>NC_134689.1:341927078-342267078 GCF_050947455.1 Rhinoderma darwinii
GGGATGATGGGGGTTATATACAGGGATGGGGTAATATGCAGGGATGATGGGGGTAATATACAGGGGCTCCCATCATCCCTGTATATACCAGCCCGCCATCATCCCTGTACAAAACCCCCATTAACCCTGCATATATAACCCTATCATCCGTGTATATACCATTGGGATGGGCACTGTCCACTCGCCGTGATGCGCGGGCATTGAGGCTAAACAAGAAGTAAATGGGGTGGGGATTGAGAACACTGTGGACCAGTAGGATGCCTGAAATGCCAGTATATAGCAGACGTCCAGCGGAATCTGAAAATAAGCACCTAGCCACAAAGACCAAAGGAGCAGAGGGATCTCATCCACTTGTCGTTGGAATGAGTTTAGGTGAGTATGTATTTTATTTTTTTAGTTAGGCACTATTGGGGCTGTGTAATGGCAGGAAGGAGGTGAAGGGAAAGTGAGCCCTAATCTACCCACCGCCCTGTCCCTGCCTACTTGCAACGACCCGCCCTAGGCGACGGGGTACAACTGGGTGGCGGTCCCTACGCTGTCTAAGTGCACGGGAGAACAAACAGGGAACACGCAAGGGAAGGGGCAGTAGCCCACGGAACGCCGCGAGGAAACGGAGCGGTGAATGAATAGTCAGGACCAGGATGAAGTTGAGTATACCAACGTGAGCACGGAGAAGGAAGCAAGCCAGGGGCAAAGCGAAGCAGGTTAAGCGGAACTGCAGCAAGGCAGAAGCACGGCAGAAGCAGGCTGGAGCAAGCAGCAGTGGGGCCAGGAATCCAGAAGAATTACAAGCACTGAGGAAGAGAACACGGCAGGTAATAAAGGACAGGGGGCGGAGCTAACTCCGACTGACCAGGCCGCGATAGGCTCTCCCACTCCTGAGCCTGCCACCCTGGTTGGTGGGAGACGGTGTCAGTCTAAGAGGTCTGGCCTCAGGTGTGGATTGATTACTCCCAGGAGTATACCTAGACGTAGTACCTGGCAGATCCCTAACAGTACTCCCCCTTTTATGAGGGGCCACCGGACCCTTACTAAGAGGACCCGGTTTAGTAGGGAAGAGAAGGTGGAACCTCTTGATCAATACCCCAGTGTGAACATCACGGGCAGGTACCCAAGTCCTCTCCTCCAGCCTGTATCCTCTCCAATGGACCAGGTACTGGAGGGAGCCCTGGACCATCCTACTGTCCATAATCTTGGCCACCTCGAATTCCACCCCCTCAGGGGTGAGAACGGGAACAGGAGGTTTCCTCGAGGGGGACCAGGACGGGGAGCAGCGTTTGAGGAGGGAGGCATGGAAGACGTCATGTATGCGAAAGGATGGGGGCAGCTCCAGACGGAAGGATACAGGGTTGAGGACTTCAATGATCTTATAAGGTCCAATAAATCGGGGAGCAAACTTCCTGGACTGGACCTTAAGGCGCAAGTTCCTGGACGACAACCAGACCAAATCCCCGACGACAAACCGGGGGTTAGCAGAACGTCTACTATCAGCCTGAATCTTTTGTGCGCTCTGGGACGCCTCTAGGTTCTTCTGAACCTGGGCCCAGACTGTGCACAGTTCCCGATGAACATTCTCTACCTCAGGATTATTGGAACAACCAGGGGAAACGGAGGAGAACCTTGGGTTAAACCCGAAATTACAGAAAAACGGGGAGACCCCTGACGAGTTACTGACCCGGTTATTCAGGGAAAATTCAGCAAGGGGAAGGAATGAGACCCAATCGAATTGACAGTCAGAGATAAAACACCTTAAATATTGTTCCAGGGATTGGTTAGTCCTTTCCGTTTGGCCATTAGTTTCGGGATGGAAGGCGGAGGAGAAGGACAGATCAATCTCCAACTTTTTACAAAAAGCTCTCCAAAATAAGGAAACAAATTGTACCCCTCTGTCAGAAACGATATTGACTGGGGCCCCATGGAGACGCAGGATGTGTTTCACAAACAAAGAAGCTAACGTCTTGGCGTTAGGTAGCTTCTTAAGGGGCACAAAGTGGCACATCTTGCTGAAGCGGTCTACTACCACCCACACCACCGACTTGCCATGAGATGGGGGCAAATCGGTGATAAAATCCATGGAGATATGGGTCCAAGGTCTCTGGGGAATGGGCAAGGAACGTAGTAGGCCCGCAGGTCGGGACCTAGGGGTTTTGGACCTAGCGCAAACCTCACAAGCGGCGACGTAAGCCCTAACGTCTTTAGGCAACCCAGGCCACCAATAGTTTCTGGTAATGAGGTGTTTGGTGCCCAAGATGCCAGGATGACCAGATAGAGCGGAGTCATGGTTTTCCCTGAGTACCCTTAGCCGGTATTGCAGGGGAACAAACAGTTTGTCCCCAGGGAGGTTCCCGGGAGCTGAACCCTGATCAGCCGCAATATCAGAAGCTAAATCAGAATCCGTGGCAGAAACGATTATACCAGGGGGTAAAATACAAGCAGGATCCTTCTCGGAAGGAGGATTGGCCATGAAACTACGTGACAGAGCATCAGCCTTAATATTCTTGGACCCAGCCCTATAGGTAACCAAGAAATTAAATCTGGTAAAGAATAGTGCCCACCGAGCTTGTCTAGAATTAAGCCTCCGGGCCGATTCTAGGAAAACCAGATTCATGTGATCCGTAAGGACCGTTACCTGGTGTCTGGCCCCCTCCAGGAAGTGCCGCCACTCTTCAAAAGCCCATTTAATGGCTAGAAGTTCGCGGTTGCCAATATCATAGTTACTCTCCGTGGTCGAAAACTTCCTAGAGAAGTAAGCACAGGGGCGGAGATGGGTGAGGGAGCTGGTACCCTGGGACAAGACGGCCCCCACTCCCACCTCGGATGCGTCAACCTCCACAATAAATGGCTCCTCTTGGTTGGGCTGAATCAGCACGGGGGCCGAGATAAAGCACTTCTTGAGGGTCTCAAAGGCCTGGACGGCCTCAGGGGGCCAATGGAGGACATCAGCACCCTTGCGAGTAAGGTCCGTAAGAGGCTTAGTGACGACCGAGAAGTTGGCAATAAATCTCCTGTAATAGTTGGCGAACCCTAAAAAACACTGTAACGCCTTAAGGGAGGCAGGTTGGACCCATTCCGCCACAGCCTGAACCTTGGCAGGGTCCATGCGGAATTCATGAGGAGTGAGGATTTGCCCTAAAAATGGTATCTCCTGTACCCCAAAGACACATTTTTCAGTCTTAGCAAACAGATTATTCTCCCGAAGGACCTGGAGCACCTTCCTGACATGCTCCACATGGGAGGACCAGTCCTTGGAAAACACCAGTATGTCATCAAGGTACACAACAAGATAATTACCCAGGTAATCTCTCAGGATTTCATTAATAAAATTCTGGAAGACAGCAGGGGCATTACACAACCCAAAGGGCATGACCAGGTATTCGAAATGACCCTCGGGTGTGTTGAACGCAGTTTTCCAATCATCCCCCTCTTTGATGCGGATAAGGTTATATGCCCCCTTGTAGATCGAACTTAGAAAACCATTGGGCTCCCTGAACCTGATTAAAAAGATCCAGAATCAAAGGAAGTGGGTACTGGTTCCTTACGGTGACCTTATTCAGGTTACGATAATCAATGCACGGCCTAAGACCACCATCCTTCTTCCCCACGAAGAAGAAGCCAGCACCTACAGGAGAAGTCGAGGGGCGAATGAAACCCTTGGCCAGGCATTCTTGAATATACACCCTCATAGCTTCACGTTCAGGACATGAAAGATTAAATATCCTACCCTTAGGAAGCTTGGCACCAGGCACCAAATCGATGGCGCAATCGTAATCTCTATGGGGGGGGCAACACCTCGGAGGCCTCCTTAGAAAACACATCGGCGAAGTCCTGAACAAACTCAGGAAGCGTGTTTACCTCCTCCCGGGGAGAAATAGAGTTAACAGAAAGACATGACATAAGACATTCATTACCCCATTTGGTAAGCTCCCCAGTATTCCAATCAAACGTGGGATTATGCAACTGCAACCAGGGAAGACCTAATACCAGATCAGACGATAATCCCTGCATCACCAGTACAGAGCACTGCTCCAAATGCATGGAGCCAACCAGGAGTTCAAAAACAGGAGTATGCTGAGTAAAATAACCATTAACAAGGGGGGTTGAGTCGATACCTACTACAGGGATAGGATAAGGTAAATCAATAAAAGGCATCTTTAGAGACATAGCAAATTCCACAGACATGATATTAGCAGATGAGCCAGAATCCACGAAAGCACTGCCCGTGGCAGACCGGCCAGCAAACGAGATCTGAAAGGGAAGCAAAATTTTATTGCGTTTCACATTAACGGGAAATACCTGTGCGCCCAAGTGACCTCCCCGATGATCACTTAGGCGCGGAAGTTTTCCGGCTTTTTATTCTTGCGCCTGGGACAGGTGTTCAGTAGATGCTTGTCGTCCCCACAGTAGAAGCAGAGACCATTCATTCTGCGAAACTCCCTACGTTGTCGAGGGGACATGGAGGCCCCGAGTTGCATAGGTACCTCCGAGTCCTCCGTGGAAGGGCGAGGGGACGGGACCTCGGGGGGGATCGCAGAAAAGTCAGAGGGGAGCACATTGAAACGTTCAAGCTGACATTCCCTGAGACGTCGGTCAAGTCGTACTGCTAGGGCCATAACCTGGTCACGGGAGTCAGAAGAGGGGTAGCTAACCAGCAGATCCTTCAGGGCGTCAGATAATCCTAACCTAAACTGGCACCTTAGGGCCGGATCGTTCCACCGAGAAGCTACGCACCACTTTCTAAAATCAGAACAGTATTCCTCAACCTGTCTCCTACCCTGACGTAAGGTCACCAGCTGACTCTCGGCTAAAGCAGTCCTGTCAGTCTCGTCGTAAATGAGTCCGAGGGCAGAGAAAAAACGATCAACAGAGGAAAGTTCAGGGGCGTCAGGAGCCAAGGAGAAGGCCCACTCTTGGGGCCCTTCCTGGAGTCGGGATATGATGATACCCACCCGCTGGTTCTCGGAACCTGAGGAGTGGGGTTTTAGGCGGAAATACAGTCTGCAACTCTCCCGGAAGGAGAGAAACGTCTTACGGTCCCCTGAGAACCGGTCAGGTAACTTGAGGTAGGGTTCTAGAGGTGAGGTGAGGGGTACTACTAAGGCAGCGTCACCCTGGTTGACCCTCTGGGCCAGGGCCTGGACCTGTAGGGAGAGGCCCTGCATCTGCTGGGTCAGGGTCTCAAGGGGGTCCATGATAGCGTCAGCGTAGGAGAATGGTAGACTAGGTATGGGCTTGTAATTATGTAATGGCAGGAAGGAGGTGAAGGGAAAGTGAGCCCTAATCTACCCACCGCCCTGTCCCTGCG
Organism: Rhinoderma darwinii; assembly: GCF_050947455.1. NCBI lineage: Eukaryota > Metazoa > Chordata > Amphibia > Anura > Rhinodermatidae > Rhinoderma > Rhinoderma darwinii. The sequence continues at coordinate 341,932,381 of NC_134689.1, forward strand.
TACTTGCAACGACCCGCCCTAGGCGACGGGGTACAACTGGGCGGCGGTCCCTACGCTGTCTAAGTGCACGGGAGAACAAACAGGGAACACGCAAGGGAAGGGGCAGTAGCCCACGGAACGCCGCGAGGAAACGGAGCGGTGAATGAATAGTCAGGACCAGGATGAAGTGGAGTATACCAACGTGAGCACGGAGAAGGAAGCAAGCCAGGGGCAAAGCGAAGCAGGTTAAGCGGAACTGCAGCAAGGCAGAAGCACGGCAGAAGCAGGCTGGAGCAAGCAGCAGTGGGGCCAGGAATCCAGAAGAATTACAAGCACTGAGGAAGAGAACACGGCAGGTAATAAAGGACAGGGGGCGGAGCTAACTCCGACTGACCAGGCCGCGATAGGCTCTCCCACTCCTGAGCCTGCCACCCTGGTTGGTGGGAGACGGTGTCAGTCTAACAGGTCTGGCCTCAGGTGTGGATTGATTACTCCCAGGAGTATACCTAGACGTAGTACCTGGCAGATCCCTAACAGGCTGTGTAGGAGTATTATACTGCGTGGGGGCAGCTATGGAGGCATTATACTGTGGGTGGGGGGCAGTGTCTGGGGGTATATTATATACAGTAGTATACAGCAGGCTTAGAGGATCTATATTAAGTCAATGACGTAGCATTGTTTATTAATCATAATCGAGGTTACATGTTCAATTAATCGTGGTTTTGATTTAGGCCATAATCCAACCCTATATGAAAATGTAGGACTAGGTACATCTTCATTAAGATTTTTTCCTATTTCTCCAAGTATCTAAAATGAAAAATGAAGCAACTTTGCAAATGTTCTTCATTAAAAATATCTTACTTTTTTATTTCTCCAACTAGAAAGGAAGACCTATGTCTCTCCATGGTAACAGACTACAAACAAACCCATTGCAGCCTGATTCTGCAGTCAAATTGCCTTCCATCCGTTCCCTACTTCTTCTAACATATATTTGGTAGATTAATAAGAAGTAAAGGACAGATGGAGGAGAGTATGACTGCAGGATCAGATTAGACAGGGTCTGTTTATAATCTGTTACCATAGGTCTACATAGGAGTTGTAGAATAAAAACGTAGGATATGTTTAATTAAAACTTTTCATTTTGGATGTAGTGATTTATAAATAAGTTGGATGCTCCCAAATTCATATATTTATTTTAAGTATCGTGACTTTACATGTTCCCTAATAAAGTTGTATACTGTTAGGCCCCATGCACACGGCCGTGCCCGTAACCACGGCCCGCAATTGTGGGCACGTACAGCCGCTGATGGCCACCCGCATTTTCGGGCCGTGCTCCCATACAAAGTATGGGAGCACGGCCCGTAAAACACGAAAAAACTGACATGTTCCATAATTCCCGGCACAGTTCTACGGCACGGACACCCATCCGTAGTGATACAGAAAGGTGTCCACGACCCCCTTCCATTACTGAATGGATTGACATGGTGTGCAGAATGGAGGAACTATTGAGTTGGGATTTGGGTACACATGAAAAATTTCTAGTGGAATGGAGCCCTTGGAAACTGGCTCGACCAGCGCTAGTTTCTTCAGATTCTGGGAGTCTTGGAACCTAACACACCTAAGCAGGCGAGAAGAATTGTACTCGGCACACCTTAGTAGTATTCAACATAGATTTTTATTCCTTTAGATATATGCCAGTGGCTATACGTGCAACGTTAACGTTTCGGTCGTGAGACCTTCGTCGGGCACTGAGGAAACATACATAAAGAAGAGGCCGTACTGAAAGAAGAAAAAAGGAATAAGGGAAGGCCTCCATGACTAAAATAGATGGGAGGGACACAGAGTTGGCTGGCCTATGAGAGGAAAGGGGGGGGGGACAGCAGGAGGGCTTGAGCGAGAAGGGGTGGGGATTGAAGGGGATGTACCTGTTTCCTGTTTGTGCTCTCCCTCTCTTCGCCAGGACACAGAAGCAGGAACATGTTGTGATATATTGATGTATAGCATGTTCCGGGTGCGTGCGTTTCCGCCTGAGTATTAATGGTACGCGGCAGCAAGAGGTGGTGCGTGTATGTTCTTCATTTGTTTTGCAGGCCGTGACTCATGCATGGTGTGGATTATGGGACATTCTTTTGTGTACTGGGGTGCCCTTCGCGCGGATGTACGGCCGGACGGTCGACAGCTCAGGATTCCGCGGGACGCGGCGGTTGTGAGGTGGATGGGTATACGGGGAATGACATGGAACAGGGTATTGCCCGAGTTTCACAATTTTGTACTGCTTGACAGGGCGCCGGAGGTACTGGTGTTGCATGTGGGAGGCAACGATTTGGGTATACGCCCTTTCCGGGAGTTGGTACGGGACGTCAAGCATGATTTGCTCTGCTTATGGGCAACTTATCCTAAATTGGTGACGGTGTGGTCTGAGATGGTCCCTAGGAAGAACTGGCGGATGGCCCGTTCTGTGGGAAAAATTAACAAGGCTCGCATTAAGGCTAATAGGGCCATATCGAGCTTCGTGACGCGTAATGGTGGGGTTGCGGTGCGCCACTGGGATCTGGAGGCTGGGACAGGCAGCTACTGGAGAGAGGACGGTGTGCACCTCAATGAGGTGGGGATGGATATGTGGAGTCTGGCTTTGACCGATGGAATTGAGCGAGCGGTGGGAGTGTGGAGGAGCTTGCAGGCGTGAGGTGGTCAAGGCCTGTTTCGCTTTGGCGGGGGGGAGTCCTTGAAGTAGGTCGTAAAAAGTGGTGGGGGGGAATGCATCACGGGATGCACCCCCAATTTGTCGGCTTCTTAGGGTGTTACCCCTTTTGAAAGCTGGGTTATATATATTTATATATATATGGTGGTCATCTGCAAAAAGGTAATTTGGTGCTCCTGGGCCGGGTTACGGCTGGGGGTAAGGTATTTGTGGGCAGATGGCCAAAATTAAGTATCGGTGGCTTCAAGGACTTGCCCCTGTCATTCTGGTTGGTTTATAATGTTATGACCCTGATAGGGTCGCAGTGGGTTATTTGTTGTTATGATGTATCCCCTTTTTTGGGGATTCAAAAATTATGGTATTTAAAGTTATTGTTATTTAAATAATAAACGGCTGCTGTGGCCATTAAAATCCAACTCTGTTTCAGTGTCTGCTTTGGGAGGGTAGATTTACATAAGGGGAGTAGCGACTCGACTTATTTGAGTCAAGAAGAGGCCGTACTGAAAGAAGAAAAAAGGAATAAGGGAAGGCCTCCATGACTAAAATAGATGGGAGGGACACAGAGTTGGCTGGCCTATGAGAGGAAAGGGGGGGGACAGCAGGAGGGCTTGAGCGAGAAGGGGTGGGGATTGAAGGGGATGTACCTGTTTCCTGTTTGTGCTCTCCCTCTCTTCGCCAGGACACAGAAGCAGGAACATGTTCCCGCCCGCCCGCCCTGATGTGGATCGGTTGACCGCGGCAAAAGGTTGCTGCGGATGGTGGTTCTTCTCGTCAAAGTTTATTTGCTTATTGACATTTGTCTTTGGGGGAGGTTAAATTTTGTCATTGCAGCTGCGGGGGGGAGTCCTTGAAGTAGGTCGTAAAAAGTGGTGGGGGGGAATGCATCACGGGATGCACCCCCAATTTGTCGGCTTCTTAGGGTGTTACCCCTTTTGAAAGCTGGGTTATATATATTTATATATATATGGTGGTCATCTTCAAAAAGGTAATTTGGTGCTCCTGGGCCGGGTTACGGCTGGGGGTAAGGTATTTGTGGGCAGATGGCCAAAATTAAGTATCGGTGGCTTCAAGGACTTGCCCCTGTCATTCTGGTTGGTTTATAATGTTATGACCCTGATAGGGTCGCAGTGGGTTATTTGTTGTTATGATGTATCCCCTTTTTTGGGGATTCAAAAATTATGGTATTTAAAGTTATTGTTATTTAAATAATAAACGGCTGCTGTGGCCATTAAAATCCAACTCTGTTTCAGTGTCTGCTTTGGGAGGGTAGATTTACATAAGGGGAGTAGCGACTCGACTTATTTGAGTCATGTAATTATAGCATATAATACGGGTACGAAATAGTACAGGAATATAGTGTTACAGGACATGTCATACATAGACTAGTAAGTTGTATACAAGAGACAGATCCTATATTTGGATGTTAAAAAAGGAGATACAGTTTCAATCATCTTGGTACATTATACGCACAACAAGAAATAGTAATCATATTATGTGCACACATCAGGGGTTGGTATGTTTGACCAGCACCTTATACCATTGACTTTATCTCTTGATGCATCCTATGTTCATTGCTTCTCTACTATCTGCTCCATTTGCCTGTTAACCCTCTTGATGTATTTATTGACACAACCGTTGATTTTATGAATGTCCTATCTCAGAGCCACAACTTAGTCCCATTTTGCCCACTATGAACTCTTATTCTTGCATTTTCAGTCCATTATAGACATTATGATTATTCCTTAACTGCTTCATAGACCACGGCATACCAGGGACACCCATATCCACCCCCATGGAATATACACAAGTTGGACCATTGCAACCCCAACCTGCCTTGTGACCGTATAAGATGACCTCCGGACACAAATATCAACACACTGTACATCTTATATAACAACGTCTAGTGGCTTCTGTACGTACACAACCCCTGATGTGTGCACATAATATCATTACTATTTCTTGTTGTGCGTATACTGTACCAAGATGATTGAAACTGTATCTCCTTTTTTAACATCCAAATATAGGATCTGTCTTTTGAATACAACTTTCTAGTCTATGTATGACATGTCCTGTAACACCAGTGGCGGACACAGACTGCAAAAGGCCCCTGTGCAGATAATGTGCCAGGGCCCCCCCGCCCCCCCCCCCCAATACCGACAAAGTTACCTAAACATATATATGCATATAAAAATAAACCTTACTAATAAAAATTATGAAGGAAGATTTATATTGTACATTTTATTACCAGTTTAGAACACAAGTAACACATTTTTTTCCGGGTTAAATTCTTATCTAAACTAAGTCCCTAAATGTGGGCAAAGAAAATGAAAAACCTATACTCACCTCCTCCGGCGCCTCCGTTCCCCCTCCGCAGCCCCTATCCCTTTCTGTGTTTACAAAGCTGCTGTGGTGACGCGCGGTCGATGGCACATGACCGCTGCAGCCAATCAATGCCCTCAACAGCGATTTGCTGTGGAACTACTGTCCTCAGCAGCACACCAATGAGGAGTTATTGGCAGCAGCGGTCACGTGCCATCGGCAGCGCGTCACCAGTGCAGCCTTGTACACTTGTAACACAGACTGAGACAGGAGGATGGGGGCTGCGGCGGGTGAACGGAGGCGAGGGAGGAGGTGAGTATAGTTTTTTTATTTTCTTTGCCCACATTTAGAGACTTAGGTTAAATTGAATCATTGAATATAACACAAAGCACTCATGCAACTGAGATGCAATAATTTAGATGATCTTATCATGCTTAGCTTACTGCACTGTTACCTATCAAGCAGGACTGAATCTCAAGATATCTACAGAGGGGGCTGTATGGCGTTATCTACAGGGGGGACTGTATGGCGCTATCTACAGAGGGGTCTGTATGGCGCTATCTACAGGGGGGTCTGTATGGCGCTATCTACAGGGGGGACTGTATGGCGCTATCTACAGGGGGGACTGTATGGCGCTATCTACAGGGGGGACTGTATGGCGCTATCTACAGGGGGGACTGTATGGCGCTATCTACAGGGGGGACTGTATGGCGCTATCTACAGAGGGGGCTGTATGGCGTTATCTACAGGGGGGCTGTATGGCGTTATCTACAGGGGGCTGTATGGTGTTATCTACAGGGGGGACTTTATGGCGTTATCTACAGTGGGGTCTGTATGGCGTTATCTACAGGGGTTCTGTATGGCGTTCCCTACAGGGGGGGTCTTACAGCCCCCCCCTGTAGGGAACGCCATACAGACCCCCCTTTAGGGAACGCCATACAGACCCCCCTGTAGGGAACGCTATACAGCCCCCCCTGTAGGGAACGCTATACAGCCCCCCCTGTAGGGAACGCCTTACAGCCCCCCCCTGTAGGGAACGCTATACAGCCCCCCCCCTGTAGGGAACGCCATACACCCCCAATCACTCAAAAAAATGCGACCTACAGTGTGAAAAGACAAAAGACATGTATCCCCTATCCACAGGATAGGGGATACATGTGTGATCGCTGGCATTGATAGGGAGAGCGGGGGACCGAAAGTCCCCCGAAGTTCTCCATCACTCACCTCTGACTTCCGGTGTCTGCGCAGCTCAAGTGTGACCGGCGCTCCATTCATTTCTACGGAGCTGCCGACACAGACCCCGGAAGTCCGAGGTTTGTGATGGAGAACTTCAGGGGACTTTCGGTCCCCCGTTCTCCCTATCAATGCCAGCGATCACACACGTATCCCCTATCCTGTGGATAGGGGATACATGTCTTATGTTTAATGGCAGAGCGGGGAGATACTCCCTGCTCTGCCGTAGTGTTCCGTGGCATCGCGCTGTAGCAGCCATAGCGGCAGCTAGCGGAGATTCCGGCCAAGGTGGGGGCCCGTGCCGGCAGGTGACGCGGGCCCCCTCATGCCGCGGCCCCGTAGCAGCCGCTACGGCTGCTATAGCAGTAGTTACGCCCCTGTGTTAGGGGGAGTTCACACTGAGGTTTTTTTCGCGAAAAACGTCAGAAAGTGCCTCCCATTGAAATCCATGAAATTTTTCCTGCGAGCAGTAAAAACCGCATGCGGGAAAAAGAAGCGCAATGCCCTTTCTTCGGGCGTTTCTGTCTCTGACTTCCCATTGACAACAATGGCAGGCAGAAAATGCGTTTTTTGCTGCGTTTCCCTGCCCACGGCCCGATGGCCGAAAAACGCCACAAAAAAACGCAATGAAAAACGCGGGAAGTGTTCTACCGGCAGGTCAAAATATGCCTCAAAATTCCGGAAGGAATTATGAGGCAGATTTTTCTACATAAAAACTTCTCCCTTCTGACATGAACTTTTTAACTTCATCTACCTGTCCTCTGCAGTCTGCACGTCCTCCACTCGTCCTGTGTCTGTCCTCCGCTCATCCTATGAGTTCTCCGGCAGTCCTGACTGTACTGTCCAGCCGCCCGAAGTCTTACGTCGCACCGCCCCCTGTCCTCTCCCCTGCCTGAGCGCTCCTCCTACCACCAGCATCGCCGTCCTGTCCTATTCATCTGTGCCAGATTGGCAGTGCAGTGTAGCGGCTATCACCGGGCCCGGGCACCCGCCCCCTCCCTCCCGATTGGTAGTGCAGTGTGGCGGCTATCACCGGGCCCCCGCCCCCTCCCTCTCCTCATGCCTAGTGTTGTGATGCTACTAGGCATGAGGGGGCCCGTGCCGCCAGGCCTGGTACATAAAATGTAATGTGCCTGTCAGGGCGACACGGGCCCCCCCATGCCGCGGGCCCCGTAGCAGCTGCTACGGCTGCTACTGTGGTAGTTACGCCACTGAACGGGCCCCCTTCCCACGCGGGGCCCTTGTGCAGCTGCACCGGCTGCACATGCGGTATGTCCGCCCCTGTGTAACACTATATTCCTGTACTATTTCGTACCCGTATTATATGCTATAATTACATTATGTATGTTTCCTCAGTGCCCGACGAAGGTCTCACGACGGAAACGTTAACGTTGCACGTATAGCCACTGGCATATATCTAAAGGAATAAAAATCTATGTTGAATACTACTAAGGTGTGCCGAGTACAATTCTTCTGATCTATAACTGGGTTGGGACCCTATTTCAAGCACCCGAAGATACTGGTGCTATCTGAACAAAACCACACCTAAACAGGCGGTTAACCCTTCTATTATTGTTATAGACATCAACTTAATGCTTCTATTCGTTTACATAACCCTTTATATAGGATTTTCACCACCTGATTAAGCTTAATGTCAATTCTATTTTCTTTTTGTTATGCAACTACTGTGTAGACATATTTCATTTACTCAGATCTTTAACCCCTTCCCCCTGCTTGCATTCTGGGCCCTAATAACCAAGCCATTTTTTAAGCTTTTCCATCATAACATTCGAAGAGCTATAACTTTTTTATTTTTGCGTCGACATAGCTGTATAAGGTCTTGTTTTTTGCGGGACAAGTTGTACTTTTTAATAGCACCATTTTGGGGTACATATAATTTATTAATTAACTTTTATTAACTTTTTTTTGTCGGGGATAGAAGAAAACCTCAAATTTCGCCACTCTCTTTTTGCGTCCTAAATCTACGACGTTTACTGTGTGGTATAAATAACACAATAACTTTATTCAGTGGGTTGTTACGATTGCAACGATACCAAATTTGTATAGATTTTGTATGTTTTACTACTTACACAGTAAAAAACACTTTTTTTTCAAAATTATTTGTTTTTGTGTCTCCATATTTGAAAGGCCATAACTTATTTATTGTACCGTCGATGCAGTTGTATGAGGGCTTTTTTTTGCGGGAAGACTTGTAGTTTTTATTGGTACCATTTTGGAGTAGATATCAGGATTAACAGAAAACAGCAATTTTTCCATTGTTTTTTATTTTATTTTTTACGGCGTTCACCATGCGGGTTAAATAATGTAACAGCTTTATAGTCAGGGTCGTCACGGACGCGGCGATGTCAAATATGTGTAACTTTTTTGCTTTATTTGTTTTTTTTAATAGTAAAGCATTTTGTAAGGGGAAAAAGTGTGTTTTGAATTTTTTTTTTTTTAACTTTTTTTTTTAACTTTTTTTTAATTAACTTTATTCAACTTTTTTTTAAACTTTTTTACTAGTCCCACTAGGGGACTTCACTATGCGATCATCCGATCGCTTTTGTAATACAATGCCATCGGAGACACAGACACTCGGTGATCTTATCGCCGGGTGCCGGTGGGATGAGAGGGAGCTCTCTCCTTCTCTCCAAAACAACTCAGATGCAACGCCCGCTATTGTGCGCCGCATCTGATGGGTTAAACGGGTGAGATCGATACTAATATCGATCTCACACGTTCCAGCAGGGACGCCGCCAGCTCTCAGCTAGATCTGGCAGCTGAGAGCAGGGAGATTTATCAGCTCCCTGCTCTGTTTACTTTATTCTGATGCAGCGCCGTGAAAAGTCTATTGCATCAGAATAAAGCCCACTAATGACCTCTATGAAAAGGCTTATCAGCGGTCATTAAGGGGTTAAGTAAGCTTTACACTGAAGGGGACTCATGTATATAGTTTCCTAGTTCATTCTTACAGGTTATCAGAGACAGAAATCTTCAAAAATTTTGCACCATTCTATTGTGAATATTAACATATTAAAATTATGAGAAATGTAATTTCTTTTTCAGGTGCTAATGTGTTATGGCATGTACGGTCGCAGAATGGCGAAGTTTTGTAATTTGTTCCTATATCTTTCATATGTCTCTGTATTTTGTTATATCCAAAAATAAAAAAGAGATTTCCCAAAAAAAAGAAGAAAGTTGTCCACGGCCAATAGAACTGAATGGGTCCGTAATTGCGGACCTATTATGGTCCACAATTACGGACAATTTTTACAGTCGTGTGCATGGGGCCTTAAGGTCAATATGTCATATTAGAAAAAGTGTATACATCATCTGGTTACTCTCTTCACTGCATGACCAGATGTTACATAAATGAAATATGTAAATATCATATTCACTTTTCGGATTTTGGAAAATTCATGACTTCATTGCCTGCTTGCCCTATCCATCACGCCTTGTGGTGTTTTAATTGCAGAAAAATTGTATGTACTTAACATGCTTTTTTTCCTGTTCTTGTGGTTGTTATCGAGTTTTGTGCAAGAAAAAAAATGCAAAATGTAAACAAAATTAAATTTTTTGGATTTGCTCGTTATAGAAAGAAATCGATCAACAGAAAATGACTTTTTGTTTAAATCAAGTTTTAACGTTTAACATACATTATAAAAATTATACTTTTTTATTTTTATTTACCATGTCTCTATATTAAAAAGAAAAATAATTTTAAGCAGTAATCTCATTATTATCACATGCAAAAATGCAATGAAGGGTAACACCTCTATTATAAAACAGAACTGCGCCATTGACAATTGGTGATGGACACAGGTGAGCTTCTCCTCCCTCCTCCCCCTCCCTGCACAATGATCTATGTATATGATACAGAGCATGCCCATAACACACTCCCATGGAAGAAAATAGGTTGTTTTCCATCCTTAGTCCTAAAATGCAGACACCGATCACAGTACTGAAGACCTGGCCACTTATTTTAAAGTTAAAATTGACAACATCCGGCATGATGTTATCTCCCAGTCCCCTAGTAGCATCGATCCCCTTCCCTCCCACAAGAAGAAGTCTCTAGGCTCCTCTCTTCTTCTCGTCCTACTACTTGTCCTAGTGATGCTATTCCTTGACAACTTGTCCAGTCTCTCTCCCGGGCTGTCACTAGTCATCTGACTAAAATATTTAACCTCTCCCTTTCTTCTGGAATTTTTCCTTCCTCATTTAAACATGCCATTATAACCCCATTACTGAAAAAACATCTCTTAACCCATCCTGTGCTGCTAACTATCGAGCTAAACTAATGTGCCCTTCATCTCTAAACTTCTAAGACACTTGGTGATCCGCTAGCTCTCTGCTAACTATTCTTGACCCATTATATTCCGCAAGCAAGGGAATCTGAATATCCCAAAGCCTTGGATGTAATATTGGAATGTTCCTGTGGCTAAACAGGGAGATTATGATAACAACATTATTAAGGAATTTTAATTGAAGCAATTTGCTAATAAATTGTGTTTGCCAGCTCAGGGTTCCTCTCACATTTTCTACATACTTACAGACGTTTTAACTCAGGCAGTCCCAAGAAAGTTCCAGGTTCCATTTTGCTGATCAAGTTGTTCTTCAAATCTCTAGCGAACACAAAAAGAAAGAGATCAATGAGTATTTTTGTTGGTAATTCCCAATTCGGGGCCCTGCTCATAATACACCAATAACCAATGCAAGTATTAAGATTTTATATGACTTTATCTAGATGTTCATGCTGACTACATAGCCAATGTTAATCAAATGTGGAGCTTTCATTTGTGCATAGATTGTTGCTGCTTCATTTGTCCAGATAAAATTTGTCATCAACCATGATTAAAATGTGCCATTTTCCTTAGTTTTTCAGCCTGTTAGGTATCTGTATGCACAGGACAGATCTTAATATATCTTTAGTTGTATTCTATCTGTGATGTGTTTCAAAGGCATAACTAGAAGCTCTTGCGCCCCAATGCAAAATCTATACTGGAACCCCCCCCCATCTATCATGTAATTTATAGTACTGGTCTCCTCATATGGGGTAGAGGGTTCAACCACAACCTCGGCACCTGCTATAGTTATACTTGCTTCCTTGGTGTGCGTGTATTTGTACACACTCTGCATCTCAACTCATTATCAGGGGTTTCGAGCAATTTAGTTTCATGTCAATTAAACAGGTCATAAAAGTGTAATCTGTGTGGGTCTGGGTGCTGGAACCCCATTGATCTTGAGAACAAGAGACTTCCACTACTCTGTGCAAAGGTGGATGTTCATGCACAGTCCAGTCAGTGCCCTTTCAATATAGAAGTTATAAAGTTCTCTGAGTCTAATTAAAACATAAATACTGAGTTGGGCATTGGGCATTCTTGTGGTAATGAGTTGCTGGGGGAATTATGATGTTAGGACTGAGGTAACCACACCTACAGCTTATTCACAGCAGGACACCATTATATACTCAAAATTTGAAACAGAGACACATAATAAGGGCACTTTTACACGGGCCAATTATCGGGCAAATGAGCATTCACAGAATGATCGTTCCCGATTAGTGCCCTGTGTTAACAGGGCAACGATCAGCAGATCAACGAGCAAACGCTTATTCATCGGCTGATCGTATCGTTTATGCAGCATTAAATATTATCGCTGTTGACTGCACATCTCTCTGTGTAAACAGGGGGATGTGCTGCCAACATAACAGAAATGTATGGAGACGAGCGATCGGAGGAACGAGCGCTCGTCCCCATACATTACTAATAATAGCTCCTTGTAAAAGAAGCAAATGAGTGCCGATCAACAAGCTGTCTCGTTGACCGGCGCTCGTTGTTACGGCCAAAATGGACTGGTGTAGAAGGATCTTTAAGATGACAAGTTTGTTAACAGCAGCTTGTTTCCAGGTAGCAACAGACGATTTTCTACATGGTACACAATAAAACAAAAACAAAAAAAAACTGATAAAGACAAAGTGGAAACTGCAAAACAGGTAATGAAGATACATTACAAAGATTCTCGATTACTTTACAATATAGCCATTGTCAATCATACTTGGAGCTTCACCTTAAAGGATATGTACACCTTTGAAGGGGAAAAAAAATGTTTTTTTGAATAAATAAATATTTTAGCTGATTTTAAATAACTTTTACATTTATTTATTTTTTAAGATTCAGCTTCTATGTATCCTGTATACATAGAAGCTGTATCCTGCCGTCAAAGCCAATTCCATCAGGTCAGCTGCACTGATGGCTTAGTTGACAATTAACTTGATGTGGTTGGTATTAGCTGAATCACGCAGGACCAGCTTTCACCGAAGCCGTCAGTGCAGTTCACCTGACGAAATCGGCTTTCTTGGCAGGATACAGCTTCTATGTATACAGGATACAAAGAAGCTCCACCTTAAAAAGAAAATACATTTAAAAGTTGTTTAAAATCAGATAAAACATTGATTTATTTTAAAAAAAAAATCCCTGTACATATCCTTTAAGGTGAATCTTAAAAATTTAAAAACAATCTATTAAAAATGTATTTAAAAGTTATTTAAAATCAGTTAAAATATTAATTCATTTTTAAAAAATTAACTCCAAAAGTTTACGTAGCCTTTAAGCTCGATCTGTAAAATAACTTAGTAAAAGGCTTCCATAAGTGCAGTTAAAGGTATTGTCTGATGTATAAAATCATTTTAAAATAATCCGTTAAGAAATTCTGATTTGATAGAGGGGGTTCACCATTCAGGACCTTTATCTTTTAATTGGAGCGGAGAGCGGCTACATAGAGTGTCCCTTGTTCTGAAGAACCTAGCATGTCGATGTGTTACACAGCACATTTCAATAGGAACTAACTGTGTAATGCTTAATTCCCCCTGTAGTAGCGCTGCAGGGAAATTGAACACTTGCCAGTTGCCCCTACAGATTAAAGATAATTTCTGGGGGATAATTCTAACAAAAAAAACTTTGTCCAAAGCAGATAACCCGTTTAACGATTCAAAATATACTAATTTATAGAAAACTGGTTTTATGTCTATAAATCAATATGACTAAGAAGGCAAGAAAGAGAACCAAGAGGAGATGGGTTCATAAGAGGAACACATGGTGTATGATCACTATGGAATGCCTTTTTGTGTGTTATTAAATCACATTGCGTGTTATTATCTAGGTTATTATATAACTCTGCATGTTATTACAATGTTGAGATATCTGATTTTTCGTCATCGTATTCCTTGCCCTTCAGCCAGTGATCTAGTTCTGATAAGCTTCTTTGAGTCTCAGAAATATCTCGGTTTTGCTGCCCAGCTTTATACTTTTGGCTCCTATCACCAAGAAAGAAATATGAAGAGGCTTAAGATAATCTTACTCGCTGAATGCAATAAAAATTGAACGGGCATGTCCTGCTCTCTGTAGCAATATAAATGATGACCCCTTTTACCGATCCTGCCAAAAAAGCTGAGCCCATTATTCTGCATTTAATAAAAAAAGATGTTCCTTTATTTCTGGCTACACTTAAAAGGCAGATACATTCAGAGATCCAATAAACAGAGGGAATTAATCATGATCATGGCACAGGAGAGCATACGTCAGCACTGACTTTCTTCTTTCATACGGGAGATGTAGTATTGTATAATAGATCCCAAAGCAAACACCTGTTTAGCGTTATCTGTCTCAAACGAAAAAAATACCAATCTATGCCATAGTCACCATTATTTGGTTATTTGGATAGTCATATGTTTATAACTAGGCACAGGACTAGTCATTCTTAAGGTACTTTTACACCGGCCAAGTTTGGCAGATCAACCGATCAACCAGACAGATCACTGATCAGCGCTCATTTGCTCCTTTCACAAGGAGCTAGTATGGGGACGAGCGATCGTTAGTCCGAGCGATTGTCCCCATACATTTGTATCATGTCGGCAGGGAGATGTGCTACCGACAATGATAATATTTCACACATTTAAAACGATACAATTAGCTGATGAACGAGCGTTTGCTCGTTCATCTACTGATCGCTGCCCTGTTTACACAGGAGAATTATCGGGAACGAGCCTTCTTTCAACTCTCGTTTGTCAGATAATTGGCCAGTGTAAAAGGGCCTTTAGTCCAGGCTGCCTCTTCCCTTGGAGTAAGGTCAAGATGCTAATGACATCCCTGACCCTTTCATATGATAAGAGGTAGGACAGAAGATGGCATTAAGGTGCCCATACACATCAGACAAATCTTTTACCCAACGGTTTAGGCCTACAATCTAATGTGTATGGGGACCACCTGATTTTCCTCTGACGAGAGATGGATTTCAACATGAACATTCCTTTGTTACCGAGGGAGACAAGCCTATTTGGCTTATTCGCCTCTCTCCCCATTGAGATAAACATGCATGTTTCGACTGAGCGTGCATGTTTTAAATGGAGTCAGGGAAAAAAACAGCTGCCAGCAAAACAAATGTTTAGCAACAGTTATCTCATGGGCATTACTACCTATATATCTCTCTAAGGCCCCATGCACACGACAGCAAAAACGGAGCCATTCACTTTCATTGAACACTGACACCTTTCCGTAGCACTACGGAAGGGTGTCAGTGCCGTGGAAATGTTCCGGGAATTATGGAACATGTCCGTTCTTTCGCATTTTGCGGGCCGTGCTCCCATACTTTGTATGGGAGCACGGGCCGAAAATGCGGCTGTCAGTCAGCGGCCGGCCGTGCCCGCAATCGCGGGCCGTGATTGCGGGCACGGTCGTGTGCATGGGGCCTAAAACCAACACTTGAAGAGAGATTTACCTTTCCCCTGAACTGTGGATCAACAGATCAGTAGGGAATACCATCTTTCTCTTTGGAAAGAAGAAAAATGGAAAATGAAAGCAGCATCATGTCAAATGTTCCATTTTGAACTAGTCACAAAGAAAAATCCCCCCCACAAAAAGAACATAAGAAGCAGCAACCGGGACGATGCTTTCAAACGTGTATACAACAATTATGTATTGTGCTAATATTTCAAGACATTCCCTTTAAAAAGTTTCTTCGTACTTCCAAGTGTAGGTTCTTGGTATCTCATTCTAATGCTTGGAGACATAGCTACGCCTTCTTTAACTCAGGGCAAAAATTCTGTTTGCTGCCTGGTATCTAAATAAAATGGCCATGGCAGAATGGATTGTTAGGGTTTTCCCTGGCACTCAGCACCTGGGGCACATGTACATCAGCCGCCCCCCAAGCTACACCCCCGCTTAGAGACAAGAAAATGATCTTGTTAATTTTAGAGGTTTCCCAGTACCCAGGCATATGATAACCGGAGTTTCCAACCATCAGAATTGATTGGTATCTCCTCTCTCCCCATAATCATATTCTCATCCCTGGACTTGACTTTACAGTTGGGATTATATGGTCAGAATTAGGGTTATTATGTTAGAATCCCTTTGTAAGTGTAGAATTCTTATAATTATCCCTCTGGGGCCATGGAAGTGATTATCTTATGTCACTAGATACATGACAGAGCAGAGCCTGGACAATTTTCAGACACTTTGACTGTGACCATATCAGGACATTTATCCAGTCAGTTGACCACTATAGTGAGTGGAAAGTCTGGCATAAGAGAAAGTTATTATCCAACTATATATGTCAAGCTATATGTAAAACCATGGTCAATTTTCAGTCAATAGTTAGCTTTCCATCACTTTTGACTCAATAGCAGCATATTAACACACCAATTTTTCATATGTATATTATTGAGCATGTATTGATATTTTATGGATGTAGCTTATAAGCCCTTGCGGACAGGATCCTCTCTACTTGTATACCAGTTTGTCAATCATTAAGAACATATTTATACAGTAGTACTTCTTATTTTTATTGTCTCATGTTATGCACTTAAAGCCTTTTTCATACGTACAATGCCCTGGAATTAATGGCATTTAGAATAAATACCGTAAATAAATTTGAACCACTTAATGACCAGCCTGTTTTAAACCTTAATGACCAAGGTAAGTTTTTCCAGCGTCGCATTCCAAGAGCTATTACTTTTTTATTTTTGCGTCGACATAGCTGTATAAGATCTTGTTTTTTGCGGGACAAGTTGTATTTTTTAATAGCACCATGTTGGGGTACATATTATTTATTGATTAACTTTTATTACCTTTTTTAGGGGGGGAAGAGAAAAAAACTGACATTTCGCCACTCTTTTTTGCGTCCTAAATCTACGCCGTTTACCGTTCAGTATAAATAACACAATAACTTTATTCAGTGGGTTGATACGATTGCAACGATACCAAATTAGTTTAGATTTTGTATGTTTTACCACTTTTACACAGTAAAAACGCTTTTTTAAAAAAAAATTTTGTTTTTGTGTCTCCATATTTGAAGAGCCATAAAGTTTTCATTGTTCCGCCTATGCAGTTGTATGAGGGCTTTTTTTTGCGGGACGACTTGTAGTTTTTATTGGTACCATTTTGGAGTAGATGCGACTTTTTGATCACTTTTTATCACATTTTTTTTAAGTCAGGGTTCATAGAAAACAGCAATTTTTCCATTGTTTTTTATGGCGTTCAGCGTGTGGGTTAAATAATGTAATAGCTTTATAGTCGAGGTCGTTACTAGTAAAGCAGTTTGTAAGGGAAAAAAGTGGCTTTTTCTTTTTTTTTCTTCACATTTTTTTAAAATTACAATTATGAAACTTTTTTTTTACTTTTTTACTAGTCCCACTAGGGAACTTTAATATGTGATCCTCCGATCGCTATTATAATACACTGCAATACTTTTGTATTGCAGTGTATTACTGCCTGTCCATTTAAAATGGACAGGCATCTGCTAGGCCATGCCTCTGGCATAGCCTAGAAGGCATTCACTACAGGCAGACCTGGAGCCCTTTATTAGGCCCCCGGCTGCCATCGGAGAAACAGACACTCGGCGATCTTATCGCCGGGTGTCAGTGGGATGAGAGGGAGCTCCCTCCCTCTTTCCAAAACCACTCAGATGCGGCGCTCGCTATTGAGCACCGCATCTGAGGGGTTAAACGGGTGAGATCGATACTTATATCGATCTCACCTGTTCGACCAGGGATGCCCTCAGCTACATCTGGTAGCTGAGCAGGGAGATTTAACGGCTGTTTATTTATTCTGATGCAGCGCCGTAAAAAGGCTTATGCATCAGAATAAATAACATTAGTGGACGCCATGAAAAGGCGTATTGGCGGTCACTAACGGGTTAAAGGCTATGTACACCTTTGAAAACGTTGTTTTTTGTTTTTTTTTTTATATAAAAATGTGTATGTCTGTATTTATTATTATTTTTAAATTTTGAGATACAGCTACTTTGGATCCTGTATACAGAGCAGCTGTATCTTCCATTGAGACCTGAATCCTTCAGGTCAGCGCACTGACGGGTTCGGTGAAAGTGGGTCGATCCACGTGTTATCGATCACATCCAAGTTATAAACTGAGATGTGATGGATAACAGCTCGATCATGTGTGTCAGAAACACCCAGGACGCGCTGTCACTGAACCCGTCAGTGCCGCTGGCCTAACAGGTACAGGTTTCAGCGCTTGATACAGCTGCTCTGTATACAGGATACAAAACAGCTGTATCTCAAAAAGAAAAATATTGTTTTATAAAATGTAATTACAAAGTTTCACTGAACACGTTTTCAAAGGTGTACATAGCCTTTAAAAACAATAAATGATTTTTTTTTATAGTACTAGAGGATGAATAATAAAACCTGGAAATGTTTTAAAAGTATCAAGTACATATATTATAGGTTGTGAATTCATCACCACATATTGGCAGTATAATACAGAACACAGAGACAATTTATTGTTGTATCTTATTGTGTGGCTTTACATAAGACAGCAGGTAAACCTCCTACATGGTCTTAAAAGGTTTGTCTTATAATAAACACTGGTGGCAAATCCCTATCCCATGTCACCAAGGTTTGAATGGCAGGTTTCCAACCGCTGTAACCCCTGCTGACCCTAGAATAGAGTGGGTGCAACGTTAGGAAAGCTTTTGTTCCAGTTGGCTCCATTTGGCTGCATGGATTGACTATAATTGGTGGGAGTCACAGCAGTTAGACCCCCACCAATTGGATATTTGGGGCATATCCTAACAATATGCCACCAATGTCTATGATAAGTCACTGCATAAAAGATGCAGCTCCAAAGAGTTAAATAGTAATTTATATGTAAATAACCAATGAGTCTTTCAGAAGTGAATTAACATGTAAAATATCTACCACACACAATATAGAAATAGTGTCATCTCAACAAGTAGGAACTAGACAGAATATAAACAGCATGGGATTGTGCTGCAGAAAGCATTAATCTTCCAGACGTAGACAAGCTTGGGTCAGAAGAATTCAGAATTCTCAGGCACAAGAAAGTCTCATAAGGCTACAAATGACACCCAAGAAGACAAAGCATTGCCAAAAATCAAAGCAAAAGATGCCCTCCGTGTCAGCAAAAACAGGGCTTCATTGTACTAATTTGTTCACCAACTTCCAGCACAACAGTCACTATATTGTATATTGTCATTGGTAGAGAAGAAACATAGTATAGAAAGAAAGGGCAGTGGGAAAGACAGGAACGTCCATCAATAATCACACATTTCAGGCCAATAATACAATCTGGTGGAAATACATGGACGGTTTCTTCCATAAATACCAAAGAGGTTTGTCAGGCTAATCTTATGTCTTTGATGCGATGCCATAGTATACTAAGTATCATTGACGCAAGCCACCTCATTTCTGAAGGTAACTAGGTATGATATGCAACGTGATGATTAATATATGGAGCTCCTTCCTCTTATCTAAATGCTCCACCAAAAAAAAGTACAGTATACAGTTTCATACAGCTCTGCAGAAGCCAGAAACCACTGGTTAGGTTAGCTCATGGCAGCTCAGCACCTAATGTATACAGTATATACCATTCCTATAAAAGTGTGGAGAAGAGAGAGGCAGAAAATCCAGATGACCGCCCTGGTTGCAACCAAGGTTGCACTTTACATGAGGAAGAGGCCAGTTCGGCTTCGAAACGCGTTGTTTTTATGTACAAGTACTCATTCAATTATCTTAACTATTAATACTATTCAATACAGTTAAAGGATTCTTTACCACAATAAGTGATGGAAGTGATGGCTAGAATTTCCTGATCCTCAGAATAAAGGGCTCAACACGCTAGTTAAGAACTGCAGCACCTTTACAGTTTTCCCTGCACGACAGGTAGCCCTTCGTTTGAATGGAGCTCCTGTCCACCTTTGGTCACTTATGGGGGAATTTATTAAGAGTGGTGTTTTATACGCCAGCCTTATTCTAAAGTACACTGGAGTAAGATGCGTCTAAATTATTAAGAGGCGCACGCCTCTTAATAAGTTTGGTGCATCTCTGGCCATCCGTGCGACATAAATTCAAATCTACACCAGTTAGGAGCTGGCATAGATTTGCACTATAGTTTAATTTCTGGTATGAATGATAGTAATTGTTGCACTTGACCAGTATCCAGGATACAATATAGGTGTGGCAGTATAACGCTCTACGACCTCCCATAAATAGATGTCAATCCACGCCGCTGTATTCTCTTTCAAACCGGAAGAAGCAGGTCCAAGGCAAAACTCGAGTTGGGAAATTTAAAGGTTGATGCCACGTGGATTTTATCTTTGTTAAATGCGATTTTAAACTGCTCATTTGTGAATATAAATTAAAACCCCTTAAAAAGTCCCTGGCTGTTGTAAACTTTATTGCACTATGTTGGATATATCCTCTCATTCAAACAGCTGAGACAATAACAGAAATACCCGTAGGGGGGTAAGCACAAGGGTTCATTTGTGTACCTTTAGTTGAGTGTGTTTTCTATTTTTAGGTAGCGATGACACCCTTAGGTGTAGAGAGTTTTATTGCAGGGTAATCCCAGACAGGATAGCTGGCCTGGGACACCATGGATTATGGCTCTGCTGTTAGAGTTAGGTGGGACCCCGCCAGGTCCAGGGCTGCCTAGGCTGCTAGGCAACATTCTGTACAGATATTGACCATGCCAAGAACCCATCATGAATACCCCGTTACGAACCTGGAAACAAAGCGCTGTGTTGGTAAGGGAATACAGCAGTGTTGATCGACATCTATTCCTGAGTGGTCAAGGAGAGTTATACTGCTTCACTGATATTGTATCCTGGATACTGGTCGAGCAAAATATTTGGAACCTTTCTGAAAGTTGGACACATTTCTCTATTGTTACTGCACCCAGTATATATAATATTGTGTCTGTTGGAATTATTGTATATTTGGCAAGCCATGGGTAGCACCGCCTCTCCCCGGCGAAGCCCCACCCACTTTTTTAAAGTGGCGTAAACAAGTTTTACTATTTTTCTACTTTTCTACAACAGAAAACTTACGTTTATGGTTTGATAAATTCTCCTGTTATTTCAAAGGATCGGTGTGGGTCCTAGAGGTTGGAACCCCACAGATCTGAATGCTATCGTATATATTCTAACAATACCCTGTAACACTAAAAGATGGAAATACATCTTTAAACACACTGTAATTGACAGCATTGTAAGGATTACACTATATCTAAGACTCTTCAGAGAATACTACAGTAGTACATTGCAGCACATTATGTTTTACACGTATTCTGCTGATCCCCACAAACTGCATATAACATATATTATGAGAGGTGTAGCTATAAGGGGGGCAGAGATAGAAGTCTCTACCAGGCCCTGGTTTCTTACGGGAACCAAATGCCCCTCGTTCACAAAAGATCCCAGTATTACAAATGACACATTGTAGATGGGGGTGACAGTTACAGATTTTGCATTGGGGCCCTGGAGCTTCAAGTTACACCTCTGTACATTATAATGCATTATGATAGAGACTTCATTCATATGTGGACCATGCTACTGATAATGTATATAAATGTATACAATGATATAGAGGTTACAAAACAAGTACATAACCTGTTAAGATAGCGTCAGCATATTCTGCAGAGATCGCATCTGTTCCTGTACAGGGACTCACAAACTAATTTCCTTAGGTATTCGGTCACGCACAAATTACAGGGCCAATTCCATAAGAAATGGAATGCGTTTCTAGGGGACTTCCCTACCCATAGGCCTCTTTTGGCCATCAGTGGAGTTGTTCTTCACCTCTTAAAAAATCAGCAAATCATCCAACACACACAGGATATCACCTCCCGGCTCGTACTGGGTTATTCCATGGAGCCAAAAGCAGGCTTTGCACTTACTGGGTGGGACAGCTCAACGCGGGAGACAGAGATTCATCATAGGAAAATGTTCGGGTCTTTATGTCACTCTGACCTCATAGATTGGATTGTACCGAAAGTCGTCCAAACAAAATAGGCCCAGACATTTCCAAAGTCTGGTGTGAAAGGTCTCATCTGTATCAATCCCACAAAGACCAAACTTTTTAACTCTTTATGTACTGCATAGATATTGGCAAGATGCAAACTTTACGTTTGAGATATTATGAGTATTTCCTGGTTTTGTTTCCCAACATGAGGTGAGGTATTATAATACTGCACACAGTACAAATGTACAAATATAACGTCATTAGATATACATTTACAAGAATTAATATATTGCACACATGTAGTCATAGATGTCTTCTGGGAATACAAAGGATGTTTCAGAGCGATAATATGATGAATGTCTCCCAGAGACATGGAAGAAAGACTGGAGATTGTTTTCATCTACACTATAGATACAAGAAATACCTGGGTTTGGTTGATGTGAGAGAAATAGAAACCCCACAGCAGCATAAAATAGTAGAAGACTTGGTCCCCTACGAGCCCAAGCTCCAAAACCATCTATTGTACCTCAGTTCCCTGCAGGCATTTTAGAGGTCATAGCACATTAACATAGGGGAACGTCTGTCCTAGACCTTCACTTCCCACATGCAACTTTTATATTCTTGCTTAGTAAAAGTAAAATTAAAGGGATTGTCTAAAGACAGCTTCTCTCTAAAGAGACTGACTGCCTACACAGGGGAATTGTCATAATAATTGTCGGCCATTTAAATGAATGGCCAACCATGTAATACATGGGCCGAGTCTGCTGGAGCTGGAGGCGCTTTTACTTAGCAGTCCTCCAATCTGGTTTATAAAGAGGGTGCCTATGATGTCCATATGCCCTAATAAGACATATGGACAGGGGTTGTCTTAAAGAGGCTCTGTCACCAGATTTTGCAACCCCTATCTGCTATTGCAGAAGATAGGCGCTGCAATGTAGATTACAGTAACGTTTTTATTTTTAAAAAACGAGCATTTTTGGCCAAGTTATGACCATTTTTGTAGTTATGCAAATGAGGCTTGCAAAAGTCCAAGTGGGTGTGTTTAAAAGTAAAAGTCCAAGTGGGCGTGTATTATGTGCGTACATCGGGGCGTTTTTAATACTTTTACTATTGCAGCAGATAGGCGCTACAGTTGATTCTGCAGCAGCATCAGCGTTTGCAGGTAAGTAGCTACATCGACTTACCTGCTAACGCCGATGCTGCTGCAGAATCAACTGAAGCCTCTGGTGCCGGTGTCCTCGCTCGTCTGACACGATGCAGGACCTGTGAGTGACGTCACAGCGTGATCTCTCGAGAACACGCTGTGTCTGTGCACTGCCAGAAGCTGGGCGTTCTGAAGAGAAGTGGATGATACTTCTCATCAGAGCGCCCAGCTAGTAAAAGTATTAAAAACGCCCCGATGTACGCACATAATACACGCCCACTTGGACTTTTACTTTTAAACACACCCACTTGGACTTTTGCAAGCCTACAAAAATGGTCATAACTTGGCCAAAAATGCTCGTTTTTTAAAAATAAAAACGTTACTGTAATCTACATTGCAGCGCCTATCTGCTGCAATAGCAGATAGGGGTTGCAAAATCTGGTGACAGAGCCTCTTTAATGAGACAGCTCTTTTAACCAAATAAAAACCTAAATAAATAAATGCCCATGACATCATTGGAAAAGAGGAGCTGGCAATATATCATGAAATGTCTGAGAAGGTGGTATCTTTATGACAATCTAGCTCTTATGTTCTCAACCTGTAGTACCTGTACCCCAAGGTTACATGTCATGTCTTTAGGGGGTACTCACATTGTGCTTATGCTGTGCTTTTAATAGGCAGCACAATGTAGGTTCATAGCATGGGGGTACATTGATGTCATTTGTTTGAGTAGGGACTACATGGCTTACAGACTTTGAGAAACACCTATCTAGCCTACTAGTAAGAAAAGAAACAAAATGTCTCACAATGTCAATCAATAAGCTATAGATGTGTGATCATAGTTATAAAAATAATCAGTGAGTGGATGTGAAGTCCTCGTAGCATGGCTGATCAGTCCAGAGAAGTTGAGGCGGGAAATGGAAATTCTATCTTCACTAGACTACGAAAAAGCTTGTCCCAAACTGCACCATGATTGATTGTTCAAGTACTCATATCTACTCCCAAATAAACGACTCGATAATTGTTGATTATACCCTTTAGACTTCTATTAGATGACTAACAATCAAACAATTATAATCAAATTTTCCATAAATATATCAAAAGCCCTTTATCATAATGTCTATATACAGTATATGATAAAATTCTCACATCAGGATACTGCCTCGTAGCACTAGGACTATTGGATCGAATCTGACCAGATCTGCATGGAGTTTGTATGTTCTCTGGAAGTTCACATGGGTTTTCTCACAATCTACAGTAGTGGTCCCCAAACTGTGGTTTCTCAGCTGTTGCAAAACTACATCTCCCAGCATGCTGGGGGTTGTAGTTTCACAACAGCTAGATAGCCACATGTTGGAGACCAGTGCTGTACAGAAATATGTAGTAATGTTGGCTTCCAATGAAATTGTGTCTACAGTGTTTTTGCAAGTGAAATTAGTTTGTGAGCAAAACTCGGGATGTGGGATCATCTATTCAGTACAGTATATTGAGTCCCTTGAATTTATGATACATTTCAACAATGCAAATATTTTATACCAAGTTGCATTTACTATAAGGCTTATGATCCTATGTGAGTTTTTGCCACCGCTGAGGAAGCCATAATACAGAGTATTTAATGCTCTTCATAGTTATACATTTTATATGGGGCACATTAATGTAGAGCCTGAGAGATGAGCTTATGGATGAGCCTTTCTTTTCCTCACTCACATCTGCACATCCCGCTGTTTTCGAGCTGTGGTCAGAGCAGTCGATGAAATGGATGTATCTGGCAGGAATTACACGCTTGTCTTCCAACGAAAACAGAATACTCAGGAAGAACAAGAAATGAGAGATAGGCCTCTGATTTACATTGCTCTGGCAGAGGCGAGCTCACAGTCCCCCTGCATATTTTAACCTTCCAGCATTCAGCTTATGGCATAGGTTATTATTTGGGGCGCCAGACATTTCCCACAATTTGTCACATCAGCGATTTTTGATTTCCTGGCACTGGGCTTAGAAGTATTTCCGAGCGACTATACCAGCGGATTATTCAGAAACGTACAAAACAGAACACTGCTGACTTGGTATGACATTAACGTTTAACTCCACTCAGAATATAACAATTCTGGTGTGCTTTCCTGTGGTATACTTGCCAACTTCTGAAAAGGCTACATTAGGAAGATTCTGAAAGCCTAGAATAAAGCGGTGAGGAGGAGGTGCGCGCAATGCACTGTGAACATTTCTTTCCCTTATGCCCCGCTCATTTATATAGGACACCCCCCGAAACTACAGCATGTAAATCACAAATAGTGACCCCCTTCGTGAGTCCTTTAAAATGAATACAGACCCGTAAACTAATACAGACCCCAAAACAAATACTGATCCACTAAACAAATACAGCCCCAGACCCCCTAAATAATTACAGACGCCATAAATACAGACCGTAGACTAGACCTCTAAGTAAATTCAGACCTCAGACTCACTTAATACAGACGTCAAACACCCTAGAAAAAAATACAGACCCCAGAATCACTAAATAAAAACCCCAGGCCCGCTAAATACATATCTCAGATCAGAAACAAGCAATCAGGACGTTGTCAGCAGTGATCCCCGTTAGTAAAAAGAACGACGAGAGGTGAGTATATTGTGAGGATCGGGACACACGGGAGATTTACCTGCTCCTTCAGAAGTCCAGGGGATCTCCCCTTTTTCCACGTTTCTCCCGGACATTCCAGGAGAGTTGGAAAGTATGATAAAATGTTGTGCTCTCAATACCAAATACTGTCACTTTTTAACCCTTTGACCTGGACAAGGAGTTAAAAACATATGGATGGGTATAAGGAAATCTAGAGCAGCTCTACTATGTGAGTACCCCGCCAAACAACTCCTCCTTCCTCAACTTCCTGGGCCCTTGTGAGTATGACATAGAGAAAAAGAATGAGAGGTTAACTGCAGTCACACCGGAATTATAAAGGAACACCACTCCTGATGCACCGTGTTATGCAAAAAAAAAAAAAAAAGATTATGTTGAAAGATAACGGGTGACACATATTGAATATTGCATGCCATTACTTTTTAAATTTGTCAGTAATCAGCTTGGCTTAAAATTACTTATCTCAACCTGCATTATTAATCAGATTTCTCTATCTAAATTTAGATGAGAACTTCTAATATTCAGCAGATTTTACACCTAGAAGAAAGAAATTGATGTGCAAAAATTCTTACATTTTCAAAATTGATATGCGAGCTTTCGTACCGCAACATGTGTTTCCTTTCAATATACAGATGTAGTAGAGCACAGTGCGTTACCTTGATACGTTATCCGTGATTTTCCATAGGAAAGGTAAACCTACTGCATTTTTTTTACTTCAGTCAGCACATTGTATAAAATCAGAGTGCAAAATAAAGAGATGACAGATTAAGCTCTGATATATCAGTACATGTATTCCGTTTTTGAACCATCGTTTTAGAAATCAATTCAATCACTTGCTTAGGTATAGTTAAAAACTTCTGTTTGTTTTCATACCAAGTAATAGTGATTTGGACTGTAGGCTTATATATTATTTTCATTATTATCATCTAGGATAATACAGGATCTTTATAGGATATTGGTATTACAGAGTATGTAGCAGAGTACAGGTAGAATATAGGTGAGTCAGAGTGTGGTGCTAAAAGGACACCTAAAACTACCTGGTAGGAGGAAAACAGATATTTTACCTAGCAAAGAAAACTTAAAATAATCATCTAGTAACATTTTCTATAGGGAAACACCTAAGGGCCTGTTCACATCAGCATTGGCTTTCCGTTGAGGGGTTCCATCAGAGGTTTCCGTCGGGTGAACCCCGCAACGGAAAGTCAAACGGAAACCTTAGCTTCCGTTTGCGTCACCATTGATATCAATGGTGATGGAAACATTGCTAATGGTTTCCGTTTGTCACCGTTCCGGCAGGTTTCCGTTTTTTCGATGGAATCAATAGCGCAGTTGACTGGCAGCTAGTTAAGAATGAACAAGTCACAAAGCTTTTTTTAGAAGCTGTAGGTGGCCTCCCATGGACTTCTGTTTTCTATTCATTTCAGTGGAAGGAGGCCATGCATGCTAGGTCATCTATCCTTTAAAATCAGCCCCAAGACCCATTTAGTTGGTATGGGTATAGCTACAGACGTTGCTGTTGCACCTTGGTCATGGTATCTAGTGACGTAGCTGTAAGGGTCGCGGTTCTCTGCTTGGACCCTATATCTAAGCCTATAATGTGTGATAATGTCTGCTGGGCCCTGTATCTAAGACTCTCATGTGTAATACTGTCTAAAGGGCTCTGTATTTAAGCCTATCATGTGTGATACTGTCTTGCTGGGCCCTGTATCTAAGCCTACCATGTGTTATACCGACTCCTGGGCCCTGTATCTAATCCTATCATGTGTGATACTGTCTGCTGAGCCAATGTATCTAATCTTATCCAGTGACAAAGCTATAGGGGTCGTAGTCTTTTAGACATGCGCTATCTCCGATATATATATACATATATATATATATATATATATATATATATATATATATATATATATATATATATATATATATATATATATATATATATATGTATATATATTTTTTTATTATTATTATTATTATTATTTTAGGGGGGGGGGGCATATGTCTTGGGACTTGTGCTCCTGATCTTTTAAGACCCTAGTAATGCCCCTGACTGCTATTGCTGCATCGATAGGTCACTTAAGGGACCCAGCGTTGGGGTCGTAACTGTCGGCCGTGAAGAGAGGTTGGGGGGCCCAAGAAAAAAATCTAGCACCGGGCCGATAAGTCTTTAGCTATTCCCCTGATGGTGTATGATATGGCCTAAAGACCACACTGATAACTAAGGGGGCTTTAGTACTCTAAATGAAACAGATCTTGAATTGGACCCAGGAGCTTTCAGCTACGTTCCCACCCATTTGATTTGAGAGTCGATGAGCTCATTAAAGTCCATTATATGAGTCCACAGAATCACTTACTGACTAATGGAAAACAACAGTAAACATAACACTAACCAGCAAAAGTGAAGGTTCCCAACAAGAATAATAGCTGAAGCTTCATAAATTAATAGACATAGTTTTATTTTATTATCAAATTAAAGGTTCAATGATAAATTTCATCACCAACAATAAATAATAACTAGGTCATCTTATGGTGATAACATAACAATTAAGAAAAGTTTTTACAAGACCATTAAAAGATATAAGAATCCTGATTGTCAGTTACACAATCGTTATGGTACCCTAATAATGCAACTAAGTTCACAACCCTACCCAATAAAACCTTTCTTAGGGTCAGTTCACACAGAGTTTTTTGACACGGAAACCGCGTCAGAAAAGGCGCCAAAAAAGTCAGAAAATGCCTCCCATTCATTTCAATGGGAGGCGGAAGCGTTTTTTTCCGGCGAGCGGAAAAACCCTCTCGCAGGACAGAGAAGCGATGTGCCCTATCTTCGGGCGTTTACGTCTCTGACCTCCCATTGACATCAAAGGGAGGCAGAGAAAGTATATTTCGAGCCGTTTTTGCCCGTGAAAGGGCGTGAGCGAAAAACGCTGCAAAAAAACGCAGCGAAAAACGCACCAAAAAACGTAGCAAACGGCATGCAGGCAGATCAAAATCTGCCTCAAAATTCCATTGCCTGCAAAAAAACTCTGTGTGAACTTTTTGTAGAAATCTTTCCCTTCCCTTTTCCCGTCCCTTGGTTGAACTTGATGGACATGTGTCTTTTTTCAACCGTACTAACTATGTAACTATGTAACATAGCCTTAAAGTGCCAATCAGGGCAGGGAAATAACCTTGCCACCTGGCTCTCTCCACTGTGAACACAGCAGTTAAATCTCACACTTCCCTGCACCATTGACTTTTTTTAAACAGTGTTCCATCCTGATGTTATGGCTATGCTTATTTTGGTCCCCAGTTAGCGCTTTGGGTGGCTATTGAATGGGCAGATGTGTGAAGGGATCAGGATAAGCGTACACACAGGTCATCATGCATGTCCATTTTTATTATTTTATATATAGTACTTGCTATGTCATAGTATCAAAACAGTCGAGAAAAGGGTGCCACTTGATGAACAAAATAATGCAATAAAGACAGAATATTTACACGTATGCCTAGATACTGGAGGAGCCTCATTGTTAGAAGACCTAAGTATTATATCAGTTGGTATCACTATTCTTAGAAGAATAAAGCCCATCAATAGTTTGAAAGATGTCTGTATTTCCTCTTAACCTTTTGTAAAACTGTAATTTTATTTAAAAAAGTACAAAAAAAATACTACTCTACATTAATTTTGACCTAAGGCCTATTTCAGACGGCTGCATTTTAAGGTCTGTATTACAGCTGCAACACCCAGACCTCATGCGGATCTACTGAATCGGACTAAGCTATGGGTCAGTAGATCTATGTGAGGTTCGGGTGTTGCAACCCTAATATTGACCCTAAAATGTGACGTTTTTCTAAAACTGGCCTAAGCTTGAGGAAAAACCTTCATGACAGTCTGGTCACTTGCCTTGAAGTATGGACTTTAGTAACAAGACCATAATAGGCCAAACATCAGAAATACACTAAATATTAATAATAAAAAAAGCTCCAAATAACCACAAAGACTATAGTCCTTACAGATTTGTGCTCACTATAATGGTCTGCTGGATCTTAGAAGGTGTAAAG
Organism: Rhinoderma darwinii; assembly: GCF_050947455.1. Taxonomy (NCBI): domain Eukaryota; kingdom Metazoa; phylum Chordata; class Amphibia; order Anura; family Rhinodermatidae; genus Rhinoderma; species Rhinoderma darwinii. The sequence goes on from NC_134689.1 coordinate 341,961,707, forward strand.
TGTTCCACACTAGAATAAATACCACATAATGGTCAGATGCAGGGGGTAATCTCTATCTCCTCTGCAGAAGGCCATGTCTTATATCAACCAGGATCTAAAATAAACAACACAATCCGTACTCCACGTTAATGAGCCTGTATACAAGTGCCAAGTGCCAACTCTTCTGCCAACCATTATGAACAAGAAAGGCTTTATTACACATAACAGTTTTGCTCCAGCTTATATGTAAAGCAGATAAACACTCCTTGATGAAAAAAACAACACTCAAGTGGCTGCTGGTGAATGGGAGACATCATAAAAGACAAGAAGTGTGAACGAGAGGATCCCAGCTCTGGTCTATTTTCTGCAATGAACAGACAAACTGCTAAGAGCAAATGCCCACGAGGAATGTGGAAACTGTTGCCGAATATTATTCTACACTTAAATTTTTTTACCAGATGGTCGATGCTCTGATTCCTAAGTATAATGGGAAAGCTTTTTTCCCCCATATGATCAGTAATTCCCTTCCTCCAATTGTATGGCTACTGCATAAAGTGACTGGCATGTAAATACTCAAATAACCATAAAAAGTATAATACACAAACAAAAATACTGTTTGCATAAAATCAAAAGACTATGTAAATATAGCTCCTTGTACACAACATGAAACATGCTCTAATTTTCTAACATATTATTAAAATTTAGTCCCCAAGGGTTGATTTTAGGGACTGCAGCTGCAGGAGGGGTTATTTGTTTAATTTAGTCTCCTCCATAATCCTTATGTAAAAAAATCCTAATCTATGGACAGGACACTAGTAAACCAAGAATCCTCAGAAGCAATGTCTCTAGGGGAGAATATCTCCATAATACAGCATTTAATGGAACATGGCACATTTTTTTGGGGGAAAAAAACCTGTCTGCCTCCAGGGGCATACGGAAGAACAGTATGGCCACATAGACTTTTATGGGTGCCGTATTATTGCTCCATACAATTTGGCAACTTGTAGCTTGTACGGAGCCGTAATGTGGCCAGGGGCATGGGGCCTTTCACTGATCATTGCGGGTCATCTCACAGCAGCTCTCCACTGATTAATATGTACTATCTGGTTGGAGTGCTCCACTGTGCTATGTACCGTTACATATCAGCTCAACACCACTATGTGCCATCTTTTACCAGTTCTTCACTGATGTCATCTAGTAATCAGTGGTGAGCTGCTGTCAGATGACACACATTGAGCAGTAGAGAGCTACCGTCAGATGGCACATAGTCAATGTGCCATTTTACAGCATTTCTTCACTGGTGCCACCTCACAACAGAAGTTTCAAGAAGCTTAAAAACTGCTGTATGAGAATTCTGGTGTCTCTTACTGCTGAGTATGGTGTGTGATTTCTCAAAGTAATCTACATAATCACAAACAAGAATGCACTGGGACTTTGGTTCTGGCAGAAGACCTTCCTAAAGTTCCCCTTGAGAAAGCAAAGCTAAATAAAACCACATCTCACTGAAATAATCTCACAAAGTCAGATCGCACAGCACAGAGTAAACAGACAGTGACCCAGGAGCAGAGAGAGGATGTGTAGTGAAGTGTTGGGATGTATTCTTCATTATGTCACTTCCCTTCTGGACAAGTCAAACTTCTCAAGCCCTGGTAATGTTCACATCCCCGATGAATGATTTCTCCAACCAGTCTTCATATTTCCTTAAATGCGTAAAACAGCTTCTTCCTTCTCCTTCCCCTCCAGCCATGCTCCATCCTGTGAACTTACAGACACGGACCTACTGTATATTTGTAAAGATATATCGGTAGGAACTTTCATACGCACAAAAGACCCGACACTTTTCCGATGACTCTTAACGCTCTTGGATACATCTGGGCCTTTCAATACATACATTACTAATACTGGGGCACCGTGCAAGTAGTGTGCCAGTCCCACTATACCCACTGTAGCAGACCCTGTTGATGAATCTGCCATACGTGAAAAACCATGCCAGATTGCGACTCTGAAGTCCTGCACACTTTTGCTTACGCATGTGTTGATGTCGTCACGCTATATTTTTCAATGTATTTACGCCGGACAACTGACTAAATACATTGATAAATCTGCCCAATGAGTATACTTTCACATATATTGTTGAATACTCACAATGAAAATGTGTTGAATATCACAATGTAATTCTCCTATAACACAGTAGCTGGAGGAAATAAAGAGAAGAACACGGAATACATGGTATCAAAGAATCACAGTATCCATGGTACCAGTGCTATAAGGCAGCGATGCCAGTCACTGAACCACCAACCATGCTGCTTAGGGCCAACATTAAATTAGAGCATTATATATTTTTACTAACAATGGGGAAGATGTATCATATGTACCCTGCGAGCTGGTGTAAATACATATTAAAATCTGCCCCATTATGTTATGGCAAGAGGGCATCTGTTATCTTCTGGGGTATCTTTCAGATACCAAACTTCAAAAGTGCGACTGTCTCATGATATATTTATTTAGAAGAATTAAAAGAGTAGGAAAGCCGAATATATCCATGAATAAAACATTTCCAATGGGATGACCTGTCAAATAATGAACTATTAGGGTTTGGTTATTTCTGAAAATTTCCGCAACATAATGAGAATGCTCATATTTGTGCGCTGAATTTTCCAGCTACATGTGGGTGAGGTTTTAGGACATATGGACTTCTTAGAGCGTGGTCCCTTGCTAGGAACCCCACCTATGAGCCAGAACACCCAACCATGGCTCATAGGTGGGGCCCAACCATGCACCATATAATGCTTAAAGGGGTTGTCCGAGATTTTTTTTTTAAGTACACTTAGAAATACATTACACGTATTAAAAATTGCATAATATACTTACCTGTGCAATCTTGCTTCTGTTCTCCGCTCTGGCTGCTTCTTCCTTCTGGTCACTTGAGCTCTGACGTCACCTTTTCAGCCGCCTCCACTGTGGTGTCGTATCCCGATCACATGGTCTCGCACCAGAGAGACCTCGGATGGTATACGACACGTCACTTGTCACGTGGTGTAGATCGGCTTCTTCTGCTTCACATGCAGTAACACGCATGCGCTGTCACTGCTGTTCTCGCGGTCTCTGCTGTTCTCGAGATAACAGCAGGGGCCGCGCATGCGCGTTACAACAGAGCAAGCCGATATACACCACGTCACAAGTGACGTGTCGTGTACCCGGCAAGAATTCAAGATCAACAACGCGGCAGAGCAGGAGCAGAGAGAGACGTCAACAGTCAAGTTCCCGACGGCAGGATCTGGAAACGGGGCCACTTTGGAAAACGTAAGTATATTACAAATGTATTTATTTTTTTAACTTAAATGATTTAATGGTGTTATTTAAAATATTATGTTATCTTGGACAACCCCTTTAATTTCCCTTGCAGCATCTGAGTAGCCAGATGCAGGTACCCGTGGAGAATACAGCTGATTGAAGGGGGTTTTAAAAAGGGCTTGGCTAGGTGAGTGAAGCTCTTTAGGGTCAGTTCACACAGTTTTTTGGCGCTGATTTTGAAATCAGCGCCAAAATATGTCCGAAATCACCCCTATTTATTTCAATGGGAGGAAGAGGCTTTTTTTTTTCCTGGGTGGCTCTTGGCCACTCGCGGAAACAAAACGCAGCATGTCCTTTCTTGCCGCGGTTTCCGACCCTGACCTCCGATTGAAATTAATGGGAGGCACAAAAAAACCGCGGCACTCGTTTTTGAGTGTTTTTTGCGGCAAGAATTCCCGAAGGAATTCTGAGGCAGACTTTTTCTGCCTGCAAAAAAACTGCGAACAGGGCCTTAAAGTCTAAAAACTGGAAAGTCACATGTGACTGCAGTTTAGCTCAATATACAATTCTCCCTTGTCATACTCACAGAGATTCAGGAAACTGAGATATGGGGAGTTTTTAGTGGGGTACTCATACTATAGATCTATTTTAGTTGTCTCTGTGTCTGCTACACTGATGTGGATGAGACACTGAGGACACCAGTAATTTCCCTGACAATACAAATAGTGGCTAGGGCCAATTAGCCTATCAGTCTGTTCTTGGATTAGACTGGAGTACCCAGAGAAAACAAACACAAACACTGGGAGAACATACAAACTCCATGCAGATGCTGCCCTTGGTTAGATTTAAACCCAGGACCTAAATCGGGACCAAAGACCCCCCAGTTGATTGGTCAGCAGAATAAAAAGATACAAAAGCACAGTGAGGTATGCCAAGATAGGTTCTCTTGCGACTGTAATATTTAACTTTCCAGCCTTCCAAATCTATCTATCTATCTATCTATCTATCTATCTATCTATCTATCTAGATATATTTGTGTGTCTGTATATATATATATATATATATATATATACACACACACACACACACAAACACACCTATATCACAACTATAAATCTTAAAGCCAAAACTGAGGAGAGACATTGTGCAATCTCCAACTGGTCTTCAAGCCTTGTGTGGATCTGTATAATGCTACATCTGTAAAGCAGGCTCACATGATTACAAGATGACAGAAAAAGGGTTAAGACCTGGAATGACAAGAAGCTAAGCCAGAAACCAATTTATATTTATAGCTTAAAAGTAAAAAAATCTTGATTATTACAGCTCCATCCATATATATAGTCCTTCTTCTGGAAAGGGCATTATGGGCCAATGACATTAATGTCTTTGAGCTCTTAACCATAGATGTCCTTGACCACAGAGCGGATCCCAATAAATCCTTATAAATGAAATGGTAACTTGCATGCTCCCCGTGCCTCAGGCCTGATTCTCTCTTCACAAGTGGTTTTAATGATGTTGGAGTCTCTGGGACAACTTCCAGGCAGTTTTCATACCATCAGGCTGACTGCATGCTGTGTATTAGAGAATACGGTAGCACGCCGACGACAGGCCTCTGGTTGGTGCCGGCTGCACCAGTAGTATGTTTGTCTTCTCTTCTTTATTGAGGTTTCACAGTTCTAAATTAAATGCCTTCACTTAAGCCTTGCCAAGTACTGCTCCGGTGATACCTGAGAATCTGGTGCCACTTAGGAAATAATGATGTCCTGGTGAGAAGAAGACATGGAGTCTGTCTGCTACATATTAACCCCTTTCCTGTCATATTCTTAAGGCGCATTGCGTAATGACCTGTACAGTGCACAATGTGCTCAACAGACGTCTCTAAAAAAAAAACGCTGTAACCAGTGTAAGCTGTACAAATATAAAAACAAGTTAATAATTCTTGCCACAAATGTCTGTCCCATCACTAAATTGCACATAAGTAAATTTGGCAGATTAGATCAGCCAAAAGTTATTTTGTAGCATGTCATTGAGATATTTTATAGAAGATTTCATTAGTACATTTGCTTAGAATGTTCTGTCACAGATTTCCAGTCAATAAAATCTCTGGTAAGATGCCAAAGGGATTCAATTATTCTATAGGGCACCACAGCCGATTTGACAGTCAGAATAGCGCAGCTTTCTGCTGCCTTATATCAAGTAAAAAGAACCTAAAAACCGGGGAATCCTGTTGGACATATGATAAGTAAATGTTGGGGTGGAGTTGGAATGGATCCTAACAGATCATAACTGATCATGATGGAACCGTAAAACAGAACATAATCCATGATATCCATCGTGGATTATGTAAAATGGAAACTATGACGCCAGTGTGAACAGATCCTTAGACTGGAGTCCAGGCTGTAGGACTGCTGACATTGCATAAAACTATAGCAAACGCTATTGTGAGTAATATTGTTGGTTGACAATCCCTATTGGAACTGTAATGATGGACATCTTGGTTTTGATTAAAGGGGTTATCTAGATACCAAAAATTGCATTGCAATAATATATTTATGTGAAACTAAGTAACTTACTAATATACTTTAATTAAAAATTCTGTACTAAATGGTGCAGTTCAAACCCCATGAATTATTCAGGAAGTGCTGGAGCTTTTCTAATAATGATGATGCTCCGACACGGCCCCACGTGACTGAGCTTTTGCTTCATGTGTTGTTCGCGAACATGGACAATGACGTCGGCAGAGTAGTACTGGAGTTCCTGAGCAGAGCATCAGCTGATACTCTGCCTGGGGACTCCACAATTTCTGCCCACGTCATTGTCACTGTCCATATATGGACAATGACGTCGGCAGCGGTACTGGAGTCCCTGAGCAAAGCATCAGCTGATGCTCTGCTCCAGGACTCCAGCACTGTTTTGCCGACGTCACTGTCCATATATGGACAGTGACGTGGGCAGCTGTACTGGAGTCCCCAAGCAAAGCATCAGCAGATGCTCTGCTCCGGGACTCCAGCACTGTTTTGCCGACATCACTGTCCATATATGTACAGTGACAGTGATGTGGGCAGAAGTTGTGGAGTCCCCAGGCAGAGTATAAGCTGATGCTTTGCTCGGGGACTCCAGTATTTCTGCCCACGTCACTGTCACTGTCCATGTATGGACAGTGACGTCGGCAATAGTACTGGAGTCTAGGAGCAGAGCATCAGCTTTTCCATAAATTGGAGGCCGCAGAATAGCATTTTTAACAACTGAAAGGGGTTGTCTGGTTTGGAGTCAGTAGATGGGAGTCCCCCTTTTTAAGCCCATCATCTCTTAAAGTGGAGAGCAGCTACAAATAGAGTCTCACGCTCTGGATTACCCAGTACGTCCATGCATTACGGACAGGTACTGTGTCATATTTTATTTCTCCTGTGGTGCTGCTGCTATAAAAATGAAAATTGCTAGTGTCCCAGCAGCGAGTCCCCCACCACCCCCACTGTCAGGGAAGTCTTCTGAAAAATAAGGACTGTCCAAAGCAGACAAACCCCTTTAACCTAACCGGAAAACTTATTATTAACTTCATTATTTGGTTATTTTAAGATGTTTAGGTAAAATGCTCACAAAATAAGTTTCATCTCCTGATAAATAGGATTTTTTTTTTACAGGAAGGTGCTTAAAAAATTGAGAAACTGAACAAATTTCCTTTTTTTTTTTTAGCTGTACAAATATACTCAATATTTTGCATGTCCCATTCTGTATGAAATTCGGAAGAAAAAAAACAACTTTCTAAGCCATTGCAGTAATGTTTGTAGCTTAATAGAGCACTGTATGACTATGGCTGTGGAGGACTGTTGGCATGCTACCCCTTAGACACTTCAGTTCATACATCAAACAAAATTACCCTTCTCGCCCCCTGATCTCACAGCTGGAACCTATAACAGGGCTCCCTCTGGGTCTGAGGGACAAAATAAGCCTTCTGCTTTCCCCAATTTCTGCATAAATACATGTAACCCACAGCTCTGCTATAAATCTCAGACTCATTACAGGCGGCCAGGCTATAAAGATTCCTATTGCTGGCAGATAAGGGGGCTCTGTTCTGGTGCCCCAGCAGGCAGTACAGTGCAGTCACTGATGATACAAACAATTAACTCCGTGTGTGGAGATTCCAGAATTCTGTGCAACATCATGCAGGTCCTCCATCACGTTCTCAGGCTCACCATGAGAAACCACATTAACAGGGTGAATGAATAGTTCAGTGTTAACAAGTGCTTCCCCTTAGAGGAAGAGTTAAAAAGACGCTATTAGGAATAATCCGCTTTACAAGACTGCAATCATCATTTACAATCCTGGACCAATATTCATAAATATGTAACCAAAGTCATCAGAGAAAAATGAGAGTATTCTTGATGAGACCAATCGTGGTGTTTATAGATGCAGCGAGATTTATGGCTTCACAGATTTTTGGAACAATTCCTCCATAGTGCACAGAGCGGTATAAGTGCTGGCAAGATGTCAAGTTTATTACTGGCCTTTTTCTCAAGACCTAATGTCCAACTTGATCTTTCTATCATTTATAATTCTTTCTTCTAGTTCTCAGTTTAGTTTCCCACATTCAGAGATCTGTTTATGGCCTTCAACATCCCTATAACTGTAACTGTTGGGAGTAATCTGCAGAGGCTTCAGAAGCTAGAACGCTCAGCAATTGTTACTGTCTTCGCCTTCATTTCTCCTACTGTTACATGTCATGGTCTTCCGATGTCTTCCCGAACTGTGTGCGTATAAGAAATGAATATAGAAATTGTAATTTCCATGGTACTATTAAGATGAAGAATCTGTCCGTCTATCTGTGCACAACGTATCATGATGCCATACCACAAAGTATTCACATATATCAGTTGTATCAGTATCAGGTTTTTTTTGTCTCTCAAGTGATTACAACTGATGCAAAAACTGATTCCAAAATTTATCCGTTGCCATCAGGCTTTCTCACAATTTTTACTACAAAACCATCAGTTGTCATTGGTTGTCTTTAGTTGTCATCAGTTTTTACCATACGTTTTTAACATCAGTTTTTACCACAATGGTCCACCAAAAAGGTTGTCTAGGGTCTGAAAATGTGCCAATTTTTAACAGGGTGGAGGATGGAGAGCCCAGAAGGCAGCTGCCTGCTGTCCACAGACCTCACCTCTTCAAAGCAGCCTTGTGAACCTGCAAAGACGCCAAACACCAGCCCTAACTTCAGGGAGTAGCTAGTTTTTGGCGCCTTTACAGCTACCCAATCCCACCCGCATCTCCTACACTCCTCACACCACGCCAGGAATGCTGTTGTTTCTATTCACACTTCAGGGTCCGGGTGTTTTTGATGGCCATTTTGCATCTGTTTTGTATCTGTTCCGTGTCCGTGTTTCCGTTTTTGATGGCCAATTGTGACCCATTTTGCATCCATTCTTCACTGTCCATTTAAAAAACTGATGAATTTCATGTGTAGATAATGCCACAGTACACTCTCTAGATAATGCCACAGTGCCCTCTGTATATAGTGCTACACTGCTCTCTGTATATAGTGCCACAGACCCCTTGTAGATAATGACACAGTGCCCTCTGTGCATAGTGCCACACACCCCCTGTAGATAATGCTGCAATGCCCTCTGTAGATAATGCCATACACCCTGTAGATAATGATACAGTGCCCTCTATAGATTGTGCCACCCCCCCCTGCCACAGTGCCCTCTGTATATACTGCCACACTACTCTCTGTATATGGAGCCACACACCCCTATAGATAATGCCACAGTGCCCTCTGTATATAGAGCCACATACCCCCTGTAGATAATGCCACACTCCCCTGTAGATAATGCCACAGTGCCCTCTGTAGATAATGCCACAGTGCCCTGTGTAGATAATGCCACAGTGCCCTTTGTAGATAGCGCCACACAGCCTCCTGTAGATAGCTCCACACACAGCCCCCGTAGATAGCGCAACACAGCCCCCTGTAGATAGCGCCTCACAGCCCCCTGTAGATAGCACCACACAGCCCCCTGTAGATAGGGCCACACAGCCCCCTGTAGTTAGCGCCACACAGCCCCCTGTAGATAGCAACACACATGCCCCCCAGTAGATGATGCCAGCCACGCCCCCTGTAGACAGCACCACCCACGCTCCCCTGTGGATATCGCCATCCACGCCCCCCTGAAGATAGCGGCACCCAATGCCCCCTGTAGATAGTGCCAACCACGCCCCCCGTAGATAGTGCCACCAATGCACCCTGTAGATAGTGCCACCCATGCCCTCCTGTAGATAGTGCCACCCACCGCTGCTCCTGGAGGGACGTCAGGGGCTCCCTTTAGGAACGGAATACCCGACCAGATCGTCGGCAACACTCTGGCAGGGTATTCCGCTCCAGGAGGTGCCCCTGACGTCACTGTCCATATATATGGGCAGTGATGTCAGGGGCTCCCTCTAGGAGCGGAATCACTGGCCAGAGCGTCGGTAACACACTGGCCGGGGATTCTGCTCCTAGAGGGGGCTACAGAGTCACATGGAGGGGTAGCGCTATATACAGGGGGGGTGGCTCTAACTTCCGGGGGTTAGTGGATGGCACTATCTACAGGGGGGGGACATGGGTGTCACTAAATTACACTCCTGCTCCGTCGCAGATTCGGGCGAAATTACTGGAAACAGTAGGGCAACATGCTGTGCTATTGTTTCCGGTAAAACCACAGCTACCTTGGCTGAAAACCGATGGAACCCATTGAAGTTAATGGATTCCGCTGTCCGCCGGTGTTGTCTATGGTGCAACGCATATGTGAACATAGTCGAAATCTACTGATATACCTTAACGCAGTGCACAACAGAAACAAGTTTAGACTGTTTCATTTGCATTTTTAACACATTTTATGTATATGTATTTTTATTACTTATGATTTAAAAAAGGAAGCTTATTCTATTCACCTGTAAGTAAGAAGCATTTCTATACATCTTCAATCCGTTATGTTAAACTTAATACTACAGAAATAAATCCTTTAATGTCTATATGTGAATAAGTACACCGGACAAAAAATAAGTACACAGTGAGGAAAATGTGTTCTGCTGGTTTATCACTTCGCGATTACGTTTGGTATTTAAACGTTAGAACCTACTACTTACAGCCTTTCCAGATCCAGAAGTCCATAGAACGAGCCATTCCTTAATACAGTAATCTTATTATTGCTGAGGATCCTGTAAAAAATAAAGAAAGAAATCTTTAAGTTTAATATACAGTATAATATAAAATAATAGCAAGACCAGGATTTACTCATGAGCTAGGTACTTTGGCTAAAAATGTGACCTTGTTCTACAAATCTATACGTTTCTTTGGATCAGGTACCACCATCCCATACTGTGTAGAATATACTGAAATACTTTTATGTGGCTATCACACCTACAGTAGCTGTTTCTTACGCTAAAATGGCATGAGACAGTTTTCTTATATAATTTTATATATACAGTATGAATGCACAGTGCCCCATTTGGAGGTCAAATCTTACCCACAGTCGTGGTCACCTAGAGCCAAGTGCATCTGAAGAATACTTGTCATAGTAACCTTAGCCATAGCACTGTATACAAATTTGAATGCAAATTTAAAGGAACTGTCCAAGATTAGAAAAATGCTGCTTTCTTTCAAAACAGTGCCACAACCGTCAACAGGTTGTGTGTGGTAGTGCAGCCCTGTCCTATTTACTTCAATAGAGCTAAGCTGAAATACAAGACACAGACCATGGACAGATGTGGTGCTATTTCTGAAAGAAAGCATCCATGGTTTTGTAATCCTGGACAACCACTTTAATGGGTGAAGCTTGCAATATACATGCATATTTCACACAGTCCAAAGACATACAAATACATTTTCCCCATGTAGATAGCCTTGAATCGCACCTCATGTATTTCATTTGACCATAGCGTTTAAAAGGTACGATAAGCATTCACATGGAGCGGGCGGACCTGATCATTTCAGTGCCCCCCCCCCCCACATACAGTTCCAATTACTATTCATTTCCATCAAGTATTATAGATCATAAATGATCATTATTGGTCGGCCTTATATATAATCACCAGGCAAGATACAGTCTTTGTGTATGGGGAATGTGGAGTGTTCAGAATCAGAATCGTGCTATTGAGTGTTTGGCTCGTGACTTGTAGTTATAGTTCAAAGGACTGGACTGAGATTGACTTTACACAGCCAGCATTCTCATGTGTTTTATGAGACATACGGAACATCATATTTACCCCACAAGTCACACATAGCTCACACCAGCACTCACGTCTGTATATTATTCTCACTTATGCGCCTCCTTTCCATGGCTTACTTTAATATATAATAAATGGAGTGGTGTTTTCTACTACAGTTATCCAACTGGATGAAAACTGGCGCATTTAACCAAATATAGAACAGCAACGTCGTTGAAGACATTTCAATATTATATTAGGGAATTGCATAAATAGCAGCTTCCTGATATAATGCGAAGATCAGGGCGTTCCTGATAACATTATATCATGTAGTTGCTATTTAGGCTATCCCTTAAAGGGCTAGTTCCATCAGGACAAACCCTGTTGATATGCCATATTAGGAATTAGAGAACATGAACATCATAGAAGGGGGCCCCCCTCTATGAGCCTGAGCGGAGAGCTGCTACAATGCAGCTGACTATGGCACTCCATGTATTATATGTTCTGCAGCGGCTTTCCCCAGCTTAACCAGCTGTTTTCCGGCAGCTCCTTTATGAGGGGTTGCCTATGATGATAATAGTATTTAACATGGCTGTAAAGTTGGAGCTTTTCTTTAAACAATATTAAAGGGGTTACCTCCTTATAAAGGCATCTGGACGTCAGGGGGGTCCCTCGCTCAGCATGAAGAAACATTATAGAAAACTTAGCCTGGCCACCTATTACATGGTCAGCCATTAATTTAACTGGCTAGCATGTGATACTACATTTCCGCTGCAGGGAAATGCGTTAAGCTTTTGACTATGGGTGCCCATATTTGTCCATGTCCAAACATACATTTCCTAATTGATGTTTATCTCACTTTTACTACAAACCCAGGAAAAACGGAGGATTTGATAGACACGCAATTCTTTTCAGCGAGCTGAAGATTACTTGCTGGCGCTTAAAGATAAACCTGAATTACTAACAGTATTGACCATAGCGTGATATTATCTCTCCGTCATTATTTTAGCATAACAGTTGGTGGTGAGAGAGATAAGTATGGAACGGGAAGTAAGGATTGGGTCCAAACATACATTGAATGGTCCTTTATTACAGGAACTTGCACTCAATGTAGGTGGAGTTTTACATGTGCCAGCACTTATCCCACTTCCTGCCATTACGGAAAATCACAATGCTGGGTCAGGGGTCCCGGAAAATTCAGCTGGAGCTGAAAATGGAATTCAGTGGAAAGGAAATAACATTGTATGGCGAAGAAGAGGATCATGAATGGACATCCATATGGACTTCTCTATTGTGTAGCGATTTATCTGCAAAGTTGCTCTGAAATGTCAATCTATTGCAGTGGTCTCCAAACTGTGGCTCTCCAGCTACTGCAAGACTACAACTCCAGGTACGCTGCATATTGTAGTTTCCCAACAGCTGGAGAGTAACAGATTGGAGACCACTAATCTATGGCGTTATGGTAAAATCAGGTTCTGACATTAGAATATGAAGTTTACACAATATTATTTACAGTCATGTATTATTAGATTTGGAGTCACCTTGTCTTGGACCATATAAAAGAAAAAGAGTCTGTAGGCCACAATGCCCAAAGAACTGCCAGCTGCAAATGCTCCCCTTACAATACCCCCTCTTCCCAGCCAGGAAGATTCCACGCTATAAGTGTTTGAAGGTACAGGCCTAAATTCTGAGGCTGCACCACTAGATAGTCATAAAATCACTTGTTCCAAACTTACCAACATCTAATTTCCAAATTGCAGGGTATTATAAGCCCTTCCCCTGTTCCAACCAGGAACACCCCACACAAGTTCTGCCACACCAAAGACACAGGTATGATGATATTGGTGTGGAGGAACTCGAGTACCTGAACAGAGCCCTGAACTCAACCCCCACCAAACACCTTTTGGGATGACTTGGAAAGTCGATTGGCCTCTCGTCCAACATCAGTGTCTGAACTCACAAATGCTCCTCTGGATGAATGGGCAAAAATTACCATAGACACACTCCAAAATCTTGTGGAAAGCCTTCCCAGAATAGTGGATGCTGTTAAAACCACAAAAGGGGGCCCAACTCCATATTAAAACAGCTGGTTTTAGAATGGGATGTCCAACAACCTCGTATAAGTGATGGTCAAGTGTCCACATACTTTTGGCAATTTATTGTATGTTCTCCCCTGTTGTAGTGCTATACAAGGCAAGACCAACAAGAAGCCCAATACTGAATACAAATTAAGAGTAAGGGTGTGTTCACATCAGCGTCACCCTTTTGTTCATGGGTTCCCTTAGACCTTTCCGTCGGAGGAACCCATGAACAGAAAGGCAAAAGGAAGTCGACTGCGCTATTGTTTCGGCGAAAAAAAACGGAAACCTTACAGAACGGAAACAAACAGAAACCATTTGCAACGGAAGAATTACCAATGAAATCAATGGTAATGCAAATGGAAGCTATGGTTTCCTTTTGGCTTACCGTTCATGAGTTCCTTGACAGAAAGGTCTAGAGGAACCCATGAACGGAAGGGTGACGCTGATGTGAACAGGCCCTTATACCCATATTTATACAATGTAATAATAGCGCAGGGCGCTGGTGACGGCAAATTACGCATCAGTTAACCCTTTACCTGCTAAGGATAGTACATTCTGTTACTGATCAGCGGATACCCAGGTACTTGAATTCTCCTTATCTCCAATGTAACAAAACATCTCCTTGCAGCAGAAAGAGGAGGCTGAAGGCCGCAGCAGGTTCAAGAATCCGGGCATTCATGCACAAGTTCATTAAAGCTTTTTTAATGAGCAATTAGTGCTTGTGGATGGGGACACAAGCTAATGGGGTCAAGACTCTGTCTTTATGTGTTGGCTCCCTGACTGCTCCAGGACTGGGTACATTCTTTCATTTAACCCTTACTAGGGGAGATACGGCCCACAGCTAAGCCTTGCATGGCCTGATGTAGAATAACACTCAAAGTAATTTTTTCCTGAAAATAATACATTTGTATATTCCTAGCAAGACGTGCAGAAAAAGACAGCCGTGTAAGAATAATGTTTGTGAATAATTGTGCAGTCGCTACGTCTGAGGGCTCTTAACATCAGCCTGAATATCTATCTATCCTATTAATTCTTTGTGGAAAAAAAAAGTCTTCACACACAGCGCTTTTAGGAAAAAAATGCCACGTTTTTGTGGCGTTATTCCTGCCCTTTTCTTTGGCGTGTTTTTGTTGGCAAAAATGCTGCGGCCAGATCTTAGCTGAAAGTCAATAGGGAAAGATTGAGCGCACTACCAAAAGTGCTTTTTTTGTACGTTTTTTTTTCTACTGTCTCTCTTTTTTGGCTCAGTGGCTTTTTTTTTCTAATTGCAGCGAGGGGTTGGATTTGAACTTTTTCAGGTAGTTAGCTGCGTTTTTCAAAGGTTTTTCTTTTTTGCCTGATCCAAAAAACGCATGTGTCAATGTGTGTTGCGGTTTTTGTAGCGTTATTGGGATAAATCATGTGTTGCAAAGATGAATCTTTGAATTACATGACCTTTTAATCACGACTTACAATGTGAAAACCGCCACGCAAAATATGCATGTAGAATCGCAGGTAATAAAACATACTATTTTGAAAAAATGTCACAAAAAATACCATAAAAAACACATGTGCCCTTTGAAAACATTACATAGTGTGTGTGATGGAAGTCTTAGGGTATGTTCACACGGCTTATTTTCGGCCGTTTTTCGGGCCGTAAACGCCCGAAAAACGTCCAAAAAATCGGAAGCAGAACACCTCCAAACATCTGCCCATTGATTTCAATGGGAAAACGGTGTTCTGTTCTGACGGAGCGTTTTTCGCTGTGTTGTTTTACGCGTAAAATAACGGCTGCGAAAAAGAAGTGCATGACACTTCTTGGGACGTTTTTGGAGCCGTTTTCCATAGACTCTATTCAAAAAAGCTCCAAAAGTGGCCATAAAAAGCGCAGCGAGAAACGCAGCGAAAATCGCGACTGGCACAACAAACGTCTGAAAATCAGGAGCTGTTTTCTCTTGAAAACAGCTCCGTATTTTGAGACGTTTTTGACTCTGCGTGTGAACATACCCTTATAGGACAAGCAAAAGCTATAGAGGGTGCAGAGGTAGAAGGCACAAAATCCCCTCTGCCACATAAGAAGACTCCGGTATTATAAATAGCACATGGTAGGTAGGAGCCCTGTTACAGATTTTGCATTGGGCCCCCGGGAGCCTTATAGTTATGCCTTTGAGGACAACCATAGAAGGGAATGAGTCCAGTGGTGACATACAAGGAAGGGTTAATGAAGAAATCTGAAAGAATCAAAACTTCTGGATTTTATTAAGGATTGGACCAGTGTTCTGACTATTTGGCCAAGGGGGTTTAGAAAAAATGTATCACGATCGCAGCACTGTTTTTGATTTTTTTATTATTATTATTTATTGCAGACTTTGGGCAAGAGAAGTTGTGATGAGATCAAGATAACAAAGGTGTGACCATCTAAGCTACAGAAAGACCTCAACTTATGACCCAAGACAGAACACATTACAGCATTCTCTAACGAGCATGTTACGTCCTTAAAGGACGGAACGTATTTCGACCGCAAGTCTCGGGCCGAACACACTGCAGGGAGCCGGTCTCCTAGCATCATAGTTATGTACGACGCTAGGAGTCCCTGCCTCGCTGCGGGACAACTGTCCCGTACTGTAATCATGTTTTCAGTACGGGACAGTAGTTCCACGGAGAGACAGGGACTCCTAGCATCGTACATAACTATGATGCTAGGAGCCCGGCTCCCTGCACTGTGTTCGGTCCGGGACTTGTTGCCGAAAAACGTTCCGTCCTTTACGGACGTAACATGCTTGTGTGAACCCAGCCTAAAAGGCATGGAACAAATACAGCTTTGCAAGCAAAGACATTAAATTCAAATAAAATTAAAAAAAAGTATTTACTGTAGAAGTCATTGACTTGTCATCTTCACTGGAGAGGTTTAATATTTTATTCAGCAATTTATGAGCTATTGGATCTTCTAAGTGGGTCACAGATGTTGGATGAGAACCAAAATAATAAGGGTATGTTCACACGGCGGGGGTCCGTAACGGCTGAAATTACGGGGATGTTTCAGCCTGAAAACATCCCCGTAATTTCAGCCGTATCGGCATGTGCAGGCGCTTGAACGCCGCGTCAATTACGGCCGTAATTAGCGCTGCTATTCATTGGAGTCAATGAATAGCGGCTCCAATTACGGCCAAAGAAGTGACAGGTCACTTCTTCTACGCGGGCGTCTATTTACGCGCCGTCATTTGACAGCGGCGCGTAAATATACGCCTCGTGTGAACAGACAAACGTCTGCCCATTGCTTTCAATGGGCAGATGTTTGTCAGCGCTATTGAGGCGCTATTTTCAGACGTAATTCGGGGCAAAAACGCCCGAATTACGTCCGTAAATAGGCCGTGTGAACATACCCTAACAGCCGTGGCCTATTAGAGATTTCACACAGCTGTAAAGAGAGTTTGAATGGCATATGCAGAAAATTTTGTTCCCCCCTCTCGGCTTGTGTGTCAGTTTACACTGCAATTCTAGTATTCTCTTCATGGTCATTGCTATAGGTACAGGTCATATTGGATAGTGCTTTAAACTTCTGCCAAAAATTACCTTCTGATATGTCATAGGTCTATGTGGTAAGCTTACATTGGTGAAGTCTGTGATCTTAGACCTATACTAATTTCCAGAATGAAAGGGATCCAGAGAGCATTTCCAACCCTTTGGTATTGTGTAGAGACTTCAGATATTAAACATCTGACACCACATTCTGCACAGAATAACAGATTAGTATGGCCATTCGCTTAGTATGTTGTATATGAAATCTCTAAGCAGTACAAAAAGGATTTCTGCTTTCTATAGAGCCCTTTCTTTCTGGAAATCAGTGGTGGTCTAAGATCACAGACCACCAATATGATCGTCTCACATGTATCTATGATTATTTATATCAGAAGGATCATTTGAATTGTATTTCCTCTAAAATGTGTAACATGAATATATTTATATAAAATGTGAATAACATCAGTAAATAATGCTGCATCCATAACTGCATGGTATGGCGGTCTCCTGCATACCTCCCAACTTTCAGGTATAGCAAAGAGGGACAACCGATGAGGTGCGCGTAGAGCGGCACAGCAACTTTTTCCCCTTTTAAGCCAAACCTCTAATCCCGCCCAATCCCCGCCCATACACACCCGGTTCAGCCCACACAGTCTAATGCCCCCATAGTGCGTCCCACACAGTATAATGCCAAATAGCTGCCCCCACACAATATAATGCCCTCTAGCTGCCACCATACAGTATAATGCCCTCAGTGGCGGACACAGACTGCAAAAGGCCCCTGTGCAGATAATGTGCCAGGGCCCCCCCGCCCCCCCCCCAATACCGACAAAGTTACCTAAACATATATATGCATATAAAAATAAACCTTACTAATAAAAATTATGAAGGAAGATTTATATTGTACATTTTATTACCAGTTTAGAACACAAGTAACACATTTTTTTCCGGGTTAAATTCTTATCTAAACTAAGTCCCTAAATGTGGGCAAAGAAAATGAAAAACCTATACTCACCTCCTCCGGCGCCTCCGTTCCCCCTCCGCAGCCCCTATCCCTTTCTGTGTTTACAAAGCTGCTGTGGTGACGCGCGGTCGATGGCACATGACCGCTGCAGCCAATCAATGCCCTCAACAGCGATTTGCTGTGGAACTACTGTCCTCAGCAGCACACCAATGAGGAGTTATTGGCAGCAGCGGTCACGTGCCATCGGCAGCGCGTCACCAGTGCAGCCTTGTACACTTGTAACACAGACCGAGACAGGAGGATGGGGGCTGCGGCGGGTGAACGGAGGCGAGGGAGGAGGTGAGTATAGTTTTTTTATTTTCTTTGCCCACATTTAGAGACTTAGGTTAAATTGAATCATTGAATATAACACAAAGCACTCATGCAACTGAGATGCAATAATTTAGATGATCTTATCATGCTTAGCTTACTGCACTGTTACCTATCAAGCAGGACTGAATCTCAAGATATCTACAGAGGGGGCTGTATGGCGTTATCTACAGGGGGGACTGTATGGCGCTATCAACAGAGGGGGCTGTATGGCGTTATCTACAGGGGGGACTGTATGGCGCTATCTACAGAGGGGTCTGTATGGCGCTATCTACAGGGGGGTCTGTATGGCGCTATCTACAGGGGGGACTGTATGGCGCTATCTACAGGGGGGACTGTATGGCGCTATCTACAGGGGGGACTGTATGGCGCTATCTACAGGGGGGACTGTATGGCGCTATCTACAGGGGGGACTGTATGGCGCTATCTACAGGGGGGACTGTATGGCGCTATCTACAGGGGGGACTGTATGGCGCTATCTACAGAGGGGGCTGTATGGCGTTATCTACAGGGGGGCTGTATGGCGTTATCTACAGGGGGCTGTATGGTGTTATCTACAGGGGGGACTTTATGGCGTTATCTACAGTGGGGTCTGTATGGCGTTATCTACAGGGGTTCTGTATGGCGTTCCCTACAGGGGGGGTCTGTAGGGAAAGTCATACAGCCCCCCCCTGTAGGGAACGCCATACAGACCCCCCTTTAGGGAACGCCATACAGACCCCCCTGTAGGGAACGCTATACAGCCCCCCCTGTAGGGAACGCTATACAGCCCCCCCTGTAGGGAACGCCTTACAGCCCCCCCCTGTAGGGAACGCTATACAGCCCCCCCCCTGTAGGGAACGCCATACACCCCCAATCACTCAAAAAAATGCGACCTACAGTGTGAAAAGACAAAAGACATGTATCCCCTATCCACAGGATAGGGGATACATGTGTGATCGCTGGCATTGATAGGGAGAGCGGGGGACCGAAAGTCCCCCGAAGTTCTCCATCACTCACCTCTGACTTCCGGTGTCTGCGCAGCTCAAGTGTGACCGGCGCTCCATTCATTTCTACGGAGCTGCCGACACAGACCCCGGAAGTCCGAGGTTTGTGATGGAGAACTTCAGGGGACTTTCGGTCCCCCGTTCTCCCTATCAATGCCAGCGATCACACACGTATCCCCTATCCTGTGGATAGGGGATACATGTCTTATGTTTAATGGCAGAGCGGGGAGATACTCCCTGCTCTGCCGTAGTGTTCCGTGGCATCGCGCTGTAGCAGCCATAGCGGCAGCTAGCGGAGATTCCGGCCAAGGTGGGGGCCCGTGCCGGCAGGTGACGCGGGCCCCCTCATGCCGCGGCCCCGTAGCAGCCGCTACGGCTGCTATAGCAGTAGTTACGCCCCTGTGTTAGGGGGAGTTCACACTGAGGTTTTTTTCGCGAAAAACGTCAGAAAGTGCCTCCCATTGAAATCCATGAAATTTTTCCTGCGAGCAGTAAAAACCGCATGCGGGAAAAAGAAGCGCAATGCCCTTTCTTCGGGCGTTTCTGTCTCTGACTTCCCATTGACAACAATGGCAGGCAGAAAATGCGTTTTTTGCTGCGTTTCCCTGCCCACGGCCCGATGGCCGAAAAACGCCACAAAAAAACGCAATGAAAAACGCGGGAAGTGTTCTACCGGCAGGTCAAAATATGCCTCAAAATTCCGGAAGGAATTATGAGGCAGATTTTTCTACATAAAAACTTCTCCCTTCTGACATGAACTTTTTAACTTCATCTACCTGTCCTCTGCAGTCTGCACGTCCTCCACTCGTCCTGTGTCTGTCCTCCGCTCATCCTATGAGTTCTCCGGCAGTCCTGACTGTACTGTCCAGCCGCCCGAAGTCTTACGTCGCACCGCCCCCTGTCCTCTCCCCTGCCTGAGCGCTCCTCCTACCACCAGCATCGCCGTCCTGTCCTATTCATCTGTGCCAGATTGGCAGTGCAGTGTAGCGGCTATCACCGGGCCCGGGCACCCGCCCCCTCCCTCCCGATTGGTAGTGCAGTGTGGCGGCTATCACCGGGCCCCCGCCCCCTCCCTCCCCTCATGCCTAGTGTTGTGATGCTACTAGGCATGAGGGGGCCCGTGCCGCCAGGCCTGGTACATAAAATGTAATGTGCCTGTCAGGGCGACACGGGCCCCCCCATGCCGCGGGCCCCGTAGCAGCTGCTACGGCTGCTACTGTGGTAGTTACGCCACTGAACGGGCCCCCTTCCCACGCGGGGCCCTTGTGCAGCTGCACCGGCTGCACATGCGGTATGTCCGCCCCTGAATGCCCTTATAGCTGCCACATACAGTATAATGCCCCCATAGATGCACCCATACAGTATAAAGCCAACACAGATGCCCCCACACAGTATATTGTCCACACAGATGCCCTTATGCAGTATAATGCCCACACAGATGCCCCATACAGTATAATGGCCATACAGAATAATGCCGACATAGCTACCCCCATACAGAATAATGCCCCATAGCTGCGCCATACAGAATAATGCTCTACAGCTGCCCCATACAGAATAATGCACCACAGCTGCCCCATACAGCATAATGCCTCCATAGCTTCCCCATACAGCATAATGCCCCCACAGCTGCCCCATACAGTATAATGCCGCTATAGCTTTCCCCATACATTACAGTACCCCCATACTTGCCCCCATACAGTATAATGCCCCTTAGCTGCCACCATAGAGTATAATGCCCCCACAGATGACCCATACAGTATAATGCCACTATAGCTGCCCCCATACAGTATAATGCCTCCTAAACTGCCCCCATACAGTATAATGCCTCCTAAGCTGCCCCCATACTGTATAAAGCTACATCCTGCTACTCTTATTGGTCAGTATCCCTTTTCATTCACATACTTATGGGTATATGGATGACCATGTTTACTTCATGCTATTTTGAGTCTATTATTTAACCATCAGTATTAAGGGTTATTATCCTGTTCCCTATTTGCACAGTGTGCCTGACATTTATTTTGCTACACGCTGAGTATCAACACTTGTTTACCATAGATAGTTACTTATATAATTTGGTCATTTTCGATGTTTACATATGTGATGTTCCTCCGCCTCTGGTTTGTAATTTTACTCTTATGTCTTTTTATTGTGGACTGTTTCAGACAAGCTATTCAATAAAGTTTTTGTACTTTTGTATATTTATGCCCCGTGTGGTATATGTGAGGTAGCTTCCTATTGGTAGTTGTAATATATTAAACAGTCCTTTACATAGCTAGAACGCTGCTCCACTATCTGTCATTTTATGGATAAAAAATTGTTGATTTTATGTGGCTACGCAAATGACATTTTGCTAGACATTCCGTCTGGAATTTTAAGGCAGATTTTGATCTGCCTGCACGCCGTTTGCCGCGTTTTTCGCCCGCGGCCATTGAGCGCCGCGGGCAAAAAACGCTGTGAGATACGCTTTCTCTGCCTCCCATTGATGCAAATAGAACATCAGAGACGTAAACACCCAAAAATAAGGCATGTTGCTTCTTTGTCCCACGAGACGGTTTTTCGCGGGGAAAAAACGCCTCCGCCTCCCATTGAAATCAATGGGAGGCATTTTCGGCCATTTTTTGGCGTGTTTTCTGACGCAGTTTCCGCGTCAACAAACCTGTCAAAAAACTCTGTGTGAACTAACCCTCAGAGGGACCTATGTCCTGCAGGAGGTAAAAGAGATGCCAGCAAGCTAAACGATGCTGCAAAATGACATTACTATTATGGTAAGGTGGCGCTCTAAACTACCCCTCATCTCGGCCCTGGATATAGCCACCATAATGCAACCTCACTGCCCTCTCAATGATACTCACAATGAACCCATAACAGCTTCACCATAATGCAAGCCCATTGCTCCAATAACAACACCTCCAGTAACCCCATAATGACACGAATAGTACCCATATAAAGACAGACACAGTGCCCCCATAACAGAGTCCTCCATAGTGCCACTGTAACAGTGCCAGTGCCCCATAACAGTTATAACCAAAGTGGCCCCCATAAGAATAGTCAAAGTGCCCAATAACAGTCACAGTCACAACAGTGACATTACTGCTACAATAAACCATAGAAATAATAAAAACCCGTTCTTGGACATTCATTATAATAATAATAATAGGCTGTGCCTTGTAGTTGCTGATATTGTGGGATTATGACTGATAATTTCGGAATCCAAATATATAACATGATCCTTATTCTCACGACAAGTTTTGACATGACCTCCAATCAGCTGCTTTACACTCATATGTGACCTTTACAGTTTATTAAGCATGTGGAATGAAATACTTATCCGCCTTTCACGGGGCTGCAGTGGAACGTATGATAAGGGTGAACATTACATTTTACATTTATACCTCTTATTAATATATGAAACCTTCGGGCTTTAATTTAATTGTTCACAGGGACGTACTGGCCCCCAGAGGACCCTCTGGTGGGCCAATGCACTCACAATAATAGACTACAACAGTCCAGCAGAAGATAACCCCATTTAAAGTCAACCACTTGCCACTAGGGACAATTTCTTCTAAGTTGATCACACATAACCTATAGACCTTATTGATGATATGTTCTGTGTGTAATGATAACAACAAAATTCACAATGCAATTAAAGCGGATCGGTCCGATATTTATATTGCCATGTCTAGGGCAGCATAAAGAAGTGGCAGACACCCTGGTTCCAGGGTATTAAAGTTTAGCAGTTATTGGGTATTTAGAACATATACTTGCAGTGCACCGCCAGCGCCGCAAGTATCAGTCCAAGTATATTCATATATTCACACTCCCTCCGCTCCCCAGACAACGATTGACACTTTTCTCCCCATTCACAGTAATATGGTGAAAAGTATCAATCAACGGTGGAGGGAGCGTGAATGTATGAATATACTTGACTCACACTTGCGGCGCTGGCTGCGCACTGTACGTATAAGGTCTAAATATTCAGAAACGACTTAACATGCCCTAGTAAGTGACACCATGCAGATGTGCAGATGTTCTGTATAGATGGAGAGTGGCCCCCAGAATCATTTCCCCTGGGGGGCCCAAAGATCCCAGTCAGACGTTGGTTGTGCAGTTAAAAGATTTTAGGGGACATTAGTAATTGTCACCAAATTGATCTGATATTAGCGCCTCTGGAAATCTGAATGAATTAGCCATAAAAGCTTAGTATGAATATAAACATATTCAAGCAAACTCCTGCTTCTACTAAAATCTAAAATCAGGAAGAACCTACTTTTATAGTCGGAATATAGTTTATTGCTCGTGTGAGGCTTATTCTTCAGTTATAGCTTTTCCTCAACTATATCCTACTAAAATAATCAGAGAACGCCTTTTATACTCCTGGAAACCAGTATATGGATCGTTGCCTTATCTAGCCTATTGACTGTAATAGGTGCTGTACTGCAAGGATCCATATACTGAAATACTACATTGGCCATAGTTTGGTCAGTGATGCAAAGGCAATGACCGGTGATCACAGTATTCCTTCCATGTCACAGGCTAAAGATGCTCCACAAGTGGAGGAATCCACCAAAAAAACTTTTCAATGGAGAGGTCATCAGTCTATTAAAATAAGTGAAATTGAGTGCTCAGCTATTCCGAGCTACAGAAATATACCGGGACCCTCTGTTTATGGCATGAGTGGGGGTCCCAGCTCATGAAACAAAACTGAAGACAAATCAGAAAACCAGAGATTCCCATGTGAATTGTTTCTTCTGGCATCGAGGATAGCATATTATCAGCTGGGACATGTCTGGGCCGTTGCATAGTAAGAGACAGCCCACGTGTGCGTCAGGTAACAACAGATACCCATCATCCTGTGTGATCTGGCGTTGTCACCGAGAGATCCTCCAGGAGTCGGACGCTTCCTTCCATATAGTCATGTATGATCCTTCCCTTAGAGAAGCTCTTCCCTTTTAGAGTAGTAGCGTTATGGCAATGCCCTGGGATTTCTACAAGCAATATGGCGGCCAAAAGCTACATTTCAAAAATTACAAAGATTTGTTGTGGGTAAAATGGGAGCAAGTCAGGAACCTTTGGAACAGACAATAATATATATATATATTTTTTGCAAGATAAAGAGAGGGGTGATAAGTCAGAAAGTTCTCAAAAATCTAAATGTGGATTGGCTCATGCACAGGACATCAACAGTAATAGTCCAATTGTACATAGTCCAGTCCTCAGCTTTACATTGCTTTTCCTGAAGATGGATAATAGCCATATGTAATACAGATGGGAGCCATTATATTATTCTAAATACATAATATAGTTCTGCATCATTGCACGCTTTCTTCCCTCATAACTATTGCAATCCAAGCCCCAGTCTTAACATAATAGCGAGCATTAAATAAGTATAAAGCACGCGGCAGATTAATTCCATCTGCACTACACAGATCTGTCCTGCATTAATACCATGACAGATTTAAAGTGACACCTCCGCTCACCGACTCATATATATGGTCATGGAAAGGCAGATTCTGTCACTGCTTATGAAAAGAGCAAATTGTAGGCCCCCTAAAACAGCAGATTCATAGACTGGCCTCTGAAGTGGTTCCAGATTGTGTCTAGACATAAATATAGGTAATGAGCCAGCCTGTCCGATATAAGATTATCACCAGGTATAGATTACAGTAAATACTAATAAAGTTTAGTTTATATGAAAAGACGTCGGCCTACTTATTGCTGAGACCTCAAATGAACAGTTTATTTCAGAAAATATTGTACAATAAATTTGTAAGATGAAGTACAGCTGAGTTTGACATTTGACACAACGCAATGTGATTTACGCGTAGCCATAATAGTAGCGCAACTCACATCATGTAAAAGTCCGATATTGCAGAATAAAATTATTATTTATTTATTATGGCTACGCGTTTCAACACAGTATCTGAGTCTTTATCATACATCATACTATACTTCTGGCCTGATGAAGACACAGGTACTGTGTGGAAACGCATAGCCATAATAAATAAATAAATAATAATTTTATTCTACTATATCGGACTTTCCCATGATGTCAGTAGCGATTTCGTTATATCCATTAGACTTTTTTTGTTTCTTGTTATCCTACTGCAGTACCATCTGCATGATACCGGTAATTTGGATTGAGAGCTGCAGCTGTATGACACTTGTTACATGCCAGCATCAGCGTTGTGCCTGAACTGCACAACTGCCAAAGGTGAGCATAACTGCTTCTACTCGCATTCTATTCATTTTACCTACCCGGATGATCCTGCACTATGTGGCTAAGTGCATTTTTCTTTCTTTTTAGGTACTTACACACATAAAAAGGATCACAACCACTGGGACATATCGCAAATTATTAAGAAAATATCTAGTAAATGTGGCTAATGTACATTCTCCTGTACTGCATTTCCACCTAAAATATAATCTGTAAAGATAACTAATTATATATTTAATTTATTCATATATTTCGTTATTTTCTCCAGTCAACTTCTCAAATTTCATTTTTATTTCAGAGAAAGCAGGTTGACAACCATTATGGCCACTATAACAGCTCCCACGGTGGTTGTCACCCAGCTCCTCCAAACATCTGAATGACAATTCTCCCTAGTCATGTATTGATACAGAGACCCCCTGCATACCACTAATAATGTAGGGAGGTTTGCCATTCAGAAATCTGGGCAAGATGGATGACAACTGATGTGGGAGCTATAATGGCAGCTATATTTTTTGTCACCGAATTTTCCTAGGTATAACCTAGAAACAAGGTAATTGACAAGGTAATTACTCTAAGGCCACATGCCCACTTCAGTTATTTTCTTTAGTGTGCTATCCGTTTTTTAACAGATAGCACACTGACACATTCATTTCTATGGGGCCATGCACACTTCTGTTGTTTTAACGGAACCATATGGCCGTTCCGTTTTTGACGGAACAGTCTTGGCTATTCCATTTATCTGGTCCGTTGAAGCAACGGACTGCACACGGAAGCCATCTGTGTGCGGTCCGTATTTCACAGATCCGTCATTAGCGGCCGTACGATGGGCAACGGAAGTGTGCATGAGACCTAAAGTTCAGTCAAATTGAACAGATTTATAAGATGCTCTAAAATGAAAGAAAAAATAGGGACATCTGCATCCAAAAAACTTCTGAAGTGCCGATCAGGGGACAACAGGTAGTAGATAGAACAGGCCATGTCTCAGTGAGCTCTTTCAGCCAATTTGAAACACTACAGCTAGCCATACATTTTGGATAGCTGTCGGTTAAACAATTGTTCGGCAGACAGTTATTTTACCCGACTCATCCATATACATGCACGCTCGGGAGAAGGAGTAAAGACGCTGCCATATTCTGATTATCTCCTTGCAAACAAAATATGTTGAAATTCAACATGTCCGTCCATTCTCTTCCCCGACACTTACTGCTGGGAGTCGGGACACCACCATACACATTAGATGGTCGGCCGATCCCGTCGAATTCAACCGAACCAAAAGAAAGCTCATCCGATTCCTCAAGCACTTCTTTTATTAAAAAAAGTCTACGGGGTAAGGAACTATCCACAAATGTGTTATCTCTTGTTTTTGATTGGCCAACGGGGCTGTGGCATGCATTTTTTTTTTTGCAAATACCACAAATATCCTCTGCCTTCCTAAGGGCATGACCAGACATGGCGTATTTTTTCCGCCACTGTCCGCATCAATGCCGCACGTAATCTGCGTTGCAGATTCTGTTGCGGCTCTGCCTAAAATGGGCATTAAATTGATGCGGACTAGCCGTTGCGTATTGAGGTGAAAGTACCAAATTTCGCACCGCAGCCTATGCTCCGCAGCGGAATTGTCTGCAACGTGTAAACGAACCTAACGAAAAAGGTGTGGAAAGCTATGAAGAAACGTGTACGCTGCGGATTTCCGCAGTGGATTGTCCGCAGCTAAATTCCAGAGCAATTCCGCCACGTCTGGTCATGCCCTAAGTGTTATCTTCGTAAGAACTTTGATGACATGTCAATAGGATAGGATCAATGTCGATCATGGGGGTTTGACCGCTATGTCTCCAGCAATCGCTAGAATTAAGTGGCAGTGGAACTTGGAAATCGCCGTGCCACTTCATCTCTTGTTGGCTTAGCTCTGCTTTTTCCGAGTCTGAATGGTTAACCATTGACTATAAAGGGCTGAACATGCTGCCTCCAAACAAGGCAAATGCCCTACGTCAAAGGGTCTGTCCTGTTGGCAGATGCCTTCTGAATACTGATGCTAAAAGTCAATGAGGTTGTGTCCTATCATAGCCACCATAGATTTAAGCAGTTTTTGCCCTGCCTACGAAGACCAAAAGCAGAAATTGAAGTTTTGTGACTAAAACATATATATAAACATTACAGCAGTACCATAAGAATGAATATATGATGTATACTGACCAATATATCTCCTGTACTACTATTGAATTAACCCTAACACAGTCTGTTTAATGTCTGTAACTGTAGCCAGGACTTTATAAATGACGTATTTATTTTAACGTACCTGTAAGGTAAATAAAAGAATTAGCAAAAAGCAGAGATGTACGTCCTGGAGAGCAGAAGGGACATATGTTCTGTGTCAGTAACAAAGGGAACCTATGACAAGTAGAGTCAAAGTGCGGTGCTTAGAGGGGACCTCTATATGTTATAAATAGCTTTTGCTTAGTGTAGTTGTCAACAGTCTGTCCATTAGCACCAGGCCACAGCGGTAACATAACTGTAATGTCCTCGGGGTGTATTACTCAAGATAAACACATTGAACTTCTCACAATATTTATGTGCCGGTTTCAGATTTTCCTACCCTGTTTTGGGGGTCTGAACAATCCACTTACTGGTGCTCCTTGGCTGGAATAAATAAGCTTTTCACTGGTAAAAACTGGACCCCTTACTTCTTTGGTCTGACCCATTTGATTGTTTGTTTTTTTTTACTTTCATGATTGTACATTTGCTTTACTGATTACTGTCTATGTATACTACTCTTATGACATGCTGTACATCCACGTGACCGCCGCAGCCAATCACTGGCCCCAGCGGTAATGCTAGCATATACACAGCACGTGACCACGTAGGCCAGTGATTGGCTGCAGTGGTCACGTGGATCTACAGCACGTCATCGCTTCAAGGAAATAAACAAAGACCGGGACCACCGGAGCATCTGTGCTGGAGCGATAGGAAATGTAAGTAATGTTTGTTTTATTATTTTAGAAAATGTCCTGCAACTACTTTCTTAACCTCTCAGACAACTTCTTTAAATGCTTGGACCAGGGATAGAGTGCTAGTTCAGTTGTGTTATTCCAGTTCTAGACATAGCATGATGCAACCGTTCAATAGAAGTGAATGGAAAAATGTGTGCAATAATCATGCAGATGGCGCAGTCTCCATTCACTACTGTTGGAGTGTGAAATTTATGTGACTGTAGTAAGTTGTGTAAAGGTAAAAAAATAAAAATTCGGCACACCTCTATGTTGTAGATGCATTGCGTTACATATAATGATCATCTGCACCGATCAGTGGATTACCGCAGGTCCGGTTTCTCATCCCCCCCCCCCCCCACAGACAGCTGATTTTGCTGGGGGAAGTTGGTGTCGGCTATACAATGTAATATTACAGGACAACCAATCAAATAAATGTAGTACATGGACAGATCAAGTCTGCCAGAGGTGTTATTTGTTAGTGGCTCTACGCTCTTGGTCATCAATAGGAAATATGGAAAAGGGCTGTCTTAATAATAATAATCTTTATTTATATAGCGTCAACATATTACGCAGCACTTTACAATTTAGAGGGAACATGAAACAAACAATATCAGACATTACATAGCGACAAAGTCAATTTACAATTCAAACCTGAGGAGTGAGGACCCTGCTCGCAAGAGCTTACAATCTATGAGGAAATAAAGGAGACACAAAGTGCAACAGTGTTTGTTCTGTACAATAGTCCAGCCATTTTTATACACATGCGGTGATAACATAAAGCTGCATGAGCCGGTCACCAGCCAGTATCCGTGTATGACGGACATGAAGAGAAGGAGTGTGAGGGAATCTTATTCTGATGACTAATCTAAAAGGAGGGCCATGGAAAGGAGTCAGATTAGGGAATGTTATAGGCCTGTCTAAATAGATGTGTTTTCAGGGCACGTTTAAAACTGTGGATATTGGGAATTAATCTGATTGTCTGGGGTAGCACATTCCAGAGGACTGGTGCAGCACGAGAGAAATCCTGGAGACGGGAGTGGGAGGTTCGGATTATGAAGGCTGTTAATCTAAGGTTGTTGGCAGAATGTAGAGCCCGAGTAGGGTGGTGGAAAGAGATGAGGGAGGAGATGTAAGGAGGTGCAGCACTGTGGAGAGCTTTGTGGGTGAGAATAATAAATTTGAATTTTATTCTGAAGGGGATGGGCAACCAGGGCAGTGACTGGCAAAGATTAGAGGCGTTGGTGTAGCGGTTGGTCATAATTATGAGCCTGGCTGCTGCATTGAAGATAGATTGGAGAGGGGAGAATTTGGTGAAGGGAAGACCGACTAGTAATGAGTTACAGTAGTCAAGACGATAGTCAATCAGAGCGACAATGAGAGTTTTGGCGGTTTCCTTCGTAAGAAAAGGGCGGATTCTGGAGATATTTTTGAGTTGAAAATGACAGGAGCGTGAAAGTGATTGAATGTGAGGAGTAAAGGAAAGATCTGAGTCAAAAATAACCCAGAGACAGCGGGCATGCTGCTTAGGAGTTATGATAGTGCCACACACAGAGATGGAGACATCAGGTTTAGGGAGGTTACTAGATGGTGTCTTGTTAAGACAACCCCATTTAATTCCTGATGGTCGACGTCAGCACGCAGCAAAGCCAGGCAGATGGCTAGTCCCATGGTCTGTCTGTGCACTAAAAACTGCTGCTATATTTAAATTGTGTAGATATTCCACCCACATGTGCCCAGGTTCTGTACATCTCCGCAACTCTCCTCAGTGTATAAAGAAGCAGCCTGTGCTTCCACCAGCTGTGTTAAGAGACAGTCAGGTCGTAGAAGGGAAGGAAGTTGTAGTACTCACAGTCTCAGTCTGCCATGCTGAGATCAAAGAGCCAGAGGGAGCTTTATTTATAGCACCATCTTGTGCTACCCTACCCTATCTACTGACAAGAACGGTCATACCCGAGCTACAGGCATAGGGGGAGGCCACATGACAGGGGAAAGAGGAAGGGGAGGAGCCGAGGGACACGAGGCTGGGTTAGACGGCGCCCTGATTTGAACGCCAGTCCAACCGAAAGGAGCACGCTGAGCAGTAGTCTAACCCTCCCTCCCTGTGTATTTGGGTGCTTGTTGTTTCTTTTGCGTTTTTTTGTTCTGGGGTTGTTCTTTACTACAGGGTTTGTTGAGTGCCTTGCTCATAGTTTTGTAGGGTGTCATGGCAGTGGTTGGCGGGTTTGGGGGTCCTTGGAGTTGGTTAAATTTGGTGGGGGAGGGATTCATAGTAGGGATGGTCCCATCCAAATTATGATTATGAGGATCTGGCTTATTTGGGCTCCTGCTGGGTGGGGTCCCGAGGAGAAAATATACGTGAAGTTAGCCTTCTGCGGTTGGTCATGGTGCCCCTGTGCCTGTGTTGTGGTCAGCTGGGGGTAAACATTTGAGTTATGGGAAGAGTGGCGCCAGATTCTACTTCTGAGCTTCAAAGACTTCCTCCCCAACTTTCCATAGGGGTGAATGGTTTCACGCGAATGATGTTAGAGTGGATTTGCGTGAAAAGGTTAAAAATTGTGTTATTTTTTTGTTGTTTGTTATGGCTGCTGTGGCCAATTCAATCCAATCAAAATTCTCTGTGTCATTATTGGCTGAATTATTGGTACAGTAACAAGTAAGAAGGTAAGGCAGAACCAAACCCTATTGTCCCTTGTCAAGTGATTCCTGCACTTGATTATTGGCTGCTGGCCTAGGATTGGGCAGTGGTGAAATGACCCCTGCAACATCTCTGCTACCTGAGGAGACCGACTGCATAACAGAGACCCAGCATAGAGTGTGTATATGTATATGTGTATGTCTGTGTGCATATGGATTTATAGGATTTACATATATATAGTTAGTACGGCTGAAAATATATGATTATATGTATATAATATATAATATGATATATATATGATTGTTGTATATGAATGATAATGTAAGGGTATATCAACATATTGAGTAGGCATTTTATTACGGATTTGCTGTCACTTTCATAATTCCGTAGGGTTTTTGGCTATAATTTTGAAAAAAATTGTATATATAATGATATATACACAAATCTGCTATTTTTGTCACATGCCACATTGAATAAGGGTCCTCTTTGACTTTCTTGCCTAAGGCCCCATATAAACCTGGAGCCAGCCCTGAATGCATCTTTTGTACAGAAGTCAGACAACTAAAGCTGTGGTCTAGTTCAAGCCTTAAAGGGCTATTGCCATATTAAACATTTCTAGCAAATAAACATAAACAGGATTGACAGCGCTCAGCTCTCTCCTTAACTTGCAAAGGTGTAAATCGGTGAATGTGGGTTACCGTTCTCCCAATAGTCGAGGGTCCCAGCTTGGAACCTGTACCTATTCAATATTTATGACATATCTAGTGGATATGGAATAAATATTTAAATTGGAATAGCCCTTTAATAAAAGTCAGCTTAAAAAATCTATACACAATAAGGGTACAACGAAAAAATTTGGAGAGTTTTGGGTATTGAATCCTGAAATGTAAAGAACAAATACACAGTGGAGCAGGAATGAATTGATGGGTAACAGTAAGTTGAGTGCACAAGCACTGAATTAAGAGAAAAATGTTATTTTCATTAGACTGCAGTGTCCCAAACTACAATGTGTAACCACAATTGTCCCCAGCATGCTGACGATTGGCTGCCACCCCAGGAGGACATACGGTTGTCCCAGTTTGTCTCAAAAAAAGATCTGCAGCCATCTTGTGACTGGATTAAAACCGTATGCAGAACAGCGCACATCTGCTTTGTGTTGGGCAGCTGCAGACAGAGGAGATAAGCAGAATTCCAGCACGAGGCCGCTGTGCGCAACCATAAGTCTCAGCATCCAGGAGAGATGTTGAAGGGGGATGTTCTTCATCACAGTATCCTGGCAGCAAGAGGCAGATAAGAGGCCCGCAAATAGGAAGATAAAGTGGAACGCAGTTTGTATAAACTTACTGAAGTAGCAGAGCCAAGTTTTTAATTTGGTAAAACTCACTGTGGTATCACCATGTGTTATCTGTGGTTTATGACCAATTATCGGGCAAACAAGCGTCCACAAAACGCTCATTGCCGATAATTGCCCTGTGTAAACAGGGCAACAATCTGCCAACAAACGAGCAAACGCTAGTTCATCTGCTGATCGTATAGTTTAGGCAGCATAGAATATTATCGCCCACATGATGGGAATGTATGGGGACGAGTGATGTGAGTAACACTCGTCCCCATACAAAGGTCCTTGTGAAAGGAGCAAACGATCGCCGATCAATGAGCTGTCTGGTAGACCGGCGCTCGTTTACACGGCCCGTGTAATAGGACCCTAAACCTTCTGCGTTATCTTAAATCACACTTAACATGGTGTAGCTCCTGAGAGTCAGATGACCCATTCAACTCTGCTACATCTTTATATGTATAGATAGACTGACACTGTAGATGGAACCAGAATATGAAGCAGAGAGAAGCGATTGTGGGATTCCTCTGATTAAGAAATGTGGGCTATCTATCTATATATCCATCTCGTGTGCTACATATATCAAACTGGCTATTCGGCTACATAAATATTAAAAAAATGATAATCATATGAATAAAATGAGGTCCTGTATTTCTGCCCTTTTTACAATATCGCAGCCTTATACTCCATGTGTTCATGTCTCCCTGGCAGAGAGGCAGATTTTAATTACAGAACGCATATAAATTCTGGCCTGAACAGTGATGACAAATAGGCAGAATAAAGTAATTTGGGTGCGTGGGACTAACACGTGGCCCATCCTACAGCTGCACCACACATTTCTTTTCACAGACAGAGCCGTCATAGGCAATATTAACAATACATTTCATTAATATTTACTGTGAAATTACTTTAATCCGTACTTCAGCAGTCTCAGACCCAAGGACGGGACAAGCTCTGTTGGTGCCTGAGGCGGTAGTTTCAGACTGCCCCACCACCCTTGTCTCAGAGGTTCAGCATAATAGTTGTCGGATGACAGTCATTCATTTAACTGTCCTCTGTTGCTCCTTTCCTCACTAATCCCTTGTGTTCTTATAAATACAGGGAAACACTGATAGGTAAAAAATGAAAAGGCAGATCATTTAAAAAAATAAAATAAATCATAAATTGCATTTCTATTCCTTAATTGTGCTCTATGCGACTGCCTACTCTGCCTTTCCCTGCTCACACCTTAGTTCTTCACCTATTGTGTGTACCCGAGGGGGTACATGCCATGTCCCCAATGGGTATTTGCTATGTCCTCATTCAGTGCTTTTCACGTGCAGCGCAATGTAGGATCATAATCTTGGGGGTACTTTGATATAAGTTATTTGATTAGGGGGTTCTTGGCTTAGAAATATTGAAAAAGACTACTCTAACACTCGCATAACTACACCGCAGTCTGTATTTCACAAGTCAGGGAACCGTGGATACAACCAGTTTGACGTCTCATCTTTTTTTCAATTATTTAAATTGTATTTATTTATGACAATCCATAGTATTTGTTAATCCAACATCTATGGAATACATTTCTTCTCAGATTAAAGGAGGAGTTACTAACTAGGGCCCTTAGTTATCATGGCATTCGTTCTGCCAAGTGTCTATGCTGAAGGGGACTCAAAAATGCAATAAATTTTTGCCCAAAAAAATTTGGATGAATGAAATATCTATCTATCTAATAATAATAATAATCTTTATTTATATAGCGCCAACATATTACGCAGCACTTTACAATTTAGAGGGAACATGAAACAAACAATATCAGACATTACATAGTGACAAAGTTCATTTACAAGTCAAACCTGGGGAGTGAGGACCCTGCTCGCAAGAGCTTACAATCTATGAGGACATAAGGGAGACACAAAGTGTAATAGTGTTTGTTCTGTACAATGGTCCGGCCATTTTTATACACATGGGTGGTACATAAAGCTGTATGAGCCGGTCACCAGCCAGTATCCGTGTATGACGGACATGAAGAGAAGGAGTGTGAGGGAATCTTATCCTGATGACTAATGTAAAAGGAGGGCCATGGAAAGGAGTCAGATTAGGGAATGTTATAGGCCGGTCTAAATAGATGTGTTTTCAGGGCACGCTTAAAACTGTGGATATTGGGAATTAATCTGATTGTCTTGGGTAGCACATTCCAGAGGACTGGTGCAGCACGAGAAAAATCTTGGAGACGGGAGTGGGAGGTTCGGATTATGGAGGATTTTAATCTAAGTTCGTTGGCAGAACGTAGAGCCCGAGTAGGGTGGTAGACAGAGATGAGGGAGGAGATGTAAGGAGGTGCAGCACTGTGGAGAGCTTTGTGGGTGAGAGTAATAAGTTTGAATTTTATTCTGAAGGGGATGGGCAACCAGTGCAGTGACTGGCACAGGGTAGAGGCGTTGATGTAGCGGTTCTTCATGAAGATGAGCCTGGCTGCTGCATTAAGGATAGATTGGAGAGGGGAGAGTTTGGTGAGGGGAAGACCGACTAGTAATGAGTTACAGTAGTCAAGACGAGAGTGAATCAGAGCAACAATGAGAGTTTTGGCGGTTTCCTCCGTAAGAAAAGAGCGGATTCTGGAGATGTTTTTAAGGTGAAAATGACAGGAGCGTGAAAGTGACTGAATGTGAGGAGTAAAGGAAAGATCCGAGTCAAAAATAACCCAGAGACAGCGGGCGTGCTGCTTAGGAGTTATGATAGTGCCACACACAGAGATGGAGACATCAGGTTTAGGGAGGTTAGTAGATTGGTGGGAACACAAGGAGCTCAGTTTTAGAAAGATTCAGTTTCAGATAGAGAGAGGACATGATGTTAGAGACAGCGGACAGACAATCACTGGTGTTCTGTATTAGAGCAGTGGTGATGTCACGGGAGGAGGCATATAATTGGGTGTCATCAGCGTAGAGATGGTACTGGAAGCCAAATCTGCTGATGGTTTGTCCAATAGGAGCTGTGTAGAGAGAAAAGAGAAGCGGACCTAGGACTGATCCCTGAGGAACCATGATAGCAAGGGGAAGAGGAGAAGAAGTGGAACCAGCAAATGACACACTGAACGAGCGGTCAGAGAGATAGGAGGAAAACCAAGAGAGAGCCGCGCCCTTGAGGCCAATAGAGTGGAGCATGTTAAGTAGGAGTTTGTGGTCTACAGTGTCAAAGGCTGCAGAGAGATCCAAAAGAATAAGGAGAGAGGATTTACCGTTAGATTTAGCCGCCAAGAGATCATTTGAGACTTTAGTAAGGGCAGTTTCTGTGGAGTGTAGAGTGCGGAAACCAGATTGTAAGGGGTCTAGAATGGAGTTAGCAGAGTGATAGCGGATAATGCGAGAGTAGACCAAGCGTTCCAGGAGTTTGGAGATGAAGGGCAGATTAGAGACTGGTCGGTAGGTAGCAGCGCTGGATGGGTCAAGAGTTGTTTTTTTCAGTAATGGGTTTATAATGGCATGTTTAAAAGAGGAGGGAAAGATACCAGAGGAAAGAGAGAGGTTAAATATTTTAGTCAGGTGACTAGTGACAGCCGGGGAGAGGGACTGGAGGAGGTGTGAGGGGATAGGATCACTAGGGCAGGTAGTAGGACGAGAAGAAGAGAGGATCATAGAGATCTATCTATCTATCTATCTATCTATCTATCTACATAAAGACAGCCGCTGTATAACATTTTCTGAAGCCCCAAAGGGTTCTTGGTTCCTTGGAGAAAACAGGAACTTGATTCATATAAGACAATAGTTGATGGTCTTAGGAAAATTACTTATAACTGACCTACCAATTTTCTAACATTTTTGTCTCCTGGCACCTATCAAAATTTACTAGAGATTGAATTACTCCTTTAATAATAAATATTGGATGCATTTCTTACAAGGAATGGTATCAATACTTTTAACCATAAAGTCATGATAAAATGATTGATCCAAGAATGAGCCACATATGGAGTTGGGAAGAAATGTTCCCCTTTGTGAATAAATTGGCAGGCGGCTCCATAGGGGTTTTGCTTTGCCCTTGTTTGGATCAACATTAAACATTCTGAAGTAATAACAGATTGCACTTCTTGGACCTTAATCCATTGTTAACCTCCATAACAATGTATGTATTAAAACTATATAAACTATGAGAAACATTGTGATCTTGAAACACTGAACCACCTATAGGGATAAAGCGTCTTACGCTATTTGCCCCAACAATGCTTTAAAGGAATTGGGTACCTTGTGTTTGAGAGCACCATGTAATTTTTGGTGTAGCTAATATATAATTGCCATTAAAGGGGTCTCCCTGGATTTTTAAAAATCAGGAGCAGGGCAGGGGATGTGCCCGCCACACTAGCACTGAGGCCCCGTTCTCTGTAGCAGTACCCAGAAGTTCCTGCAGCGGTCAGATGCCAATCACCGGTCACAAGCTG
The DNA here is from genome assembly GCF_050947455.1 of Rhinoderma darwinii. Taxonomy (NCBI): domain Eukaryota; kingdom Metazoa; phylum Chordata; class Amphibia; order Anura; family Rhinodermatidae; genus Rhinoderma; species Rhinoderma darwinii. Next base: position 341,998,645 of record NC_134689.1, read on the forward strand.
CTGTAGTCAATCACTGGCCTCATCGTCCATGGCAGCATTACCGCTGAGGCTAACGGTTGGCTGTAGTGGCACGTGACTGATGAACAGCTTGTGACCGCTGCATTTGCTTCCAGGTCCAGACGAGAGCAGGGTCTCAGTACGGGAGCGGGGGCATTTCAGGGAGTGAGTATCTGGTACATTATTACTTTCTACAATCCCAAGTCCCGGGTAACCCCTTTAACCAAAATGCTAATATTTGATTATAACTGAACTTTTGGCATTCCCATTCCAACTCAGACCAGTAAAAACAATTTAAAGGAATTGTCTGGTTTAGAAAATCCATTTAAACTAACCTATTAGAGTCTTTGGACTCCTTCATCCTATTAGAGTCTTTTGATTCCTTCATCTGGGACCTCCATCAATTAGCTGGAGCAGAGAGCGGCTACAAAGTCTCTCTCTCTGGTGGACCCAGGATATCTATGCATTACAGGGGCACGTTGGTTCCAATGGGCACCATGTGATGCTCATCTCTCCTATGGTGGAGCTGGAGGAGAATTATATACTTGCTGCTGTTTCTCCACAGGTTACATCTGATCGCTGGGGGTATAAGTAGCAGGACAACCTGTGATCAGATACTATTTGGGGGACTGTAAAAAGTGGACTGTAAAAAGTGGACAACCCTTTTATGCCAATTATAAGACATGTGTCAGGTGAAACATATCTGTTTCCGATATGATGATCTTAAATAGTGTAGGTCAATAAGAATACAGCTGGAAGATTCTAGAATATTCCAGAAATCATGCCATACCCGAACAGGCAATAATAACAGTTAAACTGAACCTAGCTCACAAACAAAAAACTAATAGGAAATACTAGGAGAAAGATCGGGGATAATAAGAACACGGTTTCAGGGCAAGTACATTTGCTGAAAGTGTCACTGAATTCTTATGACAGGTCTCACAAAGAGTCTGTTCTAAAATTACAAGAAATGATTTAAAGAGTTGCGGCCTGTGTATTGGGGTATATAAATTGGTCCTACTGTAAAATGTTGGAACAAAAAGGCTAGAGAATCAGAACTGCATGAAAAAGAAAGAAAAAAATTAGAAAATACATTGGCGGGCCATAATGGTCTATGTGCAAAATAAAAACTAATATGGTACTAAGCCTTGCATCTTTAAAGTGTGTCTATTCCATACTATTGGGTAATGTATATTGTAGTGCCCTTGTCATCACACAACTGTTGACCTCTATAGATCTACAGTAGACTCCGCATGTGTCCCACAAACAGAGGCAGGAGTCGTTTTCTTAGAGTAAAAAACATGGGACAGAGACCTCCATCTGTTATGATTCTTGCCACCTCGGTGTCACGGCTCGGGGTGTGGATCCACTGGGCCGTACCACGTAGCAGGATAGCAGCTGGCCAACTTGGTACAAAACAATGTCTATAGTCCAGAACGGGTACCTGAGGTAATGTAGACAGCAGCGGTGACACAACTTGACTTTCACTGTAGATGGCACAGTAGATGCAGCGGAACACACGACTTGACTTTCACTGTAGAAGGCACAGAGGCAGGGTAGCACGGTATACAGGGTACAGGCAGCAGGAACGGGTAACACTGGGAACTGGAAAACACTTAGGAGACCATTTGCAAGACAAACTTTAGGTAGACAACAACGCTCAGGCAAGGATCAAGTGGGCAGGGCCCTTTTTATCGTCCAGCAGCATTCTGGGCTAATTACTGATTAATGACAACTGGACGCATATTGGCCCTTTAAGGCCGTGAACCTGCGGACGCGCGCGCCCTGCGGGAAACAGTCCCAGAACCCGGAAGTGAGTGTCAGAGTCTCCCTGGAGGGATATGCTGCCAAGAACACAGACGTCCATGACCGGGGCCATCAGAGGGTAAGTCTGAACGACGGCCCTCGGCCATAGACGTTACACTCTGTGTCGTTAAGTGTTGCAATGTACAGAAGCTGGCTCCAGACATGTGTGGTTAGAAAAGGTCACCATATAACTCATGCTAACCACACACAGCGCAGCACTGGCACCAAGACCAAGCAATGAAGAACATAAATCCTATGGACATCATGTTAATACAGATTACATCAGGCAAGTGATTCAGGAAGATCAACAAGTTAGTGGGAATTTCTGCCTAACTGATGTCTTCATGATGTCATAGACCATTTGTTATAACTTATTGGTTAATATGACATTGAGGGCACAATTGCTAATTTATGGTCCATCACTCACAGTACCTACAGCAGCGCCAACAGTGCCACAAAGACAAAACGAAGAATAATTCACATTCCTAGGCCCTTTTAATACTATTCCCAAAGTTTACTAGAGTTACAATAGAAGAAGTGGCAGCCCTGAAAATGAATGGGGTGTTGTGCTGAGCTGCAGATAAGGCTCTCTTCTCGGCCATTCTCCAGGATACGCCCCATTAACTCCCCACAATACACTTGACATGTCAGTTCCTCAGTGGGCACGTGTCAACTCTTGAACGATTCATGTCACTGAAGAGCAGAGCAAATAATGTGGCACTATATTTCTCTATGAACTGGAGCGCTGCCCTGCGCTAAATTCACTGCCCATAGTAGCCTGCATTATTTATCCTACAGCCATGTCATTTATAGGAAAAATAGAAGTTGAATCCGGCGCTTCAGAGTAAAATGTCCAATCTTTATTTTATTGTCGATTAAAAAATTATACAGCGGCGATATTAGGGGGTGGGTAAAGAAAACCTATGCGTTTCTGATGGTTCATCCTTACTTACTCATGGCTAAGGGGGGAGGAACCGTCAGAAACGGTATTGTACTATATTGTACTGTGCTACATTATATTACACCCTATTGTAATATGCTATACTAGATTGTACTATGCTATATTATACTGTGCTACACATATTGTATTGTGCTATATTATACTGTACTACACATATTGTATTGTGCTATATTATACTGTACTACACTATATTGTACTATGCTATATTATACTTTACTATACTATATTGTACTATGCTATATTATACTTTACTACACTATATTGTACTATGCTATATTATACTTTACCATAAGGGTATGTGCACACGAGAACTGTCTTTTACGTCTGAAAAGACACAAGGTATGTTCACAGGCCTATTTACGGACGTAATTCGGGCATTTTAACCCCCAAATTACATCCAAAATTACGGCTTAAAAGCGTTGACAAACATCTGCCCATTGAAAGCAATGGGCTGACGTTTGTCTGTTCACACGAGGCGTATATCTACGCGTCGCTGTCAAAAGACAGCGCGTACATAGACGCCCGCGCCAAAGAAGTGTCATGTCACTTCTTCAGATGTAAATGGAGCCATTTTCCATGGACTCCATGGAAAACCAGCTCCACTTACGTCCGTAATGGACGCGGCATTCAAGCGCCTGCACATGCCGTTATGGTTGAAATGACGGGGCTGTTTTCTGCTGGAAACAGCCCCGTAATTTCGGCCGTTACGGACGCTGCCGTGTGAACATACCCAGACTGTTTTCAGGAGAAAGCAGCTGCTTCGTTTCAGATGTAAAAGCTCCTCCTCGCATTATGCGAGGCGCCTTTGACGCCCGTAATCTTGAGCTGTTCTTCATTGACTTCAATGAAGAACGGCTCAAATTATGTTGCAAAGAAGTGTCCTGCACTTCTTTGCTGAGGCAGTCAATTTACGCGTCGTCGTTTGACCGCTGTCAAACGACGACGCGTAAATGACAGGTCGTCGGCACAGTACGTCGGCAAACCCATTCAAATGAATGGGCAGATGTTTGCCGACGTATTGGAGCTGTATTTTCAGGCGTAAATCGAGGCATAATACGCCTCGTTTACGCCTGAAAATAGGTTGTGTGAACCCAGCCCAATACATTATACTGTGCTATATTACACTGCACTATACTGTATTATATTGTGCTATATTATACTGTGCTATACTATATTGTACTGGACTAAATTATACTGTACTATACTGTATTGTACTGTGCTACATTATATTACACCCTATTGTAATATGCTATACTAGATTGTACTATGCTATATTATACTGTGCTACACATATTGTATTGTGCTATATTATACTGCACTACACTATATTGTATTGTGCTATATTATACTGTACTATACTATATTGTACTGTGCTACATTATATTACACCCTATTGTAATATGCTATACTAGATTGTACTATGCTATATTATACTGTGCTACACATATTGTATTGTGCTATATTATACTGCACTACACTATATTGTATTGTGCTATATTATACTGTACTACACTATATTGTACTATGCTATATTATACTTTACTACACTATATTGTACTATGCTATATTATACTTTACTACACTATTTTCTACTATGATATATTATACTTTACTATACTATATTGTACTGGACTATATTATACTGTAACTGTACTATATTGTACTGTGCTACATTATATTACACCCTATTGTAATATGCTATACTAGATTGTACTATGCTATATTATACTGTACTACACATATTGTATTGTGCTATATTATACTGTACTACACTATATTGTACTATGATATATTATACTTTACTATACTATATTGTACTATGCTATATTATACTTTACTACACTATTTTCTACTATGATATATTATACTTTACTATAATATATTATACTGTGCTATATTACACTGCACTATACTGTATTATATTGTGCTATATTATACTGTGCTATACTATATTGTACTGGAATATATTATACTGTACTATACTATATTGTACTGTGCTACATTATATTACACCCTATTGTAATATGCTATACTAGATTGTACTATGCTATATTATACTGTACTACACATATTGTATTGTGCTATATTATACTGTACTACACTATATTGTACTATGATATATTATACTTTACTATACTATATTGTACTATGCTATATTATACTTTACTACACTATTTTCTACTATGATATATTATACTTTACTATAATATATTATACTGTGCTATATTACACTGCACTATACTGTATTATATTGTGCTATATTATACTGTGCTATACTATATTGTACTGGAATATATTATACTGTACTATACTATATTGTACTGTGCTACATTATATTACACCCTATTGTAATATGCTATACTAGATTGTACTATGCTATATTATACTGTACTACACATATTGTATTGTGCTATATTATACTGTACTACACTATATTGTACTATGCTATAATATACTTTACTATACTATATTATACTGTAACTGTACTATACTGTATTATATTGTGCTATACTATATTGTACTGGACAATATTATACTGTAACTGTACTATATTGTACTGTGCTACATTATATTACACCCTATTGTATTATGCTATACTAGATTGTACTATACTATATTATACTGTAACTGTACTATACTGTATTATATTGTGCTATACTATATTGTACTGGACAATATTATACTGTAACTGTACTATATTGTACTGTGCTACATTATATTACACCATATTGTAATATGCTATACTAGATTGTACTATGCTATATTATACTGTACTACACATATTGTATTGTGCTATATTATACTGTACTACACTATATTGTACTGTGCCATATTATACTTTACTATACTATATTGTACTGGACTATATTATACTGTAACTGCACTATACTGTATTATATTGTGCTCTATTTTATTGTGCTATACTATATTGCACTGGACTATGTTATATTATACTGTACTATACTATATTGTACTGTGTACATTATATTACACTATATTGTATTATGCTATACTAGATTGTACTATGCTATATTATACTGTACTATACTATATTGTTCTTTGCTTAATTATACTATATTATATTGTACTATACAAAGATATGCTGTACTATACTATACCTGATTATGCTTGTATATGTCTACTATACCTACCACTTGTTGCTAGAGCATACGTTACATTGTAATGCGGGTGCAGATATCTCACACTACATATATAGCACACACTGCATTACACAGATTAGACAATACAACAAACACATCATTCACTGCAAATTGTGCATCATACAATACAATAAAAATGTACAATGCAACACACACTGATCAAAACCTTGTATCCCACATCTACACTGTAGCTCACGCATGTACCATATTCATCACACATTTGCTGCAGCAAATACATCATGATGACATCAAAATCTGCACACAACCCCTTTTATAGGGTGTGAAAGTCAAACTGCAGCAAATGTTGAACTCTGGTGAAATGATCTGTGACTACATCATCATAGACACATTGGCTCAGTCCGTGGTGTCCAGGCCTATCAGTCCCCTATGTGCAGAAGGTTGGAGCCCTATCTCTGGTGTCCTCGGGTTTGTTGCCCTGGTCAATTAACCGTCTGCTGGTTCCTTCCGGCTTTCTGTGCAGCGCCGTATGTCTGTTATATGGCATCTAGTAAAGCTTCTGTATTAAATCAGAGGTACTGGTATGCTTGTGTGCATGAGGCCAAAGTCACTTCCAGTTCCTACATCATCTGACAGCCGCTCCTTTCCGTTCACAAAAGGTGCAGCCATCAGATACTATTTATCCCAATGTGGAGCAGATTTCATTGTCATAAAAAAGAAAGTGGTTGTCACAGATGGAATAGTATATACGGTGTGCATTAAAATTTTTCTGCAAACCCATGATGTTCCTCTGATGGCAGGACAAGGGTTAATGTCAGGCAGGCCCTTGGTAAGTTAAGACTCTGTGTTATACTGGAGATCACCCAGACTCATATTTAAACTCCCCGTAGACTAAACTCTGAAGAAAAACATTGAAGTGACCGGCCCAGTTATGCAGCGCTCTAATTATCTGACAGTCTGATTTATAGCTTCTAATTAAAGGGATTGCCTGGAAAAGAAAACGCAAGCAAACTGCCCATAATTGTGCCCCCTTCATCACTGACCTATTAGGGCATGCCCCCACGTGGTGGATTTCCTCCGCAACTGTCCGCATCAATGCCGCACCTAATCCGGGTAGCGGATTACGGCTGCGGATCTGCCCAAAATGTGCAGTAAATTGATGCGGACTAGCTGCTACGGACTGCTGAAAAAGTGCTTCCCTTCTCTCTATCAGTGCAGGATAGAGAGAAGGGACAGCACTTTCCCTAGTGAAAGTAAACGAATTTCATACTTACCGGCCGTTGTCTTGGTGACGCATCCCTCTTTCGGCATCCAGCCCTACCTCCCTGGATGACGCGGCAGTCCATGTGACCGCTGCAGCCTGTGATTGGCTGCAGCCGTCACTTAGACTGAAACGTCATCCTGGGAAGCCGGACTGGAGACAGAAGCAGGGAGTTCTCGGTAAGTATGAACTTCTATTTTTTTACAAGTTGCTGTATATTGGGATCGGTAGTCACTGTCCAGGGTGCAGAAACAGTTACTGCCGATCGCTTAACTCTTTCAGCACCCTGGACAGTGACTATTTACTGACGTCTCCTAGCAACGCTCCCGTAATTACGGGAGCCCCATTGACTTCCTCAGTCTGGCTGTAGACCTAGAAATACATAGGTCCAACCAGAATGAAGAAATGTCATGTCAAAAAAGCAAGACGCATCCGCAGCACACATAACATGTGCATGACAGCTGCGGACTTCATTGCGGAATTTAGAATCTCCATTGAAGTCAATGGAGAAATTCCGCCATGAGTCCGCCACTGCTCCGCAACAGACAGAGCATGCTGCGGACACCAAATTCCGCTCCGCAGCCTATGCTCCGCAGCGGAATTTTACGCATCGTCTTAACTAACACTTCTAAATTTAAGTGGAAGTCAATGGAGAAACGGCTCCGCTGCGGTCGGCGACAGCATACAGATGGAAAAAGTGTCGTTTAATACAGCATGCAATTTTTCGCCTTACACTATTTTCCCATAATCAATATTTATCACCTATCCACAAGATAGCTGATAAATATCGGATTGGAGGGGGCCGACCACTGAGACCCCCACCGATCACAAGAACCGGCGCTATCTTCGGCAGCTCCATAGACATGAATGGAGCGGCGGCCGAGCATGCGCACTACCGCTACATTCCCAGGAACGGCAAGGTAAGCACATTCTCTTGATCGGTGAGGGTCCCAGCGGTCGTACCCCCACCGATCAGATATTTATTTGTACACAAACACACACATTGTAGATATGTTAAATGAGAAACCTCTGGTCCAGAATTCTGGGTAATCTAGAATTTGGGCAAAAATAGTCTCAAAACCAGGCTTGCAGGCTGGTCCTAGAATTTTGAGGCAGATTTTGCTCTGCCTGCACGCCGATTTTCACGGCGCTTTTCGCCCGCGGCCATTGAGCGCCGCAGGCAAAAAACGCAGCGAAATACGCTCTCTCTTGATGTCAATGGGAGGTTAGTGACTTAAACGCCCGAAGATAGGGCATAACGCCTCCGCCTCCCATTGAAATCAGTGGGAGGCATTTTCGGCAGTTTTTTGGCGCGTTTTCCGACGCGGTTTCCACGTCAAAAAACATGTAAAAAAAACTCTGTGTGAACTGACCCATAGGTCATATACTTACATTCAGAGGAAATTTCTTCTGCGGAACAGGCAAGAAAATGCACAATAAATTTGCGACGTTTTGCAACATGTTTTGCAACATTGTTTTTTTGCAGTAGATTTCAGTTGTTTTAGATAAAATCTGCAACGAAATCTGAAACACATCCGTAGAAATTGTGCTGAAAATCTGCAGCAAATCCGACACATGTGAACATGACCTTATAGGAAAGATATTCTGTCATTTATTAGTAATATTGATGAGACTACTACAATTCCTGCAGTGTTTAATGCATTATCCTTTAGCCTTGTCAAAGATACAAAGGGGAACATTTATGAAACCTTTACCTTAGGCTACTACTCTCTTAGTCTGACCTTGCCCCTATTCACCTCTATACATATTATATTTCATAGAGCTTAGCCCTAGTCGTATTGCACTGTGTAGTGTAGGCACTCCATGTCTGGCGAACGTTGCCTCCATACGGCACCGTATATGTATACATATGTAGATATACTCTACCAGAAGCCGGGCACAAAGAGGTACAGTAGGGAGGGCCCTATAGACTACTATGTGTGCAGCTGTAATACGCCCGTGTGTAGGAACCTTTTGTGTCAATGCACCCAATGTGTATTTCGTGCGGTTTTTCCGTATTTGTGTGCGGCAAAACTGCAGTATAATACAGTACCAGCATAGGCAATGAGATTCCAGGAAATCTCATGTACACGCTGCAGTATTTTCCCGCACATAAATTGACCTGCGGTGCAGATTTTAAAATCTGAAGCATGACAATTTATCCTGCGTTTCCACTTGCGAAGTCTATCTGCCAAGTGCAGAGGAAAATCGTACCAAAACATACAGCATGAAAACGCCACGATTTATGCATCAAAACGTAAAAAACTAACCGAAAAACGCATCAAGTAATGCACCTTCAGGTGCGTTTCTTTCCGGCTAATTTCTTGCGATTTCCTCCGGTTTTGCTGCGTATTTTCCGCAGCAAAATACGCAACGTGTACATGTAGCCTTAGGGATGGTATAATCTGTAAATGAGATGCCTCAGATTTAGAATTAGGGTGAAGTTGGTACATATAGGCTTTCTTCATTTATGGGAGTTAGGGTATGTTCACACGCTAAAGTAAGAACGGTTGTAAAATACAGTGCTGTTTTCAAGGGAAAACAAGCCTCTGATTTTTAGCTGTTTTTAAAGCATCAAACATTTTTTGATGTGTTTTTTGGAGCCGTTTTTTGGAGCTGTTTTTCTATTGACACAATGAAAAACGGCTCCAAAAACATCTCCAGAAGTGACATGCACTGCTTTTTACGGGGTGTTCTTTTACACGTAAAAAGTCTCCCCTGAACGAAACGCTGTTTTTCCCATTGAAATCGATGGGCAGATGTTTGGAGGCGTCTAGCGTCCGTTTTTTCTGCCGTTTTAAGAGGCGTTTACACCCCCGAAAAACGCCTGAAAACACTGCATGTGAACATACCCTTATAGGTTTTCATTTTCCAGGAAACCCTTTGCAAAATGGATCCCAGCCATAGTCCTCTTTTATATATATATATATATAGGATCAACACATCTGTTTCTAAATATTTAAAAAGCATAAAAAATCAGCAAATTTAGGTTCCTGAAAAAGCTGGGTGGTAACGAGCTTTCCTAGACTACGGATTGGCAAGTCTGCTAAGTTCTATGGTGATATTTTCCCATCTCCCACAGTGCTACATTCTGGAGTCTGGGACAGCCGGGTAAATAAAGCTGTAATAATGTCCATATCAGCTGCCATCCAACTTTCCCAGAAACAGATATACCTAGGAAGCATTTGGAAACTTTATGAACTTGACCGAAGAGGACGACTCAAGGAATAATATTTACACACTATTTTAAAGGGGTTGTCCACTACCGGATAACTGATGACCTATCCACCGGATAGGTCATCAGTATATCATTGGTGCGGGTCCGAGACCCGGACCCCGCACCGATCAGCTGTTTCGGCTGCCTGCGGGCACCGGATGTCATTGCACAGTATGCAATGTATGGAGCCGGAAGCAGTTGGCTCCATACATTGCATAGCAGCCGCGCTGCCGAACTGCAGCTCTGCTCCTATTCACTACGCCATCAGTTGTCCGGTAGTAGACAACCCCTTTCATTCAAATTACTTTTTTTTTTTTTGCTGAAACTATAAGCTATTAATTTATATTCACAAATGTATGGAATTCAAACAACTCATGAAACACAAAGTCATGTGGACCCTATAGGAGGTGCTTACAGTAGAGAATGTACAGCTCACCACCAGAATAACCAACAAAGGGTTAAGCAACAGTTTATATAATTCCATCTGTTCTTTGTTAAGACCCTGATGACTTAAACATTGAAGGAAAGTGGTACAAGCGTGTCGCCCCATAATTGCTGGGCTGTTTAACTGACTGCAGAGCTCCACAGAGCCATATAGGATACACACATCAGTGGGAAACCAAGAAGAAAAAGCTGACGGAAGATTCAAATGTCTTCCTTGTACATGCAAAGCTTGTCATGAACCGTTATTTCCATGAAGTTAGTCAACAGTAATATTAGCAATGGATTTGGTAAAGGTTTTGGGGTGGTATGTAAAAGCTAATGTCATTTCACAAGTGGATAACCCCTTATAAAGGGAATATAACTACTGTACATGTGTCATAAATAAGATAAATACAATGTGACCAGTGGTTCCAACCCGTGACTGCGACCTGTTATGAAAGTACAACTCCCAGCATGCTCTAACAGATGCAGGGAGTTAGGGCATGCTGGGAGTTGTAGGCAGTAACATATAGGTGCTGAGGTTGCATTTGTATCTAATGCATGAGAGGTACCAGAGGATATAAGAGGGCCACAGTTCGTCATCTAACTATAGAAATGAATGCTATACATCTATGTAGTGCAATGTTATTACATATAACAACTGGGGCGGCCCTAATACAGATTTTATAACGGGGCCCGGGAGCCTCAAGTTACAATTCTGTGTATACAAAGGCGATCTCATTCTTGTTTTCTTGTGTGTATAAAATCTACATGAACACTTTGTTATTTCATTCAAACTGTATATTTGCATGCTGCTTGTGTAATAAAACATAGTAAAATAGTATGTGAGGCTGAAAAAAGACATGTCTGTCAGGTTCAGTCTGTTATCCTGCAATGTTGATCCAGAGAAAAAAAAAAAAAAAACATGAGGCAAAAGTCAATTTTCCTTATTTTAGGGAATAAATTCCTTCCTGACTCCAATCTGGCAATCAGAAAAAAATTCCTGGATCAATGACCCATCTCCAGTAATCTAGTAACCATAAATTGTAATATTATTACACTCAAGAAAGGCATCCAGCCCCCTCTTTAACTCTTTCAGTGAATTCCCTATGACAACTTCCTCTGACAGAGATTTATTGTGCCACTGCTCTAACAGTAAAGAATCCCCTTCTGTGGTTGTGTAGAAATCTTCCTTCCTCTAGACATAGAGGATGCCCCCTTGTTATAGTTACAGTCCTGGGTATAAATAGATCATGACAGTGATCTCTTTATTGACCTCTGATAGAGTGTATTTGTATATAGTTAGAAGGTCACCACTTAGCCATAATTTTTCTCAACTAAATAATCCTAATTTTGATAATCTTTCTGGGTACTGCAGTCCACCCATTCTATTTATTACTTTAGCTGCCCGCCTTTGAACTCGCGTAAAGAAGCATTACACTTTTTTCTTTTATTACCCCCTTCATTTGTACATTTCTTGTTTCAGTGGGGTGCTGTGTGCAGGAAAACATACAGATCCCGGCATCATGTTGTTTTCGGGTTCGGCGCTGACCACATGATCTTCACTCTGACCTGTCTGTGCTCTTCAGTAAACCAGAACTCAGGCTCAATGTCTTCCTGTGGTAGCCAGAACGAGGCTCCAATAGGAATGCAGGAGAGCCTAATTTATAAAGTGGTATAACTATGTTCTTATCATGTTCAGCTATGCCCCTTTTGATGCACCCCATTATCTTATTTGCCTTGGCAGCAGCTGCCTGACGCTGGTAACTACAGTTAAATTACAGTTAAGCTACAGTTAAGTTTACTGTCAAAATTTTTTTAAGTACTATTCTATGTCCATTTCACCCTTCACTATGTATTAGTGACATTTTTTTTTCCTTCCCAAGTGCATAACCTTACATTTATCAGTGTGAAACCTGATTTACCACTTCTCTGCCAAAGTCTCCAACTTCTCCAGATCCATTTTTAATAGAATATTGTCCTCGTTTGTGTTCATTACTTTACAAAGTTGAATATCATCTGCAAAAATTATATTTGACGGTGCAATCCCAAGCAAGGGTGCTGTAAATATTTAAAGCACATAGGTGGGCTTCATTAAACTGTAGGTGTAGTTTCAGAATATACAGTGAACATTCGTTTCCCCGGCACCCAGGATTTCAGAAGTTCCACTAATCTGGCATGCAACAAAAATAGCTTCATTTTGGATTAGAGGTGAAATGACCTAATAGTCTGGAAATGGAAACTGGTCTCTGGCTGCAGCTGGTCCCTGAAGGCGATTTTGTAGGCCCATGTCATGCCAGATGTCCTCCAACTCCTATAAGGGTAAGTTCACACGTAGCATAGATACTGTGGATTTTCCGCAATGGAATTCGTTGCAGAAAACCTGCAGCAAAATGCAGTAGCAGCAAAGTGGATGAGATTTGAACAATCATCCACCCGATGCATAAATGGTGAGCGGAAAAAACGTGCGTAAACACTGCATAGATATTGCGAGTTTTCCCCATTGATTTCAATGGGGAGGTAAAAACTGTAAGAAATAGCAAAAGTTGCGGGGTTTTTTGCGGCGGAAAAGCAGCGATTTCGCAGCAAAAAACACAACAAAGAAAACAAAAATCATACTTACCTAAAATTCTGTGTTTCTTCATCCAGGTCGGCCTCCTGGGATGATGTTTGATCCCATGTGACTGCTGCAACCAACCACAGGCTGCAGCGGTCATATGTGATGAAACGGGCATCTTCTTTTTTTTTTAGGTGCAGTTTTCCGTAGCAGACATTTCGGTCAAACAACCGCACACAATCTCGGCCAGAATTCCCTGCGTCGCACAGGACGGATAAACTGTGTGCTCTTACACAGCATATCCGCCCTGTGTGAACATAATAATAATAATAATAATAATAATAATAATAATAATAATCTTTATTTATATAGCGCCAACATATTACGCAGCACTTTACAATTTAGAGGGAACATAAACAGACAATATCAGACATTACATAGTGACAAAGTTCATTTATAATTCAAACCTGGGGAGTGAGGACCCTGCTCGCAAGAGCTTACAATCTATGAGGAAATAAGGGAGGCACAAAGTGTAAGGGCTTATTCAGACGAACGTAAAATACGTCCGTGCAACGCGTGTGATTTTCACGCGCCTCGCACGGACCTATGTTAGTCAATAGGGCCGTTCAGACAGTCCGTGATTTTCACACAGCGTGTGTCCGCTGCGTAAAACTCACGACATGTCCTATATTTGTGCGTATTTCGCGCATCACACACCCATTGAAGTCAATGGGTGCGTGAAAATCACGCGCAGCACACGGAAGCACTTCCGTGTGACGCACGTGATTCGCGCAACAGCAGTAAATAGTATGAATGAAAACACAAAAGCACCACGTGCTTTTCTGTTTACAAACATACATACATACAGAGTGTCATAATGATGGCGGCTGCGCGAAAATCACGCAGCCACGCATCATACACTGCTGACACACGGAGCTGTTATGGACCTTTTGCCCGCACAAAACGCTGCGTTTTTTGCGCACGCAAAAAACACACGCTCGTGTGAATCCGGCCTAACAGTGTTTGTTCTGTACAATAGTCCGGCCATTTTTATACACATGAGGTGGTACACATAAAGCTGCATGAGTAGGTCACCAGCCGGTATCTGTGTATGACGGACATGAAGAGAAGGAGTGTTAGGGAATCTTATTCTGATGACTAATCTAAAAGGGGGCCATGGAAAGGAGTCAGATTAGGGAATATTATAGGCCTGTCTAAATAGATGTTTTTCAGGGCACGTTTAAAACTGTGTATATTGGGAATTAATCTGATTGTCTGGGGTAGCGCATTCCAGAGGACTGGTGCAGCACGAGAAAAATCTTGGAGACGGGAGTGGGAGGTTCGGATTATGAAGGATTTTAATCTAAGGTCGTTAGCAGAACGCAGAGCCCGAGTAGGGTGGTGGACAGAGATGAGGCACATACCCTAACACCGCACAGCATGAGGCTGGTCGCTTGCTTGTGGATGCAAAAGCAGATCTCAGGGCCTTTGCACTCGCCACCAGTAATAAAAATATATTTCAATGGGAGTCTTATACTTTAATTTCTCGCTATCTGATTATCTCAGCTAGCGGAAAAAGAAGTGTCCTGCTCTATCTTCGAGCGGATTCCGCCCCAACCTCTCATTGATGTAAATGGGCGAGAGTAATATTCCTGCTGTCGGCAAGAATAGTTTGGTGGCGGATTTTGCGGCGGGATCCGCCACTCAAAATCTGCCGTGTGAACAAGCCCTTACAGTAGCAGCAAAGTGGATGAAATTTAAAAAATCTCATGCCCACACTGCGGAGAAAAAAACGCAGCGAAAACGTTAAGAAATTGACCTGCGGTGCGTAATTTATATCTGCCTATGACTCCTTCTCTCCTCCCGACATCACTGTCCATAAATGGACAGTGATGCCGTGACGACGGACATTCATGTCAGGGGCTTCCCCAGAGACGGAGTCCCGGTGCAGAGTCGCTTGTAGCGCTCTGCCTGGGACTGCTTCTCTCCCTCTGACATCACTGTCCATATATAGACATTGATGTCAGGGGCTTCCCCAGAGACGGAGTCCCGGAGCAGAGCCGCTAGCGCTCTGCTTGGGACTCCTTCTTTCCTCCTGACATCACTGTCCATATATGGACAGTGATGCCGTGACGACAGTAGCTACAGCACCCGGCGGCCGAGTGGCCCCCCCCCAAGGGTAGTGGGCCCCGGCACCTGCCCTGGTTCGCCTGGTGCGGACGCTGGCCCTGGCCAACATGTTTCTCCTTCTCTTCAACATCCATAGATAGAGTGTTTCCACAAGACAGGGAAAGCTCCTCAAAATTAGATTCCCCACTAGTTCATTGTGCTTGCTATCGCTTTAGCGATCTAATGTAGCATTCAAATGAGAACTGCACATGACTGGGTCACACCCAGACCACCTTGACAGGACAGATCATCAAGAAAGTATTGGTGAACATCCTGATTTTGTAAATATGGAATAAAAAGGAAACATTGAAAAACCAAGCAAAGACGAGTTGTGGAAAATACAAGACCCATAAGAACTAAGTGAATTGCAAAAAGTTGGAAAAAAGTGTTGGCTGAATGAATGAATGGTTGCCAAACAAAAGTAAGAAACAAGATTAATCTGGAGGTCTCTGTTGGGTCCTATAAAGGGAGTTGAACTACAGAGGCTACCCCTGCAGTAAGTATGGAGGGACTTTCAGCTCATACATTTTCCTGCCACTATGAACTCTCCACAGGGAGAGGAGAACTGAATTTATTGTCCCCTACCCTTCTCCATGACCTAGGTACAGGGAAAATGTCTGGCCTTTCTGTTCTGTGGTAGGTTGTGGTGACATGAACTAGCAACAGGAGCAGGTACATTTTTGCGGTTTTCTATGGTGCTCCTTATCCTCTGTCTACCTCTAGAAATACAATGCTTAGAACCGCCTTTTCTATGCACATTAAAGGCAATTTAAACCTTTGATGCCATTTTTTTAATTGTAATGTAAGTTTATGGATTTGATCAGTATTAGGGTTAAATTGTGTTTCAGAGGCACACAGTTGCCGCTGTCAGTCCAGCTCCCTGACGGATTCGACTTACAGCAGTATACTGCAGCTTCTATGTAGAATGGATACATTGAAGCTGCAGCTGTGAATTTTAACAAATGTATATTACATAGTTATATAGTTGATAAGGTTAAAAAAAAAGACACAGGTTCAATGGTCCAACCTATAGTCCTACCGTGTTGATCCAGAGGAAAAGCAAAAAAACAAAAAACATGGGTTGGATGCAAGTTTCCTCATTAAGGGAAAATTTCCTCCCTGACTCCAAATATTGCAATCAGAATAAATCCCTGGATCAACATCCCATCTCCAGAATCTAGTACTTATAAGTTGGAATATTATATTTTTCAAGAAAGGTATCAAGGCCCTTCTTGAACTTGCTCAATGAATCAACCATCACAACATCCTGTGGCAGAGAGTTCCATAGTATCACTGCTCTCACAGTAAAGAATCCTCATCTGTAATGATGTTGAATACTTTTTTTCCTCTGGACATAGAGGAGCTTATAATCACCATATACATTACAATACAAAGGTTTTCATAGCTTTTAAGCTTATTTATTTCCTGTTGCTTATGTCTGGCAACATATTCCACAGATTTGTAGAGAGATAATCAAGATTCACATCAGTTCCAGTTCACAGTGGGGCTCACCTTCTAATTTACCTATCTTAAAGGAGTTGTATCGACAATTATCATTTATCCACAGGATGGGTGATAATTGTCTGATCTATAAGGGTCCCATCACTGGGACCTCCACCATTCCTGAAAACAGGGATCCCGAATCCCCCATTCCTCCTCACTGCACCCACCGTAGTTTCCGTCAGTCCCATAGACTTTGAATGAAGTGGCACCTTACATGCCCGACCACCGCTTCATTCAATGTCCTTCTAACTGCAGTTGAGCAGTGAGAAGAAACGGTTCCGGACCTCCGTTCTCGCGGTGGGTCCCCCCAGCAATCAGACAATGATCAACTGTCCTGTGACTAGATGATAATTGTGGATTCCGGTATAACCCCTTTCAAGTGCTTTTACAAAGGCAGATTTTCACCAGGTAAACTAGTACCAATCGACAATACAGCATGTTGATCGGCGCTTGTTTATTTTGTTTAAATGGAGCAATAATCAGAGTGTATGGGGATGAACAATTGTTAATACGATCATTTGGCCCCATACATCTTGCATCTTGTCGGCAGCACATCTCCTTGTTTACACGGAGAGATGTGCTGCCAACAAGTGACCATTTTTTGAGCTGCAGAAAAGATCCGATCAGCCAACAAATGAGTGTTGTGTGAATGTTTGCCCATCTAAAAGAGCCTTCAAACACACCCACACTGGGACCAATTTTATAGGAAGCTAAATAGACTATCAGTGTGTTTTTAGTGTGGGAGAAGTCTCTGGAGGAGACCCACACAAACACGGGAAACATACAAACTCCATGCCAATGTGCCCTTGATCGAACTCAAACCCAGAATCCCAGCAATGCTAACCCCAGAGCCACCGTGTTGCAAAGTTTAGTTGAGAGGTTATTGTTAAAGGGATATATTTCAAAACATTTTCAATCTTTCCAGTCTATTAAAATAATGTTTAAGTAAAAGATATGGACAAAAATTATACTAGATAAGGGATGTGTCGCCTATATTCATTCCACATAAGGTTTCCACGATACCAGAATTTGGACTTACAGATACTTAGTGTAGTATTGAGATACTGGATACCAAAACGATACCTTGCCAACAATAATATTAAAAAGAACGTTCTTCCATTTTCTGATCTGAGGCACGTGGTGTGATGAATTTTGAACCTCCATGTTCCTCACATTAATAGTAATTAACCCCATCAGGTTCCTCACAGTCATAATGGACAACATTGGGTTATTGTGTGAGGTACATGATGGGGTTAATTACTATTAATGTGAGCCACACGGAGGTTCAAAATTCATAATACCTTGTGCCTCACATTAATAAGTGAAAGAAAGCAGTTTTTATTTTATTTTATAACAGCGTAAACATCATAAATGACGCTATAAATGTGTTATTACGGTCGCGACAATACCGAATATGTGTATATATGATGTATTGAGACTTATTCCCTGTGACGCGAACCAAGGGGCATCCCCCTTCTCATTTTCCCCTTGGATGCTGTGGTTAGATTCAGGGGAATAGCGGCGGAGATGAGAGGTTTCTCTGATCTGTGTCGTTAGAGCGGGGCTGCGGCTGTGTAACCCAGCCATTGCCCCGCACTTGACAAAGTGATTAGCATGAGGTGATGCGGCTGGCGCTGCACTAATGAGTGGTGGCGCAGTCACTAAAGACAGACAGGGGGTGTTTTGTAGTGCGCTTGCCATGTTCTGTCTTCAGTACCGGCGCTTATTAGTGAAGTGCTGGTCACATCCCATCGTGATGACCGCGCACGCACACTTGTCAGGTCTCAGGGGCGGGCCAATGTTTGTATCACACAGCCGCAGCCCCGCTCTAACAACATTCATGTGTTACTATACTTAACTGTGCGGCCACACAGCTCGGTATCGAAATACATGAATTAACGGTATTGAACCGCTTGAGGGTGAACGGTATTGAAACAGCATCGAAATTTCGATGCATCGTGCAATCTTAATTCCACATTCTAGTTGTCCTGTTAACCACATAGAATATTGTTATATCTTTTACATATTTGTTTATTGTAGACGCATTGTATAAACTTACTGCTTTGTGTTGTTTATCTAGTTGCATTGTAAACCCATCATGCATCTGCTTACAATGTAAACCACCAGCCACAAATGCCTTTACAGTCAATAAGAGTCCTTTTGATGTAGTCTGATCTCTTTGTTTATGGGGCAAAGACCATGTGTCCCTGTCTATACCTAGAAATGAGACAGGTGACTGCTGGGAAGGTCCAAAGATGACAATTTTACTGCTACAACTCTCATGGTGGTCTTTTAAGGTGGTATGACTGTAAGCACGCACATGTCCTAGAGCATAACAGGATTAAAGAACATCTTCTTCCCTTGAGCAGCGACCAGCTCCTGACCCCGAAAACAAGACTTGTCTACATTACACTGGGGAGAGTTTAGGAATTACTCAAACAAGGATAAAAACAGACTTGTTTAAAAACTAAATGTACATTCCATGTCTATGGGAAAGGTTCAGATAAAGTAACATAATAAAAAAGAACATTGGCAAGACGCACAAAATACACATGAGGATAACTTATGACTGTGATAAACTTGCGAGTGGGACATTTCTATTCAAAAATGTAATCCGAAGATGTGAAGACTTGACCTACTATATGACAGCACGGAATAACCGTAGCTTTCTGTGAGGAATCACTGCAATAGCTTTTATCCAACTTCGGGCTTTGAATAGGTAGCTCAATGGTTGGCACTGGCAACAATGAGATGGAATTGACAGCGTTGTTTTTTTTTATTGTTCTCATGAGGTTTTCCACCCTGAAAGTCCAATTTTCAACTTTTTCTTAGATTGCGGCCAACCTGGTGATCAACTGATTGTCACAGGTCTGGGTTTCTCTAACCTCCGGTGATCAGCTATTATCAACGTGCGAAGCTCATTTCCCCT
This sequence comes from Rhinoderma darwinii, assembly GCF_050947455.1. Lineage (NCBI taxonomy): Eukaryota > Metazoa > Chordata > Amphibia > Anura > Rhinodermatidae > Rhinoderma > Rhinoderma darwinii. The sequence continues at coordinate 342,018,587 of NC_134689.1, forward strand.
GTAGTATTACTTGGCACTCATACAAATGAATAGGCAACCAAGTAACACATGGTCGCGTTGAGTCCATCATAGCCGGAGTTGCTCTTTACAGCAATTCTTTGCTCTGGCATGTATAGAGGGGTTCTAAGTGGGGGATTTCCCTTTATGACTTACATATGCCCTGATAGGGACAACTTCTTTAAACAGTAAATGTTTTGGAGAATGGGATTGGGAAGAATATGATGTACCTAAATGAAAGCCAACACAGGCATTGAGGGATCATGCAAACTCAAAGAAGTTTTTGCCATGATTGGATTTAAATCCATTGCCAACGACTGATTATGGCTTGAAAATATTACCAAACACCAATGCAATATGCAGCCAAGTGAACAGTTTTGCTTCTCTTTTATAACTAACCGCTGAATCCACCTCAAAGTGTCCATTAAAGTATTATAGTCTACAAAATTCCCCACCACCTCATTTATATTACACAGTAGTTCTAAGCATAGCTATGACATTCAATGCCTCTGGAATATATGTGGATATCTTGAGAACAGTGCAGTCCAAAAGGGAAGTTTTCGATTGGATCTGGTGGTCCCTATGGATGTAACTACAGCCATAGGAGCCAAAGGTTTAAGAGGAGAAAGCTGGAGATACCATGTGTGAGGTTTTATAGGTAATAAAGGAAAAACAGGGATGCAAAAGAAAACGAAAGTGAAAGAAGCGATCCTAGTACAGCACAGAAGATGAAATTGTAGTGGTCAACAGTACAGTCCTATACATTGGTTAGGTTATTTTTAAGAACTGTTGGGTAGGAGGTATTGTTTATCTGCATCTGTCTCATCCATACAGATTTCTCTGTGGGTGTGATATGTCCACTGTGTGAATGGCCCCATTGACTATAACGGCTCCGTGTACTGTCCATTGGAAACACACAGATGTGAAATATGCTCGTCTGAATATGTACATGTAATACAGTAGAAAATATGGATGCGAGACCCCTGCTACAATCAAGGTCCCTGAGATTAAGGCATCCACAGTTAAAATGGTGGTTTTCTTCTCCATCTATGCCTAAAGCTACATTCAGAATTTGTCTGCTTTCCTTATCAGAGAACAATGCACTGTGAGAGCTCCATTTATCCTCCTTTTCCTATTGAAATAAATACTTACACTTATATAAATCTGAGTTTACATGTTAAAGGGGTTTTCTGGTTATCATGAAGAATAAGGGAGCTTTCCCATTATGTATTTTAAAAAATATGCCCCCCCCCCCTCCCTACAGCACCTGCTGACTTGAGCGCCGCTCTCACTGTGTGAAATGTATAAGGTCCTGTAGGGAGGGAAGTCATATTTTTTTAAAACATATTAATAGGAAAGTCTTCCTATTCTTCATAAATAAGTAGGCTAGGTAAAAAAAACAAAAAAAAAACAAACTGGAAAACCCCTGTTAATGGGTGAGTTGAAGAACATAGATGACAGATATTAAACAGAGGGTAATGTGAAGCACCTGGATCCCATTGCAAAATCTGTACAAGGGTCCCCAACCATCATATGCCATCTAAAATACTGTTGTCTTCTTATGTTGCAGAGGGGCTATTGAGCCCACTCAGGCACCAGGGCGCTCTTGCCACTGCTACCTCTACAACCCCATATTGCTACGCCCTTGAGTATGGCCAACTTTACTCAGAACTAAAAAGATAGGTCCCATATCTGACAGCAGCATGGACCTAAAGCAATCGCTGTTTCCCTGGACAACCAGCAGAACTTTGAAAGCAACAATGTAAATGAATTAAATGACAAGGAAGAAAGAACTGAAAATTGTAGAAAAATAGTAACTTTTTTTTATATGCATTTTTAAATGGTAAAATTAAATCTATAGAACCCCTTTAAAGGACGTAAAGCGTCATTTTAACCCTTTGAAGTCACAGCACGTACATCTAGAAGTTGTACCTATTTTGTAAAATGGAGAGCAGTGAGGAGGCCGATATTGGGTCTGGAAGATAGCGGCATGGTATGAATTATGTATTACCACAGCCAAAGCGGAAAGGAAATTGAGTTTGGAAAGAGCTGTGCATGACGGTTTGGGATTACACTACTGGATAAAAACACAAGAATCCCTTCATCTTTCCACTAAACGGTGAAGTGAGCAGGGGTGACGGCTCCATCCATAAGCCAGTACTCACAAAGGAGACAAGCGACCCTTCTCAACAGCAAAATGAGTTTCAGGAGAGCTCAGCCTTCTAAACAGACCAATGTTTATTCAAATCAGGCCTAATGGGAAGCCAAGAGGCCTGTGTGAAAGAGACCCTTTTACTGCTGTCTCCCTGACTCTTTCCAGCCTGTTTCCTGTTAAGAAGCTTTTGTATTTATTTGGTTAGGTTTCTTTTTTTTTCTCTCTCCTTTCCCCAGAGGTTTTGGCTTGCTGATAAAACAGTGCAGACTTGTTAAAGGAGCCATATGTTTTAAAGCAGGCAAGTCCTACCAAAAGCAAGGGAACAATGCTATTTCTTTATTATTACAGTATATTACTGTACATTTATCTTAGAGTTCTGGAGACAAAGACATAGGGGGAGATTTATAAGACTGGTGTTTTATCATGTAAAATGCAACAGATATATTAAGAGTCGCACATCTATTTAAACATATGTCACATCTTTCCGCTGGTTGTGCGCCACAATTGTGACGTAATGACCGCGGCCGTGCACCATCCATTTCCAACCCCCCATTTGACATTAAAAAAAAGTATACTCACCTAATTCACTTCTTTCCTCCACGTCCTGTCAGGCTCCCTCAGCATGCCTCGGCTCATTCAACGTCCTGAGTGCTGTGTTACGCACAACGTCCTGACGCTGCCCTGCATTCGTTTGTTGTATGAGCAGCGGCATCTTGAGACGTTCAGTAGGGCAGAAGAGGATCAGTCATATGAGTATACATATTTTTTTTGTCCGATAGGAAAGGGGGTGTTAGTCTGATTGGGAGAGGGGCAAGGTGCAGGGCCCTGACTTTGCTGAGAGCTGGTGTAGATTTCCGCCGGTTTTCTGGCATAAATTCTAATAAATTAGTTTACCCTTTTGGTAAGCCACACCCACTTTCCCCAAAAGTGTAGGGGCCGGTGTAAAATGCTTAAAACCTAACATTTTCAACACCAACGGCAACTTTTGGGCCTTTTGCTACTTTTCTACGCCAAAAAACTGGCATAGAAAGGATGATAAAATCCCCCATAAATTTCCTCCAATCCTAACATAAGGAAAACATAATAATACTGGAAAAACCATCTTACTATATGTGCAGCAATTACTACATATAGTATTGTAATCCGGAAGTAGCAGATGGGCAAAACATATGGCAAAATAATGTTGTTTTTGCATTTATTTGGACTATGTTCACACTTTAGGATGGGAATGACAGACTCAGATCAGTGCCTCTATTAATATTAATATCTTCAGACAGAAAAACATTGCATGCCATGTTTCTCGGTCAGGAAAAAAGAAACGTCCGCCCGTTTCTGGACATTCTGTTCCATTAGTGACAACAACCCAGTTTCCCTCCGACTTTTTGTAGGGAACTGATAATCTGGGCATATATGTTAACTAGCCCTGACAGCTAAAAATCTGGATGCTTTTTGTGCTATATAGAACAGAATATTCTGCTATGCTATTCAACAATGCAAAAATGTGTATACTATACTAGTCAATGGCGGAGAGTCGTAGATTTTTTTGCATACTGTTGATCATACTTTTCTCGTAGAAAACACAAAAACAACCAAACCTATGCCTCAGATGACTGGCCATAAATGTAATGTGAAAGGGGCTTTATTGGATCACATGCAATATTGGGACTTAGATACAGCAATAGAGGTCTGGGTCAAAATGTATACTAAATATCCTCACGTTTCAATATGGAGATCATCCACTGTGTGACTTCAGCACTTTTTTTTTTTAGCTTGCAGGACCAGGTCCTTCAACCCTTTGCACAGATTGTACACATCTGCTTTATGGTATGCATATCAATGTTATACACCTAGATACATCTTGTATATGGTAATTTTTGAATGCGCTTTCCCCTCTCCCACTTAGATGTTAAAGAGGCTCTGTCACCACATTATAAGTGCCCTGTCTCCTATATAAGGAGATCGGCACTGTAATGTAGGTGACAGTAATGCTTTTTATTTAAAAAAAACTATCTTTTTTCACAACGTTAGGAGCGATTTTGGTTTATGCTAATGAGCTTTCTTAATGGCCAAGTGGGCGTACTTTTACTTTCGACCAAGTGGGCGTTGTACAGAGGAGTGTATGACGCTGACCAATCGGCATCATGCACTCCTCTCCATTCATTTACACTGCACTAGCGATATAGTTATATCACTATGTGCAGCCTCATACACAAGTCCTAACATTACTACAGTGTCCTGATAATGAATACACATGACCATCCAGCCTGGACGTCATGTGTACTCAGAATCCTGACACTTCTGAATCTTTTCTGTGAGATTCCAGCAACGGATACGAAATCTCGCGAGATCTCGGAGCTAAACGAGATTTGGTTTCACTTGCCGGAATCTCACAAAAAAAGATTCAGAAGTGTCAGGATTCTGAGTACACATGACGTCCAGGCTGGATTTCATGTGTATTCATTATCAGGACACTGTAGTAATGTTAGGGCTTGTGTATGTAGCTGCACATAGTGATATAACTATATCGCTAGTGCAGTGTAAATGAATGGAGAGGAGTGCATGATGCCGATTGGTCAGCGTCATGCACTCCTCTGTACAACGCCCACTTGGTCGAAAGTAAAAGTACGCCCACTTGGGCATTAAGAAAGCTCATTAGCATAAACTTAAATCGCTCCAAACGTTGTGAAAAAAGATCGTTTTTTTAAATAAAAAGCATTACTGTCACCTACATTACAGCGCCCATCTCCTTATGTAGGAGACAGGGCACTTATAATGTGGTGACAGAGCCTCTTTAAGACCTCGTGGGCAGGGCTATCTCTTCTGTGGGTCTCAATATACCCTGCATATTATACAGCATTTTATCCATATTACTGCTAGTTTATATGAGCAATAAATGTGTTATTCCACAAGACTTCAGGGATGTTTGTTTCTTTCTCTGTGCAGAGAGGAAAAAGAAAAGATCTGTGGAAAAAACCCTGGACCTTTTTCAAACATGCATGTGGATCTGCTCTGGAATGTGACTTAGATTCCGAGTCACCCCAGGAGAGCTGAAAGCTGTTATGACCCAGTACAGAGAGTCCACACTCAGCATAGAGATGACCTTGAATAAAGCAGGCTAGGTTAGAACAGAAATGATCCTGTACAGCTGGACAGGTTACCACAACAATGACCTTGAATAGGGTGTGCTAGGTCATGATGATGATCATATGTAGGGTGTGCTAGGCCACCCCAACAATAACCTTGTACAAACTACCACAGCATATTGATGTTATATAGGGTGTACAGTATGCCACCTCCGATAGTGACCTCGCACAGAGTATGGAGAGCCCATGCTGACCTTGTATAGTGTGTTTTAGGTCAGCCCAGGAATGATCAACACTGGAATTGAGTAAAAATTATATTTTGTTACATGCTCAATAGAGGTCACCTCACACTCGGGGATGGTAGACCGCTATAAAAGTCTGCTGAGTACACTTCAAACAATACAGAGGGTCACGTACAACAACTGTAGTAAGATCAGAAGATTTGGAAAATGGAGAGGAAAAATTAAAAGAGAGTTTTCTTAGCCACCTGTTTGAGCATGTTACAAAAAGCTTTTATGCCTATTGTGCAAATTAATTTAGTTTGCCGGATTGAAATCCATAATTTGCCACCACTGATGCTTATAATACATGAACCATATGATGTTTTAAAAGCATCAGATAACATGTCCTGCACACAATGCATTTAACACACCAAAGACTGTAAAGCAGGGATATGCAAGTGTAGGGATTACTAGTGACCCTAAAGGTATGTTTACATGTATCTGTAATGGTGCGGCAGGAACCCACAGTCAATAACATTAGAAAAAATTTGGAAAAACTCAATGGGAAGATTTTTCCATATATTGAATGATAAATATGGTGTTATGTATCAGGAAAAGTGGGCTTCATCATCATCTACTTAGAGAAGTGTACGCACAGAACACCAGGTTCGACCTGTCAATGTATTTAGTATGTGCCTTGTTGATGGATCTGCAGCACTGAGAGAGAGACCAGAGATTTGTTCATATGGTGCGTTGGTAATAATAAATCTTCCCAATGTAAAAAGCAGGAAATCTTCTCTGTTTGAATAGAAAAAAAAAATTGCATAGTTTTTTTCTAACAGTTATGCCCTGTATTTTCCCCTATTAAAGTCAATGGGGAAAACAAAAATAAGTAAAAACATGACAAAAACCTTACAGTACAACAAAAAAATACTTCTATGTTGATGGTGAAAGCTTCTTTCCTCTCAAAGTAGTGGATGCCCCTTTGTAATACTTAGAGACAAATCTCTGTACTGTCCATTAATATATTTGTACATAGTGATAAGATCGCCCCTAAGTCATCTTTTATCCAAGCTAAACAACCCCAAATTTGATAATCTTATATACATGTATTAGATTTCGGGGTAATGTGGTCTAATTACCAAGAAAAGTTCATAACCCAACAGGGATCCAGTCCATGACCTGCACCCCACTGATGGCATCTATCTTCCAAATTCTTCCAGCATTCCATTTCCTTCCGGTATCAAACTCATAATTCTAGAATCACTTCTAGAGTACGGTTTATTTGCTTTGGGTTCTCCCATAGTATCCACATTGGGGTCCTATCAGATGATGTCATTAATACGTTAAAGACACAACCTCACTGTGTTAAAGTGGCAGCTACATTTTCAACTCGACAATAACGCCAATAACGTAGACAAACAATAATATTTGTGCCGGTTATACCAAATGTTTATAGTAGACACATTCCTTCTTGGTGTCCTCTAATAAGTCTCACATGTGCCCCTCCTTGTACAGTTTATCTCACTTCACCCTCCTCCATTTACTTCTATGGGAATCCATCTGCTGAACACATTACTAGGATTTGTTCGAACCAAAGTCACCACGGATCAGTTACATAGCAGGTCAGGGGTCACTGCTACAGGTGATAAATTGTCATTCTCTGCCAGGGAGAAGATAACTAAGGATCATACTTGAAAATAGAAAAGGGATGAACTACAAGATGGTGGTTTGAAAGGGTGAAACAAAGTTTACTGCCGTAGCTAGACCTTTAGTCTATTTTACTCCGCTCCACATTTATACGTACTTTATGTACTTCTCTGAGATAACCTGCAAAGATGAGTACAACTAGATGCCACTCTTGACCCCTTACACTAGTAATGGTCGGCATTAGAGAATAATTTGGTACTACATATTGTTTATTTCACACCAAGTTAATCAGCTCTTCGGACGGATAAAATATTATTTAATTTAGGGGCCAGGTAGACCAATTCAGGAGCCAGTGTGACTCTTTTCGTGGCCCAGCATCAGTAAATATCATAGCCATCAATAAAATAGAACCTAATAAGGGACATTGGCTCCATGATATATCTTTAAAAAGAAAGTACACAGGTCTCTGACTCATGTACTTGATCCTAACTTTATCTCATTAGTATAATCTGAGTTAGTCTCTCAGTCTTTCTTCCCTTTTCCCGTCCCTTGGTTGAACTTGATGAACATGTGTCTTTTTCAGCCGTACTAACTATGTAACTATGATGCTATCACCCAACCAACACCCGTTTGAATTCAAGGCTTTTCATTGTAAAAATATATTTTTCCTGCGACTTTGTGTTCATAACACAAGATGCAAATATAGTTCCAATCCAGACCCTGTGTTGTACTTGAATTGCTCTTTTATACCAAGGTCCGTTGCTTCTTAAATGTAACCCTAATACCAGTTGCACACGACCAATGTGCCACTCGAGCCGTATTTAACGGCATCCGAGTGGCACTCGATAGTCTTCACGACCCATTCACTTTAGCGGGTGAATCGGGTCCGTGAAAACTGACCCTATTCTCAGATACGTGGAAGAATAGGGCATGTCCTCTGACATCATGCATCATGTGCATGATGCATTAAAGTAGTGTCTCCAATAGCAAAGAGATAATTCTTTATATTCCACTGCCTGCTCAATAACCAGTGTCAAACTGTGGACTAGAATTTGTATCTTCAAATTGTTCTGTGAAGAAGATGGGCAGCAAAATGAAACCTGAACTCCAGTTTAGAGGGCAAATCTGCAAGGAGCAAATAGAACATAGAGGGAAGGGGAAGCAGCATGTCTGGTGTTAATATTTTGCAATCTATTGCCTATAACCAAAGCTCATTTGAGGTCTTCTCCAGATTTTTTTTAAAGGAGTTGTCTGGTTTAGAAAACCCATTTTGATATACCCTATAAAAAAATTTCTAAGTTAATAGATGGGGGTCTCCATTACATGGACAGCCCATTGATTTCAAGTGGAACTGTGTAACGTTTAATTTCCCCTGTGGAGGCGCTGCAATGAAATTGAACACTTGCTGCTAATCACAACTAATCCCAGATCACAGCTAGTCACTGGAGCCTCCTGTGTTTAGCTCTGCTTATCATCTGGAGACAACTTCCTTAAAGAAAACCGAGAATGCTTAAAGAATCACTAAACTTTAAAAAAACTTTTGACATGTCAGAAGATTTGATCGGTGGGGGTCCAAGCACTGATACCCCCACTGTTTGATTAAAACAAAGAGGCAGAAGCGCTTCGTCTTTGATCAACTTTTCTCCGAAAGTCGAGCGAGCGTTGTAAGGACTCATAGACTTTCTATTAAGTCCGTAAACTGCTCAAAAGAAAGCCAAGAAAAGCTGATTAGAAACTAAGCGGCACAGCGCTCACCCTAGCGCTTCTGCCGCTTAGTTTTAGCGATTGGTGGGGGTCTCAGTGCTCGGACCCAGTGATCAAAACTTCTTACATGTCACTATGACATGTCAAAAGTTTTTTAAAATTTAGTTATACTTTATAACATTTCTTATTTATGGAGCAAAACTAAGGATCATTAAACCTTGTCCATTTAATAACAACAGACATGAAAATGATTTTGCCTTATCACTGCCTTGCAATGAGGGGTTAATATCAGCGTGCAGCCTGCATTGTAAATTCCTGTCTTTGAGCATGTAATGGTCTCTTAATCATGGCCGTAATCCTATTGAGTTTCCATTTCTGTTGTTTGGATTGAGGGAGGCTCCCTCTTTCAAGAGTACATACAAATGTCATTCCTTGCTAATCCTCTTTTGAACCCCTGCGTTGGGGTGAAGTGTGTAACCCTTGCCTTGTTCTCTTTACATAGTGCTCCCACCACGCCAAATGAGCTTGACCCCTGCCTAGGATTTAACAGCTCTCCTGCCCTGCTAATTTTTTCCTGGACTTGAAAGGAAAGGTGAAAAAAATGATCAACAAAAACGCAGGAGTTCCAATTACAGGAAAAAGAAAGAAAAACAAAAAAAGGCCTGCGATCATCAAATACACCAAAACACGGCTTCATGTACTACAGTCCCTTCTATAAAGGAATAGCAATACCAAGTGGAATTCTCCATATACTGTGTTATGTTCCTTTCATAGCAAATATACGATTCTAGATCAGACACACAATGATGTGGTAAACTGGCCCATAATTGTAACCGTTTATCATCCAATATGACAAAAATAAATCCATACGTATACGACACCAAAATGATTGGTTCCAACCAATATAGAGTTTATTCCACTTGAGAAGGAATAATGCAATAGGCAGAACATTTTTCATATAGGACAAGGTAAGGTAATGATTTAAAAACATTTTTTTGCCCAAATATAGCGATAGTGAAATCTATCAGAAAACTGTTCCATCTGTGGTCAGCTTTACCTTTTGTATGTCACATAGAAGCTCATATTTTGCAGAATAAGACCACTGGACAAGAAAATTCATCGATATTGTTATAGTGGATCTGTCCCTTCTTTCTACTGCCCTGTCTGCTGATTTCTGCGTGCTACCACTTACTTAGTAATGTTAAGCAGTTTAGGAGTATTTAGAACCTGTACTTGCGGCACGTGGCCAGCACCGCAAGTATGAGTCTAAGTATATTCATATATTCATGCCTCCCCTCGCCCTCCAGCCCTGTGTAGCTTATTCCGTTTATTAGTCCTTTTAGTATATGTGGGTTTTCACAGAACAAACAGAATACCACTGAATTATTTCAAATTGGAGTGCTCACAGCTGATTGCCCCTGATTTTTTATTTTTCTGTTCAACGTATACAAAACTCATGGACAAATACAAAAATATAGCCCATAGCACTGTGCCCACCTAATAAATATTTGTCAAATTGTGCCTTCACATATCAGGGAACATAATATAATCACATAAATGTGCCCACTGAGTATCAATTGCTACAGCAATGCCCCAGCGTTATCACCATCAGTCAACACTGGGCAGATGCCAGGGTCCAATGCTTATCGGGAGCCCATTGTAACGTGAGTAAACCTAATATATGCTTGTCAAGCTGAGGGTGGGGTGAACAGAGAGTTGAGTGGGAGTGTGTCGCCCAGCGGCCCGCACACACACATGGAGTCGACTATAAATGCCCCTTCAAATGTGCCAGGCACAACGCCCCTATAATACAGCCCTCTTATCTCTTTCATGGTCCTGAACTACTCTCTACTTTACTTACAGGAACTTACATTTTAGTAACCCATCAGCAAATCAGCAGCCCCTCGAATGTAACTCGTATGCTAATCTGTACAGAGACTGCAAACATTTGTTGAGCACAAGTTATCTATGATTCCTACCAGGGCAAAAGAATGGTATTCCAGGACAGTGCCAAGAATCCTTGACTGTCTCACTGAATTATGGACACTTTTTTTGTCATGGGGTTAAAAGCCACATGAAAGAGGCCCACAAGCCGAATGTGGCTCCTGAGCCACACTATGCCTCAAATATCATACCCCCAGATTGTGAGGTATTTTAAGCTTACACTGGACTACAAATGGGCTGGGTTATGCTAATAAGGAGGGTTTCAGGGTATCCGGGAGTGTTCCCAGCAGAACGAGGGATAACGTCCTGTTATTTATGATTGGAATGTTAAAGAGAACCTTTCACTACCCCAGACCTGTGCAGCTGAGTGCACCATCTCATAGGCGCTGCTGCACGGACCTTGGGGCACTTTGAAATACCTGTGTAGTCGAACCCGTTCTAGAGATTATTATTGGCGCTCGATATGTAAAGCTCTAATTATCACGCCCACCCCTGCCCTTTCCATGTCCAGGAACGCCCCACTGACAGTACAGGGGCTAATTTACATATTGAGCACCAATGATAACGGCACCGATCTCTCCAGAACGGGTTAGACTACACAACTAATTCAAAGTGCCCCAAGGTCTGGCAGCAGCGCCTATAACATGGTCCACTCAGCTGCACATGTCTGTAGTTGTGAAAGGTTCATTTTAATAATTATGCAGGTCCTCTTGCTTTAAGTAGAATACCTCTTTAATATATTTAGACGGTGAGTCAGGATCAATGTTATTACAGGACATGTCACGCCTTTGGGTACAAAAAACTGATAACATTTTATACATGAGTTTCCAATCAGATGGGATCAGTTGTAGAAAACCACAAGAGAGGACCCAGCTTAAAATATATTTTGTGAAATGATTACTGCATTCGCCATTCTGTATTTCCACATATATAAAAAAAAAAATCGTCATTTTTTGGAGACTGAAGGAAGCAGGGGCTCCTGTTACAGCCTGGAATAGCAAACTCTGCCCAGGCCCAGAGAAATGAAAATAAACAGCTCTCGTTTAGAGACATTTTCCGTTCTGTACCTTTCCGGGAGCGTCTAAGCGTCTGTTGTTTTTACGGAGATCATTTCACAGGGCCCATGGATCTCACACTCCCCCATGCAGATATTTAATAAACCATTTCAATGCCAGAGAGGTCCAACACCATAATACTTGGAAGAAACTAAAACAGTATAAACAATGACATTGAAGGAAAAAGCAGGAAATCGGCGCGCTGGAGAAGGGGAGAGGCCAGATAACAAAGAAAGGGATGAGGATGATTCAGGAGAAGGGAAGCAAAATAATAAAATAGGAAACGCTCACCAGGGAAGGAAAATGGGCAGCAATATAGTGTTATCAGGTTAGGGCTACAGGGTCAATAACATTGATACAAAGTCAGTGCACAATGAAAAAATAATCATCACCGGTGTTCCAGATAACTGGGTAGATATGAGATGCCCTAACAAATACTGACAGTGGGCACTCCTGTACTCATCCCATCAACCCTTTTTGTTTTCCAGTGCAGCGTACAAATTACCCTGACTGAGTCCAGGGCCAGATTATAAGGAGGGCATAAAGGACAATTGCCCAAGCACCTCCACCACCTAGAGGCTTCCATCAGCCAGCTCCGTATAGCTTTTCCCAGACACTCCCAGCAGACATGAGACTCAGGTTAATATCCAATTTTTTTATATTTATAATTCAGGGCTCCACTCTCTTAACCACACTGCTGGCTAGATAAAATCTTGTAGTCGAACAAACATGTTTATTGCCAGGATAGAAGGGGATAGCCAGCTACCAGATGTTTAAGGTAATGCTTATCTCCTGATCAAACTTAGAATCAGGTATGATAAAATCCAACAGGCTGAACCTTGTTTCCCCCCACAGCATAAAAATCATCGCAGACACGGCAGAAAAGGGGGGCTGCCCTCAAATACTTAAGAATCTGTCAGCAATTTTGAGGTCTCAAAAGAGAGATATAGGGGAGGGTAAGGGCATTGTAACTTACCTTTTGTCTTGGTCATGCAAGTGGCATAACCGAGAAATCAACGTTTCATTCCCCAGGCGCATAGGTCGCAAGTGCCACTTTCTGCTCTGAGTGACTGTTCTAACGGTCAATCAAGAGATCGCTAGAGCCGTCACTCACAGGGGCGGGATAGCAGCATGCAGTTCAGGAGCACTTGGGGATCAAGGGACCGCCTTAGTGGTACTTACGATTGCGGAGATGGGGGAATTAAACATAATTTTCTCAGTCATGCAACTTGCATGACTGAGACAAAAGGTACGTTTACAATGCCCTCCCGTTTACAATATTACTCTGTCAGCAGTTTTATGGCCTTAAATCTGCTGACAGATTCCCTTAAAATTGTCTTCAGATCCTGTTGACATCAGTGGAATGTGCCAATAATTGCCTAACTTTTATGTTTCGCTAAAGTTAGTCACACACTATACGATACTGCTACTGAGGAGAAAGATCCTGATCCGATCCCCCAACCCGGCCTGGACCAAGCCCTTTCAAGACAATCAAATACTTTTTGTTCTGTTCAATTTCATATATTAAATTTGTTGCAGAATTTCATAAAATCAAAATCCGTTTAGGAGGTAGTCTAACAAGTTTTCTATAGTGATCTACTGGTAAAACTTACGTAGAGCAGCTGAACTGGTGATGCATATTGATATTTTGTGACCACGCTGTGTCCCATTGCTTCTGTTCAGAAGATAAAAATGATATGCCATCAACGCTTATGGTGGGAAAACCCCTTTAAACAGTTAGGGCTTATTCACACGAACAAGTGTCAAATCAGCCGTGCAGGCCGATTTGCACCTGTGTGGGACCCGGTTTCACAGATCCCTCATAGACTTGAGTCTATTAAGGGACCTGTGAAAACGGGTAAAAATAAGATATATCCTATTTTTTCAAAAGCCATTCCCACGGTTCGTTAAAATAACGGCCGTGTGAATAGCCCCATAGAAGTACATTGATTTAAATGAAGTCGTGTGGCGGCCATTAATAAACAGTCCGTCACACGGCCGATTATCCCGTTCGTGTGAATAAGCCCTTATTCTGGTTTTAGCAAATAAGGTTTAAATCTTTGCATAGTTTAAAGTTATACAATTTCCAAAATACTTTCTGAATCACTTCCTAACTGTTTTTAAGATCTCTGCTTGATGCATAGGAAATTTCATTGTATATTTTCAGTGTATAAACACAGCTGCTCGGCTCATTACTGTATTAGAGTGAAAATTGGTGTACATGCTCATAGACTTTCTATTGAGCCTGTACACTAATTGCTGGGTTTTCCAAGAAAAACCAATCAGAAAGGAAGCGGCTCAGTGCTCACCGAAACGCGTCTGCTGCTTCGTTTTAGGGATCGGTAGGGGCTCAGTGCTTGGACCCCCACCAATCAAAACTTCTGACATGTCACTATGACATGTCAGAAGTTTTTTGTTTTTTTTTAAACCTGTTTTTATAAAATGTTCAACTTTTTCTGGAAGGGATACAGAAGGAAAAGGGTGAAGTGGGGGGGGGGGGGGGATAAGACAAACAGTAAGATATTTCAAAATGTCCATTTCCATAGTAACATGTCCAGAATTATGTGGTACAACCTTCTAATGACAGTCAATCAAAAGTCTAGTCTGATAATACACAACTTGCCATGGACAATATAGATTAGCATATTATCAAAACAAGTGGAAGGGGGGGGGGCAGTGACGGGGCATCCGGGCCCGTTCCTGGTCCAAAACGTTGGGTCAGCACCCCAAGTATATTGATTCCATCATATCCTAATCGGTGGGGAACCCAAGAGAGTCTGCTCTAAATACCAAGTAGTAGGGCCAAAGCAAGATTTTAATTTAAGCTTGATCCTATCAGGAAGAAGGGTTATAAATTCGTTCCAGATTTTGAAGAAGTGTTTTACTTTCTGTTCCTTAGACAAGGAGGCTTCTATCCTGTCCATACAAAAGAGGTATGATAACGTCTCAAGGAAGAGTCTAATAGTAGGCGGGGAGGGTGAGATCCAGCAGTGGAGTACAGTTTTACGCGCTGCAGCTGAAATAAATAGTAAGCGCTTTTTCTCTTGTTGCAGGATTATGTTATGTTCGGGTGGGACAATACCAAATAAGCTCCACACATCTGCATTTGGACAAGAGTGTAGCAGGTTGTTGGTGACAAAAGAGTGAATTTGTGTCCAGAATATTCTTATTTGGGGACACAACCAAAGACAGTGGAGTAAATCTGCGTTGGGCGAGGAGAATTTGGGACAAGAATGATCCGTGGTGTTGCTTATCATAAAGCCTCTATGTGGGGAGATGTAAGCTCTATGAGTTATTTTATATGCCATTTCCCAATACATTGCTGATGGTAGGTATTTATTTGCCGTTTGTAGTGCAACCAAAATATCGTCCACCGCAATGTCAGATATTAGAGGGGTCCAACGGATCATTCCTGCTTTGGATTTAGATTAATCCCATTTATGGGAAAGTAGTTGGTAATATGTCGTTATTAGTTTAGGGGAGTGTTGTCTGGCTGGTGTCAGTGCCAAAAAGGGATCATCCCAATCCCTATCCGTCATGTGATGTAGTATCTTGGTGATGTAGCTGTGGGCTTGTAGATAGTAAAATGGGTGCGGACCGACTACATCATGTTACAATCTTAGTTCGTTAAAGGTATATATCTGTCTCCTGGACTTATCCACTAGTTTCCCAACGCTACTCAGGCCTCCAAAGTGCCAAAGTTTGAAAATTGGGGCGGTTGACCATGTTGAAAAGTAGGATTTTTCAGGAATTGCAGGGATAAGATAGGATAGGGAGTACCTCGGATTAACTCCTTAACGCCGAAGGACGGATATATCCGTCCTCTGCAGCTGCTAGTTCGCGCAGGAGGACGGATATATCCGTCCTGTGATGGCGCGGGTACTGAGACTGTACCCACGCGATCAGCGGCAGGAGCACGGCTGTTATACACAGCCTAGCTCCTGCTGCAACTGCCGGAATCGAAGCGCGCGCCGATTCCGGTAGTTTAACCCATTAAATGCCGCTGTCAATAGTGACAGCGGCATTTAATGTGTTTGACATAGGGAGGGAGCTCCCTCTGTCACCCGATCGGCGCCCCCGCAAACAAATCGCGGGTCGCCGTCGGGTTTCCATGACAGCCGGGGGTCTAACAAAGACCCCCAGGTCTGCCTTCAGCATCTGCCTGTTAGGCGTTGCCGGAGGCATGACCTAATAGGTTGCCTGTCAGTTTTACACTGACAGGTAATAATGCTTCGGTATACTAAGTATACCAAAGCATTATATATGCGATCGGCACATTGCATAGTGAAGTCCCCTGGTGGGACTTTAAAAAAAAATGACAATCAGTTAAATAAAGTTTGTGAAAAAAAAAAAAAATTAATTACAGTCAAAGTCAAATAAAACTACTTTTTTGGCCCAAAAAGTGGTTTTATTTAGTAAAACTGTCAAAACAAAATCACACATACACATATATGGTATCCCCGCGATCGTAACAACTTACGCAAAAAAACGCAAAAAACAACGGCAAAATTCTCTCTTTTCTCCCATTCCCCCCATAAAAAATAAAATACAAATTAATCTATAAGTCCTATGTACCCCAAAATAGTACTAATGAAAACTACACATTGGCCCGCAAAAATCAAGCCCACGTATGGCCACATCGACGGAAAAATAAAAACGTTACGGCTCTTGGAATGCGGCGATGCAAAAACAAGTAATTTTTTTCTAAAAGGCTTTTTATTGTGCAAACGTAGGAAAAACATATAAAACCTCTACATATTTGGTATCCCCGTAATCGTGCCGACCCATCGAATAAAGTTAACATGTTATTTACGCTGCATAGTAAACGGCGTAAATTTATAACGTGAAAATCAATGCTGGAATAGCTGCTTATTTTCAATTCTCTCCTAAAATAAAGTTAATAAAAGTTAATCGATATATTATAAGCATCTAAAAATGGTACAATTACAAAATACAACTCGTCCCTCAAAAAACAAGCCCTTATACGGCTATGTCGACGGAATAAAAAAAAAGTTACGACTCTTGGAATGCGACCGTGAAAAAACAAAAAATAATCCTTGGTCATTAACGTGCAAAATGGCCCGGTCATTAAGGGGTTAAGTGACAGTAACTGTCTACTATTGGTCCAAGTTTTCCATGTTGTTATGTCAGAAGTTTTTTGAAAGTTTAGTTACCCTTTAAGTATCACCTCCTCAGTCCCTACCACTCTTCCCTCGAATTCCAAACCCCACTCCAAAATTAACTCATGGGCCTCCAACTCCAAGCTCTGTTGTGACAAACCCTACACTTTGCCCTGCACTTTCGGATCCCTTACTAACTTTTCATGCCCATTCTTCGATGGTAGCCCAAAACACTAAAGGAAGCAGGAAACAGTTGACCACACAGGAATGAGTTGACCACACCATTACCAAACCAGATTATGACCATTCCTCATATTACATCCAATGGAGAATGAGGAGCACTCCATAAAAATATATTATTTTCCATGGCTGATGAAAAACACTACCACATTAGAGAGTATGTCAATGTTGCCTGCTGCTGGTCACTTTCATGTGAAGATTTATGAGGGTTCTGCCCATAGACATGCCCCATAGATATGCTCAGTCTAGAGACTCCACCACAACAGCTGTACATACTTCAGCTCTTCACCCTCTCCGACCTGACCTTTGACCTGGAAGCCATAAACTATTTGCACATTAAGAACCCATTCCACTTGATACGGTCCCTTCATATGTCTTCACTAGTGTATATATATTGCCATTTATAGAGCAACATGAGGAAAAGTCATCATTCCTAAACATTGAAATAACATTACTATGTTCTGGGGAAAGAGATGCTGACTGAGGATTAAATGCAAAATGTTCATAGTAAATTGCATGCTGGGTTTCCACATCAGAAAAGTACAAGGGAATTGCAATGCTGCACATTTTCAGTTAAGATTTGCCAACATAAATCAGCTTATATAAATTCCCAGTCGTGAGTATTAATTGTGGAGCGTTCCCAATGAAAACTAAACCATGATTATATGTAAAGTGAAGCTCCACCTTGGAACAACTTTAAAGAATATAGTAGAGGATTATATAAACAGCAATCCCCTAATTTAATGTTATTATTGGAATTTCTCCCTTTAGCCGTGGGAGCATTCCCACAATAGCCTGCTGTTATGGTGGCAGACTGCAGACTGCCGTTTAAGGTGGACTATAGTCTGTCAATGCGCCTGTAGTCATATTCTGGAGCAAAACAACATCTGTGATGTGGGAAATTTGAGATTCCCCGTTGCCCTGCAGGATTTCATCAGGACACCCATGAGTCTAAATGTTGAATATTAATAAAAGATTTTAATATAATTTTAATAGATTCCAAACAGTCCTCCAGCTCCTTAATATTGTTATTTTTAATTTAATGTATACTTAGTATACATACAGCTCATCCATGTGGTTGCTGCATGGACACAATATATAGAGAGAATGCATGTATCCTATGTATACAACAGCATTAATGGATGAGATGTATGCAAGTGTGAACTAAGGGATACGATTTCAGGTGCACCCCTGTTCTCGTAGCCTCGCAACTGCCTTCTACCAGCCACAGAGTTCAATATGCAAGAAGCTCCAACTAATGTCAGTATATCAGACAGAAATTCCTGTAGGACATCATTGATTGATACACTGTTATGTAGTCATATTTGGCTGGCATTGTTATTGGGGGCATCTGTGGGTGATCAACAGTTTGGAGACGTCTGTGGCTGATACACTGTTATTGGGGGCATCTGTGGCTGATACACTTATGAGGACATCTGTGGCTGATACACTTATGAGGACATCTGTGGCTGAAACACTGTTATTGGGGGCATCTGTAGCTAATACACTGTTATGAGGAAATATGTGGCTGGCACACTGTTATGGGGGCATCTGTGGCGGACACATTGTTATGGGGAATCTGGGGTTGATACTATTATGGGGGTTCGGTTGATTGACTGGCATGGGGTATCTGTAACTGGAACATTTTTATGGAGGAATCTGGGGGAGACACACTGTTGTGGGGGATCTGTGGCTGACACAGTGTTATTGGGGGCATCGGTGGCTGATACACTTATGAGGACATCTGTGGCTGAAACACTGTTATTGGGGGCATCGGTGGCTGACGCTTTGTTATGGGGGATCTGTGGTCTGACACAGTGTCATGGGGGCATCTGTAACTGGAACACTCTTAAGAGGAATTTGTGGGAGACACACGGTTGTAAGGGATCTGTGTCTGACATACTGTTAGGAAGATTTCTGTGGCTGACACATTGTTATGGGGGCATCTGTGGCTGACACACTGGTATGGCGGCATCTGTAACTGGCACATTCTTATGGGGCCAATCTTTTGGGAGACACGCTGCTTTGTGGGACATGCTTTCTTTATGGGGGAACTTTAGTGGTCCATGACAAACTTGACAAATAGTGCTTTGTATATGCTTTGTACATGGCCCACCTTAGGATGTTCAGAGAATGGTACAAGAGCACAAACTTCCTCAAATGTACCTATTATTTACAGTAACAAAGTTTGACTTAACACCATGTACAGTACATCTACGTACGTCGCCATGTATGTTGTAGAAACAAGTTTTCATTTTTTACTTTGTTTTTGGCTTATAATGGAGACCAGTCTTGTATTTTATGCATTCCTCCACTGTATTTCTATTTCTCCTATGAATTCTGTATAATACACTTCCCATTATATGCACAGTTATTTCTTCCTGATGTCATACAATCATAGTACATGGTTTTAAGGGGGTTTTCCCAAGTGAAGCTTTATTTATTTTTTTCCTAAAAATCGAATATACTACCAAATATAAGTTTAATCATCTAAATAATTCCTTTATATTCATTGTAGAAGTGTCTTTTTATGAAGCTTTTCAACTCAGCTACTTTCTCTCCTCTTTCTAAATGTGGGCGTGACACACTTTATGTCAATCAAACCGCTCTGCTCTCTATGTGCTCGCTCCCAACCCTGCTAGATACCGTAGTACTAGCAGCATTAGGAGTAAAGCTGCCTGAACGATCATCTCAACCAGGCATGGTAAGCGTGGTTGGGACGATTCACCCTCATCTTCCCCGCAATGTTTATTTGCTCCACCCCAGTGTTAGCGAGCTATTGATACAGCGTTACAAGAAACCATGCACACATCCTTCTAAGCACCCTGTATTGTGATAACAGGCTCCAGGGCTAGTGCGCATGCCCAGGAGCCGGCCACTAATCTGCAATTAGCTGGAGAGAGGTGGCCGGGCCGGGCCCTAAAGTGCATGCGCTATCAGGCACGTACACAATACCAAAGCAATCCTCTCCAAGGGTAGGAGAGCAAATCCGTGCACAAGCGTGGCCACCGCTAAAGGAACTCAGCGGTGGCCAGATCCCTAGGGAACGAGCAATATACAAAGAGGAGCAGACAGTCAGATGGAGGATCATTATGTAGAGAAATATACCATTTCAATACATGAAGGTAATTGTAAAAGTTAATAACTATTAATTTTTTTGCATTTTACATTTGATTGTCAAGATGGGAATACCCCTTTAAGTTGGAAGTTTTTTAGCATCATCTTAGTTGGACCATGAACTCATATTACGCTCCACTGAAACTGAAATCCTGGTTCGCGTCAGGGAAGTCACTTTTGACATGGTGGTTACAAATAGGACTCTGTCCATGTCTTTAGTATGAAGAAAGACTGATACAAAGTTTATACTTCTATAATGAGACGTTCTCCCCCCATGGTATTGAATTTCACTTGCTCACACAAGGCACATTGCAGGACTCTGTTCTCCCACATCTGGAAACACTTGAATTTTTGTAAGCCTGGACGTGTCACACAAAGCCTTACTGCACCTATCTGCAGAGCGCACCCCATCTATATATGAGGCTGTGTAATAACAGGCGCCTGATGTTTAAAACATGAATTGATTTTAGCATTTCAAAATTCAATGGTTGCCTAAATCTGCACTTCACGGGGCGAGATCATATACATGAAGGTTGGGTTGACACCATAAGATTTTGGCCTCAATCAGACCAGGACGACCATACCGCCCATTCATACATAATTTACAACATTCAGAGCAGTTTTTCATGGAAGATTTTTCCCATAATCTGCTATTCCCCATAATGGGTTCCTCTCCGTGGATCTCCATTTACTATGATAGTATTGATGATGGAGATGAGATCCCACGTGTACAGACATTTCTTTTCACTTTGTAGTAAGAACTGATGTTACAGTCAGCCCCCCTACCTTGCAGAATTGGGGTCATGTTGTCATGGATCCAACCTCGTTTACAGATTGTAAGCTCATGTGGCTCACTCTCCTGATTTGTCTAGTTTATTCTGTGTTTTATGTTGCATTGTCATGTATAGACAGTTGTATGCTAGTTATACGTTTATTACCTGTAGATGTTTTACAATGTACAGCACCATGAAAGATGATGGTGTTATACACTCACAAAGGTGTCATACAGCGGCACAAAGAGTGCCTACATGTTCGTATTACGCCCTTACTATAGAGTAATATGGTATTATCACTCCATACAACTCTAGGTGCGGTAAGGAAACAGGCAAGCGCTTTAAGTCAGCTGTTTCCTCTCCTCTCATAGAAAAGTATGACACGACATGGCATATTTAACCACTACTACATACAACTCCACCACGCAACAATCTAACATTTATCCCCAATCCAGTGGACTGTATATAAATGTTAATGTCGTACATAACCCTTTAAAGCTCTGCTAAAGTCCTGCACATTTGTTCTGGGCGCAGACACACAGATTTTCAGACAATCCAGATAACACCTATTTATGTTGATAATCAAAGAGGGTTTTTAGGTGGAAACAGTTCATTCAAATCAATGAAAATCTGAAAAAAATCTGAAATGTTAACAGGCAGAGTTGTACTATTTAGGAAAAAAGCCAAATTAGTCGCTGTGTTTTACCAAGTGCTGTGATCCCTTTGTCCTAAAAATCAGGGGTTCCAGCAATCTCACTGACATGCCATCAAACCTCTCCAACTATGTATAATTATCCAAGAGCTGCAGGCTTCAGAGCTGAACTCTCAAAACATTCAGTGACACCACATTCTGTCGGAGGTTACAACCTATATACTGGTATGAAAACCACAATCATATTTTTACATGCAGCTTTTTGTCTTAAAGAGGACCTATCAGTCAATATATTCATAAGTTATCATGAGAAATAACAGAGTAATGGCACAACGCAAAGTTCTAAGGAAAGATGCTTCAAAATTGTTATGTTATGGGGAATACAAGTATATACTAAGACAGACATGTCAGAGCTGACAGGTCCACTTTGTTTTTTGCCACTGACTAATATCCTCGTGTCAAACTAGGTGCTAAGATTTGCAAATTAAAAAATAATGATAATTGTGGAAAGCAAATACTTATCCTATGGAAAGAAGACAACTTCTGATTGACAAAGAGAGAAATCAACGACTTCAGCGCATCAGAAAGTGTTGGCAAATATCAAATGATCATATCAAACGTCTCACTATATGGCAACTTTTCCATGCTAGGTGTGCTTTGTTCCATATCTCGCCAGACCATCTGTGTACCGTATCTATACACACGCAAAAAAGCACTTGATACAATTTATTTGGAGGTCTGTTTTGAAAGAGAAGCATATGTGCAAATAATCTTGTAAAATTGTCCAGGATGTCATGGAATTGGAACATTACAGTTAAGGGCATTGTGCAAGATCTGAAAAAAATCTGACTGCAAATATTTCTATAAATGTACACTATTGTAGGGCTCATGCACACCATTGTGTTATGGATCAGTTATATAGCTCTCATAAAATCATAGTGGAGACCTTTATAATATCTCGCTAGAAAAAAAAAATCCATCCTATCAATTTGCAGAACGGATTAAAGCCGAGATCCTAGGTAAGGCTACAAGCTTGTACGGTCACCTTAGCGGGGACGCCGCAGCTCACACAACATCCTATTTGGCCTCTGTATGGTCAGTCCATGATTATCTTATGCGGGACTAGATAAGGAAATTATATTCTCAGAAAGGAAATCACAAATATTCCAACAAGTGTGAACAAGAGGATCACAAAAAAGTCTCCATAGATAGCAGCAAAGAAAATAGAAGCTCGGTCTTTATCATGAAAGGGAAGAGCGTGATAAAGAAATACCACATGCCAAGCTTCTCAACCATACGGACTGAGGTCAGATAAGAATAAATCTACACTTGTTAGACTGTTCACATATATGTCCACATGAATCTGACCGAAGACATAACAATTGTTTGTACAATACCAATAATGAGCCCATGTACCAATAAGGATATGTTCACACTGGTCAGATACGTTGTTGAAAATTCCACAGCAAATCCGACCCAGAAAGCGCAGTAAAATCCACATGAAAATGAACCCTATATAGTGCTTAATTTGGTACAGATTTTCAAGCGGATTCACATCTGCAGAAAACAGCTGAAAATAAGACTATACTCCTGTCCCCATTCATTACTGTAGCAACGCGTCCCTGCTCTCTAACTGTTCTCTGTACAGCCGACCTCCTGTGATGACGTTTCGTCAGATTAGGCCACTTCAGCTTGTAATTTGCTGCAGCGGCCATATGTGCCAAAATGTCATCACAGAGACCAGCCGGGGGAGCAGGGTACCAAAACGGATGAGGTCAAATTAAAACTTAAAAGAGGTTGTCCCATCTGGACAACCTTGTCTCTAAATAAGGACTCGCTGGTGATCAGCTGATCGCCGCAGGTCCGGCAGCCGAAACTCATGTCGATTGGTCAAAGGAAGCTTTATGTGGCCAAACGTTTCTCCTGCAGTGGCCACTGCAGGAGAAATGTGGTATTACTTTCAATGTTTCCCTATGGGTAAAAAATTGTCAAGCGGTCATGTGAACAATTGCATAAATTCCGACAGTGTTTGAAATTATGCAATAGTTGCAAGGTTGATGGCAAATGGTTTTCCCCTATAGGGAAACATGCATGTGGACATTTCACCGCAACTCGCAGGTGACATTGTGTCGCCATGTAGCTCTAGTCTTATTGGGAACTCATAACCTATTAAAGACTTGAATCCTTAATATAGATTTTTTTTCCCTAATATTTTAAATATAAATCCCTTTTCACTTCATTTTTATTCTTTATAGTGTGAACAAAAAACTTCTAGTTGGTTCCTGGAAACCATCAACAAGCTGCTGCTGCATTGCTGTTATTCCCATTATGTGTCACTATAAGGTCTGATTCAGACGAACGTAAACTACGTCCGTGTGCTGTCCGTTGAAATAACTGACAGCACACGGACCTATG
Source organism: Rhinoderma darwinii (assembly GCF_050947455.1). Classification (NCBI taxonomy): domain Eukaryota; kingdom Metazoa; phylum Chordata; class Amphibia; order Anura; family Rhinodermatidae; genus Rhinoderma; species Rhinoderma darwinii. The sequence continues at coordinate 342,042,713 of NC_134689.1, forward strand.
CAAATCAATGGGGCTATCCGTTGCGTGAAACTGACTGCATGTCCTATTTTGGTCCATTTTTGTGGACCACCTCGCCCACTGAAGTCATTGGGGAAGTGAAAAACACGGACAGCACACGGGCAACATCTGTGTGCTGTCCGTGTTTTTCACGCACCAGTTGCTAAAGAAATGATGAGGAAAAAAATAGGAACACTGATGCCACACGGAACTGAAGTGGATTTAATACAGTCCGTTTTTTGACATAGTTGTCTGAATCAGGCCTAAGAGTATGTTTACATGCCGCAGATTTGTTGCAAGAATTTCTTTGACTGTCACATTCATCTCAATGGGGCTAGCAAAAAGTCATGCACTTACTGCAAAAACAGCCCTGTCCAGCTGTATGGAATGCATTTTTCAGTCACAGAGATTTCTTCTACGAATCTTCCACATGTTTACGTACCTGAATGGTGTCCTGCTGGGAATATGCTGTGGGTCTGAAAGACTTATTATCATCTAATATCCCCTGCAGCCGAGCTTATTCAAGGGGCTGGCTAGTAAAAGATATCGGTGGGGAAAGTTAGATAAAGTTAGATCTGCCCCAGTCGTAGCTTTAGGCACTAAACAACGCTATGTGGGGCGGAAGAGAGCCTTTCGGCTCCTTCAGCAGCCAGGTACCTGGGCGGCCATATATAAAAAGCTTCTATACTTGGCAGCAAACATTAATACATTACAGGGGAATATGAAGGATTTATTTGATCTATATGTATCTATTCACGGAGAACCCCTTTAGGCCTCATGCACACATCCTTCACCATTTTGACGTCCATTTGAAACGGATCCGTGTGTCCGTTATGACTTCCGTGTGCTTTCCGTTTTCACTCCGTGTCCGTTCCATTGTTCTGTTTTAAACGGACGTTGTGCTTCCGTTTGTCTTCCGTTTTAAAAATGGAAAGTATTAAAATTAACTTGTCACATGACACAGGGAACACACATAGGAACGTCACATGATCGTTTTGGCGCTGTTTTCTCTAGCTGTGAACTTTGGCACGCCCAGCCGTTGCTTGGCAACGGATCGATCAAAGACTTCAATGGGCCCCACGGGTTACTGAACAACGGACAAAAGTAGGACATGCACTACTTTTGATGGAATGGAACAACGGAACCGTCAAAACAACGGAAGTGTGCATGGCACCATTGAAATGAATGGGTCAGGGTGCTAACCGTTAAAAAAACCGATAGCACCCTGAAGAAAATAACTGAAGTGGGCATGAGGCCTTAAGTAGATCTGTACATCATGCTTCTTCTATCTCACACTGTATATAGAACCTGGTTAGCCGACATGTGAAGCTCCAGCTGTTGAAAACCAAGTTCCAGCTGGGTCTTACATAATTCTGGCATTGCAGCTCGAGAGTCACAATTTTCCTACCTCTTCTTCAGGATGAAAGCATGTGCTGACCATGTGTACACAACTAAAATATGCAAACATTGTGTCAGCTAATATTTATTACAATGAATTCCAGGTTCTCGTGTGCTATTGATTACAGGGCTGCCAAACTTGAGAGATGTGTCCACACCTATTGCTTGGCCCATAACCCAATTTGTAGTTAAATATTTTATTTTATTGTATTAAATGCATCTATAAGTGGCTCCATAACTGCTACCTATGTGCACGTATGTCCGAGCAGGTCAGACCAACATAAACCTTGTCCAGATGCTCTAAATAAAGGCCCTTTTACACGTGCCAATGATTCATATGAAGGCACATACCCGATCATTCACCTTTGAAAACAGGGCAGCAATCAGTCGAACAAGCAAATTTTGGGCCTGAAAAAAACAACTAGCCTTGGAAGTGATAAATGCTCCTAAAAAGCAAATCATGTGCATCATGGCCATAGTGGTTGGTAAAATGTCCATGATCTTCAGTGTCCAGTGGCCCAGATCACTGTCAGTCTGCCTCTGATAGTATACTATACTCAGGATGAAACAAGTCCCAGGAGCCAGGTGACCAATGTGCTACTGATGCCCATGAGAATCTGCTTTTTGGGTCTTTTTCTTTTGATGTCTATTAAAGTTCACAATGCCAGGTCACCCATTCTCTAACTGGCTGCTAAGATCTATGGTTATTTGCCCATCCCTGACTAGGACTGACAGCCTTAATAAACCCATTTACAGATATAAAAGGAAACACAGCATTTGTCACTACCCACAGATATTTGATTTCTGGATACAGATCTCTCATTAAGCAAGACATGGTGATATAGCCAAGGGACTTGACATATTGTAGATGCATTAGAGCTGAGTTTGTCATTTGGCACAACTCATAATGAAGTCACAATGGATTTCTGTCATTTTAAATAGTACTGCAGCTAGGAATATTGTTGATAATCCATTGGATGTACAAGTCACTAAGAATTATAAAATATTAATTTCTGCTATAATTATAGGACCCGACACATGAAGCCATAAGAGTAACAATAACTCAGTTTATCCAAATTAGAAATCAGATCATAATCTGTAAAACCGTGGTGATAATACAATATTGTTCTATTCCATCAAAATGGACTTGATAGATCTCATATGTTTTAGTAAATACTTGTATTCCCCATGAAATAACAATTCTGGATCATCTTTTCTTAGAACTCTAAGTTGCGCTGTTCCCCTTTAATTACTCCAGGAACTGAAGGAATAAATGGACAACTTGGTGGTACCATTCCCATTGTCAATGGGGCATGTCCTTACATATTGACACTTTCCAATAAGTGCTGATAGTGTCAGACTGTGAAGGGACATACCCTATTGCAAAAGAGAAAGGCAACGCCCAGTTATCAATTTAGTCATAAATTTCCAGGAGTAATAACAGAGGAACAGCACAAATGCAGAGTTCTAAGAAAAGATGCTCCAGAACTGTTATTTCATGGAGTATACAAGCATTTACTAAAACAGACTTGTCAGGAGTACTGACTTCTTTAAAGTACGTGTGTGATATTTCCAACATTTAACAACCAAGATTTTACAAATTGGCTACAATTAGAATATTGTTAGACGAACATTCTGATATTGAGTAAATATTGGAATATTCATTTGATTGGATGAAACCTTTAGGTCCATACCTTTAGCTAGTTGTATCATGAGAAGATAATGATGCCACATAGAAATCTAAAATCAAACTGCGCCAATCTGCTTCCAATTACAATGTATGACAGCTATAGGATATCCTAAACAGGGCTAGTGCTCCATGGCGACATTTAGTCACGTGATAGTAGCGGTAAAATTGCGTGTTACTGTGGCTGTTTTGCAACCTCAATTTTTCCCTCTAGGTGAAAAAGTCAAGAGCAACATGTGAATTTTGGAATGTGATTCGTGTTATTGGGGCTCAATGTTTTCCCCGATAGGGTTGCACAATGGTCATGGTAACCCACGATTTTACCATAAAGGCCCTAGCCTAATGTAACTAGATAGGAAACTTTGTGTCAGGTTCTACTAAACAGCAGAGGATACAAGATGATAGGTCTACATTGGTGTCCTGCAATATGTGGCTCTTTAGCTGTTGTGAAACTACTACCCCCAACTTGTCGTGACGGTCTGCAGCTTTCATTGCCTGCTGAGACTTGTAGTTTCACAACAGCTGGAGAAACACAGTGAGAAGTGATGGAGTTTCCCTTAGCAACCAATCAAATTCAAGCTCTCATTTTTCAGAAACCTTTTGGAAAATGAAAGGGGCAATAGGATTGGTTGTTAAAGCCAATTACATAATAAGACACTGATTACTCGTTAATAAAGCCTCTACACTGTGGTGGTCTGATATCTGTGACCCCCCCTGTAAGGTCACTTCATGTTTTCTCCTGCACTGTGGCTCTCCCGGTCGCCTGTTGGGAAGTAAATTGCAATAAAGCCCCAGTCATGTGAGTGGGGCTATGTTGCAGTTCCCTGCACAGCGGATGGCCGGTTGCATTGCTGCGCAGGGAAACATTGAGAAGGAGCCACAGCGCTTAACTAGCGATAAGGTCCCTTCATTCTAAGGATTTTGGGGTCCAGGCAGGCGGACACCCACCGATCAGTAAGTGATGGTTTATCCTAGCAATATGCTATCACTTACTATGTCCGTTTTGATTAAACATGAATCATGATATAAAATGTCTTGCAACAAATATCACTGCAATGATAACTGCTGGATGTCCACCTTTAGGCCGGGTTCCCACGTACTTCTGCAATGGAATTCTGTGTGGAAATTCCGCAGCATTTAAAGTAGCAGCAAAGTAAATGAGATTTTGCAGATCTCAGCAACACACTGCGGAAACAAAACGCAGAAAAGTCGTGCGGAAAGTGTTCTGTGGTGCGAAGTTAAAATCCGCAGCATGTCAAATTATGCTGCATATTCTGTGCGGAGATGCTGCGTGCTTGGTCCATAGACTTCAATGGGGATCATCAATTCTGCACTTAAATACGCAAGCTGATTTTTGTAAGGCATTTACGCAGCAAAAACGCTGTAAATCCGCAGGTGCACATAATGTTTGCTATAATCAATGCTTGTAACTACATTTACAAGTAAAACTACAGACAAACCGCAGCGTTTCCACAGCAATATGCGCAGCAGAAACACACTATTTGCTGCGGATTTCTGTGACTGAATTGCCTGAAGTTTTTTGGGATTCCGCTGCAGATTTTCTACAACACAGCCTTAAACTTTACATTAAATGTTCCATCTGAAAGCTTAAAATGCACTGAGAAAATACCTTATGGTGAAAAGTCACAATCACAGACGTCAAGTGAAGGTTTAACAACATTAAAGAGTTGCTTAAATAGCAATTCCATAATGTAATGTTACTACTGGTGTCACTCCTTTAGCTACAGTAACATTATGATAACAACATGCAGGGCTGTGAGGTGCTTCAAATTCCTGTGGTTGCCTTCCAGCAGGTATATACTGCTATATACAGCGATCTATAGTCTGCCAATAGACTGCTATAAAACAGTTTGGGCTTCATGAGGTATGTGTTGCATAAAAGCAGATTGATTCTTTTTTTGTGTTTTCCTGACACTTCTGATGAAGACTTGAAGATGCTTTTGACAACCCTGTTATATCCTCCTGCTGACGTATACTGTACATGACAGAGCTGTATATATAAGGGAATGCTACTATGCAAACATTGTCATTTATATATTAATAATATTTATTCTAGATATTACTATATTTCTAAATCTAGTTACATAGTCAGTAAAAATATTATATCTATCTATCTATCTATCTATCTATCTATCTATCTATCTATCTATCTATCTATCTATCTATCTATCTATCTATCTATCTATCTATCTCTCTCTATCTATCATCTTCTATCTATCTATCTATCTATCTATCTATCTATCTATCTATCTATCTCTCTCTATCATCTTCTATCTATCTATCTATCTATCTATCTATCTATCTATCTATCTATCTATCTATCTATCTATCTATCTATCTATCTATCTATCTATCTATCCGTCTATCTATCTACCTCATATCTATCTATCTACCTCATATCTATCTATCTATCTATCTATCTCTCTCTCTCTCTCTCTGTCCGTCCGTCCGTCCGTCCGTCCATCCATCCATCTCTCTCTCTCTCTCTCTCTCTCTCTCTCTATCTATCTATCTATCTATCTATCTATCTATCTATCCATCCATCTATCCATCCATCCATCTAATCTATCTTTTTTTTTTTTTTAGTAGCCAGGCTAAAAGAAATTCCATAGAGGTCAATAGAAAACAACCCAAAATGTTACCTGCCAGCAGCAAATTTCTAGTGGTACTAGCTACTGAGCTCCTAGGAGTGTCTACCTATCTCCTGCTCTTACCTAGTCTATGTTATTTGGTCTGTCCCTGGCTTTAGTTGACTTGAACTTTGTATATACCAGTAAATAACGAAAATATCTATATATCTATCTAGCTACGTAGCTGCTATTAAATTACAATGTTGTTTCTATATAACTGAAGTTTTGTGCGTCCATACAATAGAGAACAGTCGTGCTCAATAAGAAGACACTCAATCGCATGACGTGTGTGACTTTATGCTAGGACTACACTGCGACTTTGGTTGCGAAACACAAAGATCGCAAGTTCGCAAGTAATGCTTGTGAATGTGGTCGTTACTACACACGACGTGACATGCAAAAAATCCACATCTGTTGGATATTTGGGCGCAGATCGCATGCGACTTTTCCAGCATAGATGTCAATATAAGTTGTTTGCGACTGTGCCTCATTTGCGACATGTCAGTGATTTTTCTTTTTTTGGCCATCTTTTCGCTGTTGCAAAGCCTAAATTGCACTCTAAAATAGTCCTGCGACAGCAAGTAGACAAATTGCAAACAATTTTTTATCACGCGACTCATTTTGTTGTGTAGCCTTGTCTGCCGCATATGCGAGTGCACAGTATTAATTCATAGAACTCAATGGAAATTGACGCTGTTACAAAACATTACCACTGACTTCTATGGAAAGAAAAAGAAAGTTGTGCGACTGAGACTTTAGGAAAGTTGTGCGACTGAGACTTTAGGAAAGTTGTGCGACTGAGACTTTAGGAAAGTTGTGCGACTGAGACTTTAGGAAAGTTGTGCGACTGAGACTTTAGGAAAGTTGTGCGACTGAGACTTTAGGAAAGTTGTGTGACTGGGACTTAAGGAAAGTTGTGCGACTGAGACTTTAGGAAAGTTGTGCGACTGAGACTTTAGGAAAGTTGTGCGACTGAGACTTTAGGAAAGTTGTGCGACTGAGACTTTAGGAAAGTTGTGCGACTGAGACTTTAGGAAAGTTGTGCGACTGAGACTTTAGGAAAGTTGTGCGACTGAGACTTTAGGAAAGTTGTGCGACTGAGACTTTAGGAAAGTTGTGCGACTGAGACTTTAGGAAAGTTGTGTGACTGCGATCAAGAATTTGCTGTTGTCTCATTTGACATATGATAATCTTCTGATAATGAATTAACTCCTTAAACCCTGTCATTGCCTTCCTAAAACACACACGTTATACTGCTATACAGTGCTTGCATAGTCCTACACAGGTATTACTTACAGGGTGCCAGTCTTGTTGGGCAGCAGGGCAGGATCGGGCACCTCCAGGAGCTCCTCATTGGTACAGATGATTTTCTTCCTTGGAGCAGTGGAGGAGCCCACCCCAGGTTTGGGGCGCTCTACCACACATTTACAGCTGTGGATCAGTACAGAACAACCCTGGCTCCATCCTATAAGGCACAGGAGGAATAACACAACTAGTGGGCAACTAGAGGTCCTTAATCCAAGCATCATAGCAGGCAGGGGGTACCTATCAGCCCATCCTATGCAGCTGTAAGCACAGTGCCACTTCCAATGAGCATGCCACAAGTGCTGTGCCCTAAAAAGTACCAGTCTGGCTCCTTCTTCACAAGTTTTCCACAAACTCTGCTCCTAAAACAGGCTGAGGCTGCATGATATACCTGCTCATACGAATAATCCCATAGGGAGAGGTAGTGGAGCTGCTCCCTGCCTATATGATGGCATATAACGGATTGTATCTGGAGCTGCTGCTCTCCTATTACTGGAGCCTGCACCTCCTCCCACCCTGTGCTTAGCCTCCGCCTGGTCCTAGTGCCGCCCGCTATACTCACACTATAGCAAGAAGGGAGACAAATCTGAGATTTCAGGACCCTATACCTAGGAAGGATGCAGTCTAGAAATGGAAGTCCAGGAAACGGATGGAAATTGAGGGGTTTTCCTGATTCTTTACACACTCCTGAGAAATAAAAATAACTATAAGCTATATCTGCAAAATAATGTTTGTTTTTTTGTACAATAACCTAATTGTATTAGGAGCACTCGTGTTTTGTTATATATATATATATATATATATATATATATATATATATATATATATATATATATATATATATATATATATATATATATATATATATATATAAAGAAAAATAATATATAAGACTTCAAGGGATATTCCAGTGACTGCAAGATGGTATTATATTGTCACTGCAGCCATTGTAAGAAAATAACTAGAAATAAATCATTACTTTTTATCAGAGGCGTATCTTTTCAGCAGAGGCGTAGCTAAGTTCTCCAGCACCCGGGGGCAAAGATTCAGTTTGACCCCCCCCCCCCCATCTTCTTTCCCGACATCTCATTCCCCTTCGCCATGTTTGCTTTCTCTACCAATCAATAAGGTGTAATATTTTTTTCACATTTTCTTTTTTTTATGTAACTTGAGCATAAAACGATTTGTACATTTTAGAAGCAATATAGTTATATAAGGAAGTTATAACAATACATTAAAGGAAAATAAATTAAAGAGGTCAGTATGCCTGAGTAAAACAGATTGTATAATTGAGACCATATTGTGGCATAATGAACAGCCTCCTCTTGTAGATAGTGCCACACAGCCCCCCTGTAGATAGTGCCGCATAGCCCCCCTGTAGATAGTGCCATACACCCCCTTGTAGAAACTGCCACACAGCCCCCCTTGTAAATAGTGCCATACACCCCCCTGTAGATATTGCCACACTCCCCTCCTAGTAGTGCCACTCCCCCCTTGTAGGTAGTGTCATACACCCCCCCCCTTGCATATGGTACCATACAGCAGATACTTGTAGATGCTGCCACACTCCCCCCTAGGAGATAGTGCTACACCCACCCCCTTGTAGATACTGCCACACAGCCCCAGAGTAGATATTGCCACATTCCCCACTATTAGATATTGCCAAACACACACCCCTGTGAATAGTGCTACATTCCCCCCCTAGGAGATTGTGCCACCCCCCCTTGAAGATACTGGCACACTCTCCCCCTAGGAGATGGTGCCACAACCCCCCCTTGTAGATACTGCCATACAGCCCCCCTCTTGTAGATAGCGCCACACAGCCCCCCTGTTGATATTGCCACACTCCCCCTCTAGTAGATAGTGCCCCATACCCCGCTTCTAGGTAGTGCCAAACACCCCCTCAGTAGATTTTGCTCCAGGAGGAGCCCCTGACGTCACTGTCCATCTATGGATAGTGATATCAGGGGTTTCACCAGGAGCGGAATCCCCGGCCAGAGCGTCGGTAACTCTCTGGCCGGGGATTCCGCTCCAGGAGAAGTGTATGTCAGAGCAGGGAGCGGATAGTTCCTGAGGACGCATATACAATTTGATTATGGCAGTTGCCGGGTAATGTCCGGGACAGTAACTTGCCGGGACTGTCTCTGTAAATTTTGGTCAGTACTGGCAATTTTGGGACTGTTGGCAACTATGCCTGTGCTGAGCTCCAAAGATCCTGTGTGCAGATGGGAGGACCTTTTAGAAGGTCAACCATCACTGCAGCATTCCACCAATCTGGCCAGAAACAAGCCTCTCCTCAGTAAAGAGCACATGAAAGCCCGTTTGAAGTTTGCAAAAAAGCACCTAAACGACTTTCAGACTGTGAGAAACAAGACTCTGTGGTCTGATGAAACCAAGATTGAACTTTCCCATCCAACCTGACAGAGCTTGAGAGGTTCTGCAGAGACAAATGGCAGAAAATCTCCAAATCCAGGTGTGCAAACCTTGTGGCATCATACCTAAGAAGACTGGAGGCTGTTATCGCTGCCAAAGGTGCTTCAATTAAGTACTGAGTAAAGGGTCCGAATACTTATGTCAATGCAATATTTTCGTTTTTCCTTATCAATAAATTAGCAAAGATTTCTAACATTCTGTTTTCAGTTTGTCACTATGGGGTATTGAGTGCAGAATGTTGGGGAAAAACTTAAATCTTTTTTTCATCTCAGCACAAGGCCTCAACATACCAAAATGTGAAAAAAGTGAAAGGGTCTGAAGATATTCGAAAATCATTGTATAAGAAAGACTATTATTATAAATCTACACCATTGAGTTTAAAGGGGTTATATACAGTAGTTTGAACATTCAGGTGGGAATTTACTAAATCTTGCATTTTATACGCCAGTCTTAAATTTGGCGTATCATAAACTTTGCCAGAAATTGAAATCTACAGCTGCTATTTATTTACACTAATGTATGGCATGTGCTATAATTTGCAACTTTTCTACTCCATAAAAGTGGTGTGAAGGCTTTGACAAATTTTTTCCCTTAATGTTTATCGTACTGAACACGAAATATAAAAAAAACCTTGACGTTTAATTTATTTAATGTGTTATGATAGGGTAGGGAGACAGACAGGTGAGCCCTACTCTACCCGCCACTCAGTCCCTGCCTACTTGCAACGGCCCGTCCTAGGCGACGGCATACAACTGGGCGACGATCCCTACGCTCAATAAGTGCACGACAGACAAACAGACAAGGGTACACAGAAGCTAAGGGAAATGGGGCAGTTGACCACGGCAACACCGTGAGCAACAAGAGTAGTGAACGAGCCGAGTCAAACCAGGAGTGTACGAGGTACCAATCGCAGAGCAGGAGCGTAGTCAGTAAAGCCAGGGTCAAAATGAAGCAAGGTCAATAATAATAGCAGGAGCAGCAGAGCCAGGAAACAGGAAAGAATCACAGGCAAAGGAGGAGCAGGAAATGCAGGTATAAATAGACAGAGGGCGGGAGCTAGCGCCGTCTGGCCTGGCTGTGATAGGCTCTCCCACTCCTCAGCCTCCCAACCTGACTGGTAGAAGTTCGTGTCACTCTCTCAGACTTAGGAGCAGGTGCAGACTGATTACCCACGGGCGTCGACACAGAAGCTGTGTCTGGCAGATCCTTTACATAATAATTCAGTGCTTGAGCTTAGATCTTGGGCTGCTGTAAACTGTTTATAGGCACCATGGATAAAGTAGGGGCATGACGGAGGAAGTAGACACCTTGGTTGAAGTAGGGGGGCACCATGGATGAAGGAGTGGGCACCATGAATGAAGTAGGCACTTTAGATGAAGTAGGAGGATTGTTTGTTTGAATACACTCACCCATAAACGTACCCCAATATTTAAAATTTTCTTATATTAACAGTATTATTAGATTTGCCTCGTTCTTTTTTTTGTGAAATGCATGAATCAATTAGACATGTCAGAAGAATGAAAGTTAAAATAATGGGGGACTAAGAGATGAGACTCCGCCAATGTGGGGGACAGCTTCCAAATCCTTGACAGCAATTGGAGGAAACACATAACCCTCTAAACCACATTGAGCAGGTCATATGCGACGACTCCTTCTATGAAAACATGGAGGCTCACTACTCCAGAAACCATGATCGCATTCTCTGAGCTCCCAGCAGCTGCATAGCCAGAAGATTCTAGTAAATTCTGATATTATAAAAGATCATTTGGACTTTCAACTAAAGTACATTAGAATTTTTTAAGTCTACATCAATGGGACCTGACAGGTGCCAGACTATCAAATAACAAAAACACTAAATCTTAAAATTTTAATCAGGGGAGTTTTCTAATCGAAAATCTCTGATAAGTCTTCTCTTTCTGGCCTTCTGACATTCAACATTGTATTGAAATTCTGTGCTGGAAACAATTGATTCAACTGCCGGAATAAAGGATTTTAATTCAAATAAATAAATAAATAAATAAATCACTTTTGTATTAAAGGATTTTTCCCACCTTCGACATTTATAGAATAACCACGGCATATGCTATGAATGTCTGATAGACCTATCTCAACCACGTACCATCTTGTGAACTGGCGGGACGCCGAATGAATAGAGAGGTGGCAGTGCATGTGCGCGGCTCCCTCTCCCTCCATTGATTCCTATGGGAGTTACGGAAACAGCGGAGCACGCTTCTTTAAATCTGTAAATAAATATGAGCATTTCATGAGTTTATCTGTCAAAATACAGGACAGAAAAGAAGAAGGAATTACACTTACTATTCAAAAAAATTAAATACATACTTTTTTATTTTAAATTTTAGGTACTGTATGAAAATTAAGATTGTTGACAGTTCCTCTCTAGGACAAACATATGCCAAAAGGTCCCTCTTCTGGCATATGTCAGACCCATTGAAGTCTATAAACATGTTACAGTATATGTCTGGATTCCTTTTAGATGTATATGCAGAACGTAGTTGGAAAAAGTGATGCGAACTCAGCCTAATTCACATGAACGGGATAATCGGCCACGTGATGGCCGTTTTGTGAACGGCCATCACACTGCTGCATTAAAATCAGTGTACGTTTATGGGGCTATTCACATGGCCGTTCGTGAACGGCCGTGAATAAAATTGGACAAGTCATATTTTTGACTGTTTTCACGGATCCCTCAATAGAATCAAGTCTATGAGGAATATGTGAAATTAAAGTCCCGCACGGATGCAAATCAGCCGTGTAAAATGGCAGTTTGGCGGTTATACAGTGCATTAGATTTGCATGAGGAATGCTCGTTGTTTTGTATGATGAAAGGAAGATATCACCTAAACAATAAAGGCAGAAAACAAACACAGCAATATAGAGGATAGAGAGTGGGTCTTGTGTATCAATTAGTATCCTTATTGCCAAAGCAACCAGGTTCCTGATTTTCTTGGTTTCACCCACTGCTCATGGGCATTCACTTTAAGCCGAGGTTAGCTACACAATCAGTAAGAATCCTTCTGGTGATCAGCATAAAGGGAGGATTGTCTGAGCCATTGTATTTAGCCTTCCCTGGCATCACTTTCTGGATGCTGACAGAACATAAAGTAGGGTGAAAGCATGCAGTAGGTATGTTATGAAGGGATTACCATTGCTGCCACTATGGGGCACTAGTATAGCTGCCCCTATTGTATGGGGTCACTTCAATAGCTGATGCTATTATATGGGGGCACATATATAATTGGCACTATTTTATGAGCTACTCTTATGGCTGGCCTTATTTTATGGTATACCGTATAACCAAACCAACATTACAAAAGGTGTACCTACTCTGTAGGATAAACTGAATGGGGACCATAGTAAAGAGGGGCAGGTTATACTCATTTTTCGATGGGCAAATTAGGTCAAAGTCATTTTCATCCTCTAACAATTTAATAGATGTGCTTATTGGTAAGACTAGGAATAAGCACAGATTAAATCCAGGTGATAAACCTTTTTTCATGTTAGTCAACATACAAGCTCATCTTTTAGGTAAAAATCGAAACAGTACAACACTTTTATTGTCCAGCATGGCATTTCTTGGCCTAAGATGTGTAAAGGGTAAAAACGGGACAACATTTCAGAATTGGGGCCCCATGACCACCATCAGCAATGAGTTCATGAAAGCTTCCTGCATCTTATCTTCCTTTTCTCCCTAATATCTGAATTCAATTTCCAAATTTCCACTGCCGCTTTTTGCTCTTCCCTTTCGTCACCCAGAATATCTTTGAATGTTGAGTCCCATAGCACCTGCTATGTCTGCCAACCCTGGTAGTTTCCGCTTTGCTTGGCCTATTAGTAGGCCAGGTATTTATTTTCAGGCTGGCGCCAATGGTGCACACGGGCACACATACATCATGAGAAAAGCAAACTACACCGTCTTTTAATTCTATGGTTTTACGTATCAGGACATAATAAACATCTGGTCTTTAGAAGGTCTTAAAATTAGATAAATACAACCTTGGAAGAACAACAACACATGACAAATTACACCGTGTCATTATTTATTTAGCAAAAACTAGGCCAAAATGGAAAAGCCATGTGTGAAAAACTAAGTACACCCCATGAATTAATAGTTTGTAGAATCATCTTTAGCAGCAATAACTTTAAGTAATGGTTTTCTCTCTGACTTTATCAGTATTTTACATCATTCTGGAACATTTTCTTCTTTACAATGTTGCTTAAAGTGTAGCTAAACGTTTGACAAACTTCTGATATGTCATATTAACATGTCAGAAGTTTGTATTGGTGGGGGTCCGAGCACTGAGACCCCCACCAATCGCTAGAACGAGGCAGCTGAAGCACTCGTGTGAGCGCTCAGCTGCATCGTGTCTGTTCGGCTTTTTCCGGAAATAAATGTATCGTGTACGGACTCAATAGAAAGTTTATGAGCCCGTACTCCGATACATCGGCTTTTCGGAAAAAGCCGAACAGACACGAAGCGGCTGAGCGCTCACACAAGTGCTTCAGCTGCTTCCTTCTAGCGATTGGTGGGGGTCTCAGTGCTCAGACCCCCATCAATCCAATCTTCTGGCATGTCACTTTGACATGTCAGAAGTTTGTCAAATGTTTAGCTACACTATAAGTTCGTTGAGGTTTTTGGGCATTCGTTTATGCACAGCTCTATTAACACCTTCCTGACATTTGTCGTAATGTCATGGAAAGTCAGTGCTTCCTGCAAAATGTTGTATACTTACGAAAAATGGATGGCACCGGCTCAGAAGCTGAGTTGGTGTCATCATTCCCGGATGACAGCTGTATCTTACAGCTGACATCCTGCTGTAATGGCAGGGACTGAAGTTAGCTTCAATCCCCACCATTAACCCCTTAAATGCAGCGGTCAAAAGCGATCGCTGCACTTAAGGTGTTTGCAGCTCATCGGCACCCCAGCATTGAAATCGCCGGGGGGGGGGGGGGGTCGGTGGCTGCAACGGCAATCGGAGGCCTAATAGTGGCAACCCGGTCTACCTAGTACGGAAAATTTCCAGCCCCCGCCCGGAGGCAGGACTTAAAAGGCTTCCGTAGCCGTCGGCAAGATGGCGCTGGATCAGGTGCTGAGCTGACGTCATCAGCGGTGGATGTCAGCTGTATGTTATAGCTGACATACACCTGTAATGGCAGGAACCAGAGCTAGCTCCGATCCCTGCCATGAACCCCTTAGATGCAGCGATCTAAAGTGGTCGCTGAATCTTTGTGGTTGTCAGCAGATCAACAGCTCTGCCCTGAAATCTCCAGTGGCACAAGCTGGGCATGACATATTTGCCACTGAAATAGCATTTCTGGGGAAAAATTTACATTTTTACTTTGCACCATCCGCAGCACAATCATTTATGTAAAAGACATGTGGGGTGAAAATGCTCACCACTGCCCTTAATAAATGCCTTGAGGGTATAGTTTCCAAAATGGCGTCACTTCTCAGAGGTTTCTTTTATTATTTCACATCAGAGCCTCTGCAATTGTGAACCAATACTTTGTAAATCGCCAAATTAGGCCTCAATTTCGCATGGTGCTCTTTCACTCCTGAGCCCTGTCGAATGTCCAGGGTAAAGATTAGTGCCCCATGCAAGGTGATTCTAAAACCGGGAAACACAGCATAATAATTAGAGAGCTGTCTTGTTATGGTGGCACAAGCTGGGTACTACATATTGGCAGATCTATGGAAAAAATCCAATTTTCACTCTGCAAAATCGAGTGCACATTAATTTTTGCAAAACACCTGCAGGGTTAATATGCTCACTACACCCCTAGGTGAATACCTTGAGGGGTGTAGTTTCCAAAATTGGGTCACTTCTGGGGGGTTTCCACTGTTTTGGTCCCACAGGGGCTTTGCAAATGCTACATAGCGACCAGAAACCAATCCAGCAAAATCTGCACTCTAAAAGTGAAATGGCGCTCCTTCCCTTCTGAGCTATGCCGTGTTCCCAAAAAGCAGTTTATGACCACACATTGGGTATTGTCGTACTCGGGATAAATTGCTTTACAAATGTTGGGGAACTTTTTCTCCTTTATTTTTTGAGAAAATTAAACATTTTGAGCTAAAGCTACGTCTTATTGGGGAAAAAAAATTGTTTTTCTTTTCACTGCCCAATTCAAATAAATTTTATGAAACCCCTTCCTCAAGGGGTGTAGTATCCCAAAGGGAGTCACTTTTGGGTAGTTTCCACTGTACTGGTACCTTAGGAGCTTTGCAAAAGCGATATGGTGTCAAGATACCAATCCAGCAAAATCTGTGCTCCAAAATCCAAGAGAATTCCATTCTAAGCCTTGCTGTGTGTCCAAACAGCCATTTATGACCACATATGGGGTACTGTTTTACTCGTGACAAACTGCTTTACAGATGTTGCAGTGCTTTTTCGACTTTAGTCTTTGTGGAAATTAGAAAAAATTAGCTAAACCTACATTTTCTTTGAAAGAATGTCGATTTTCATTTTAACGGCCTACTTTCAATAATTTCTGCAATAAACCTGTAGGGTCAAAATGCTCACTATACCCCTAGATAATTTCCTTGAAGGGTGTAGATTCCCAAATGGGGTCACTTTTTGGGTATTTCCACTTTTTTGGCACCGCAGGAGCCCTTCAAACCTGACATGGTGCCTAAAATATATTGTAATAAAAAGGAGGCGCCAAAATCCACTAGGTGCTCCTTTGCCTCTCAGGCCTGTGCTTCAGTCCATAAGCACATTAGGGCCACATGTGGGATATTTCCTAAAACTGCAGAACCTGGGCAATAAATATTGAGTTGCATTTCTCTGGTAAAAATTTCTGTGTTACAAAAAATGGATTAAAAATTAATTTCTGCAAAAAAAAACAATTAAAATTTATACATTTCACCTGTACTTTGCTTTAATTTCTGTGAAACGTCTAAAGGGTTAAGAAACTTTCTAAATGCTGTTTTTAATACATTGAGAGGTGAAGTTTATAAAATGGGGTGACTTATTGGGGGTTTCTTATATATAAGGCCCTAAAGGCCACTTCACATCTGAACTGGTCCCTGAAAAAATAGCCTTTTGAAATTTTCTTGAAATTGCTGCTAAAGTTATAAGCCTTGTAACATCCTAGAAAAATAAATCGATGTTCAAAAAACAATGCCAATCTAAAGTAGACATATGGGGATGTTAGTTAGCAATTTTGTGTGGTATAACTGCCTTTCTTACAAGCAGATACATTTTAATTTAGAAAAATGCAAATGTTTGCAATTTTTCACTACATTTTGGTGTTTTTCACAATTAAATACTAAATGTACCAAGCAAATTTTAAAAGTAACATACAGTCCAATGTGTCACGAGAAAACAATCTCAGAATCGCTCGGATAGGTAAAAGCATTCCGACGTTATTACCACATAAAGTGAAACATGTCAGATTTGAAAAATGAGGCTCGGTCAGGAAGGTCAAACGTGGCCAAAATGGGAAGGGGTTAAGGTCCCTCCACAGCCTTTAAATTGCGTTGAGGTCTGGACTTTGACTGGGCCATTGCCACACCATGATTCTTTTCTTTTTCAGCCATTCTGTTGTAGATTTGCTGGTGTGCTTGCGATCATTGTCCTGTTGCATGACCCAGTTTCGGCCAAGCTTTAGCTGTTGGATTGATGGCCTCACATTTGACTCCAGAATACTTTGGTATACAGAGAAGTTCATGACTCAAATGATTGCAAGGTGCAAAGGTCCTGTGGCTGCAAAATAAGCCCAAATCATCGCGTTTGACAGTTGGTATGAGGTGTTCACGCTCAGATGTGCGGTGTTTGGTTTTCTCCATACATGGCACTAGGCATTGTGACCAAACATTTCCACTTTGTCTCATCTGTCCAAAATACATTGTTCCAGAAGTCTTGTGGTTTGTTCAGATGCAACTTTGCAGCAGCCATGTTCTTTTTAGAAAGAAGAGGATTCTCCTGGCAGCCCTTCCAAACAAGCCATACTTGTTCAGTCTTTTTCTAAATTGTACTGTCATAAACTTGAACATTTAACATTCTAACTGAGGCCTGTTGAATCCAAGATGTAGCTCTAGGGTTTTTTGCAGTTTCTCTGAGCATTGCATGGTCTGACCTTGAGGTGAATGTGCTGGGACGTCCACTCCTGGGAAGATTGTCAACAGTCTTGAATGTTTTCCATTTGTGAACAATATTTATCACTGTGGAATGATGGACTTCAAATTGTTTGGAAATGGCCTTATAACCCTTCCCAGTATGATGGGCGGCAACAATTGCTTTTCTAAGATCATTGCTGATGTTTTTCCTCCTTGGCATTGTGTTAACAGACAACTGAATGCTGCAGAACAGAAAACTACCAAAACGTCTTCTCTTATAGAGGTGGTCACACTGGCTGATGATCGATTAATCAAGGGCATTTGATGGGCAGCACCTGGCTGCTCTTAATTCCTACGGAAGCAGTAAGGGTGTACTTAGTTTTTCACACATGTCATTTCCATTTTGGCCTAGATTTTTAAAATAATGACACACTGTAATTTGTCATGTGTTATTCATCTGAGCTGAGGTTGTATTTATCGAAAAAAAATAAATTAAAATTATGTCCTGATATGTAAAACCATAGAATTCAAAGAGGGTGTACTTTGTTTTTCTGATGACTGTGTATGCAGATCTTCCCAATATGGGAGGCACAAAATTAGACATGACTAGGGTAGGCCATGATGGCTGGCTTGTTTTACAATGTCACAGATAGGGCAAGGCGCCCCTCCCTGGTACAAGGGTTGGTCTGACAATAAGGCCTAGTTGGCCACAAAATGGCTGGCTGTTCACGTTCAGTTTGTGGCCAGGCTCATTTCTGACCCGCCACTGCACACACAAATGGACACGCAGTGGAGAGACTGCTGCCTGTAACCCACAGCTCACACTTCAGGACCTCTACCACAGGCACAATGATCAGTACCATCGCCTCAAGCAGCTACTCCTACATCTGTTCCACTCCTCATCCAAATCTCTCACAAATACTTTTCTCTCTGTACAGCACAAGCACAGGTCACTCCAAATTCCTGTCAACACCAGCTCACTGCCGTTTTATACCTACAGCGGTGTCCCCAGTGTAATGATGCAGCGTAGCCACACTGAGGGTTATCACTCTGTTGTGGCGTGGCAAAACACAGTCAAAATCGCATTCGGTCCGTACATCCCACCGCCTACGATTCAAAGAGCCAACCATCCTCTGCCTTGCCTGAAACATTATAGTGTAATATAATATACACAGGACAGACTGGCCACAAAACTTAGATGACATCATCACAGTGGCTGTACTGACCACTCCACTGCAATGCCACCTAATGGTGGAAAATCACAAATAATGTGCATGCTACGCTGCTTCTGTAACTGCCATTCACTACTATGGTAGTTACGGAAACAGCGTACCTCAGCAAGATACGCTGTTTCCGTAACTCGACCATGTAATCATTAAGTGGCCGGGAGAGCACAAAAACTAGAAGGGGGTTTAGGGGGCCCCGTTTTAGAGATAGGTGCGGGTCCCAGAGGTGGGACCAGCATCTATCTGACATTTATGACATATCCTATGGATATTTCATAAATGTCCTTCATGGGAAAACCAGAGGGGGACAGCCCCCTCCGACAGCCCAATGCCCCAGGGCTTAGAAGAGGACTGTAAAAAATGACAATATCCTGCAATACATACGAAAAAAGAAAAAAAGGAAAACATTTGGTATTGCTGCGTCCGTAAAAGTCTAAACTATTACAATATACCATTTAACTCGCACGGTGAACAGCGTGAAAAAAAGCATACGTAAAACACCGGAATCGTCGTTTTTTGGTCACCTTAGCGCTAAAAAAATTAAATAAAAAGTGATCAAAAAATAGTTTGTACCAAAAAATGGTGCCAATTAAAACTACAGCTCGTCCCACTAAAAATAAGCCCTCAGGCTGAGTTCCCAAAGGTGATGGATATGGTAAAAGCACGCAGCGTTTCTGTCTTGTGCGCAGCAGGGAATTCCAAGCAAAAAAACACACCAAACTGTGGTGCAGTTTTTGCGGAATGTCCGCTGCGGAAAACTGCAGCACCAGCCAGCCTTCTAGCAGGCCGGCCTCCTCGGATGAAATGTCTGTGATTGGCTGCAGCGGTGGTCACCTGGGATGAAGTGCCATCCCAGGAGGCCGCGCTGGAGGAAAGAACACAGACTTCTGGGTAAGTATCCGGCTTTTTTTCTGAGTTACGTTTTTTGCAGCGGGATCGCTGCAAACCCGCCGCAAAAAACCGCAACAACTGCTATTTGTTGCGGGATTGAGCTCCCCATTGAATTCAATGGGGAATATCCACAACAAATATGCAGCGTTTACGCAAATACAATTGACATGCTGCGGAACAACAGTTCAATTTCTGAGCGTTTTTTCCGCTCAGTATTTACGCAGCGTGTGGATGAGATTTGTTCAATCTCATCCACTTTGCTGCTACTGCATTCTGCTCTGCTTTTATCGTCCGAAATTCTGGACGGAAAAAACGCAGCAATTCCGCAACAAGCCCTTACGCTGCTCAATCAAAGAAAAAATATAAACGTTATGGCTCTCCGAATGCGGTGAACAGAACAAACTTTTTCCTATCTTCTGTTGTCTAAAACCAGGGTGCGTCTTATAGTCTGAAAATACGGTAATAATTTTTGTACAGCTTCATCGTCTATTAAACCCTTCCCGACATTTGACGTATCCATACGCCAAAGTCGGGTAGGGGAAGTATGGAACAGGCTCACGGAGTGAACCCGCTCCATACGATGGTGTCGGCTGTATGTTATGTTGCTCGAGCGCGATCCCGCTCGTTTAACTCGTTTAATGCCGCGGTCAATAGCGATCGCAACATTTAAATCGTTAGAAAGAGGGGGGCGAACCCCTCTAACAGCTTCTCTGACGGGAGTCGTTCTCTTTTCTTCTACATCGGACACAGACCAGTATGGCGACTACTTCTGATGAGAAATCTTTGCTCCTCGTTTCTGCAGCCAGTTCCAGCTTCTATAGAAAAACACAAATTCAGACACCAAGGCCCAGGACCATACATTAAAGGGGTTGACCGGGCACGGACTGTTTTTTTATACTGATGACCTATCCATGTACCTGGACAACCCCTTTTACTCAGACTAATGAATTTAGACCCCAGACTAGATCATAGAAAACATACAGACCTAGACCTTCTAAACTATTGCAGTCCTCAGACCAGACCCCCTAAACAAATACAGACTCCAGAACAAGCACCCTAAATAAATACAGACCTCAGACAGGACCCCTAAATACAAACCCTAGACCTGACTCCCTACACTAATAATGACCCCAATTATGACTCCCTTAATACAGAACCCAGACCAGACCGCCTAATCTAATACAGACCCCAGACCAGACCCCTAAATACAGATCCCCTAAATACAGAGCCCAGACCCCTTAAACTAATACAGACCCCCTAAATACAGACCCCTTAAACTAATACAGACCCCAGATTAGACCCCCTAAATATACAGACCCAAGACCCCTTAAACTGATACAGACCCCAGACAAGACCAGACCCCCTAAATACAGACCCCAGACCCTTTAAACTAATTCAGACCCCCTAAATACAGACTATCATTTTTTTATTCCAGCTCCACCCATGTGATCACATTCTGACCTGGTCTGGAATCACTTTGCTTTAGAAAAAAACAAAACTCAGGCTCTCAATGCATTCCTATGGGAGCCAGAACAAGGCTCCATAGGAATGCATTTAGAGCCTGAGTTCCTGTTTTCTAAAAAGCAAAGTGAGCACAGACCAGGTCAAAATGTGATTACATGGGCAGCGCTGGACCCGAAAAAACAACGTGATGCACGGATCGGTAAGTATTTCTGCGCACAGCACCCCACTGAAACACCAATGTACAGATGGAGGGGGAAATGAAAGAAAAAAGGGGAGTGCTCCTTTAAACTAATACAGAACCCAAACCTCCTAAAAATACTACCCCAGACCAGACCCCCTAAATACAGACCCCAAACCAGACCCCTTAAATACAGAGACCAGACCCCTTAAATACGGACCCCAGACCAGACCCCCTAAATACAGAACCCAGACCCCCTAAATATACAGACCCCGTTAACTGATACAGACCCCCTAAATACAGACCCCAGACCACCTAAATACAGACACCAGACCCTCTAAATACAGACCCCAAACCAGACCCCCTAAATACAGACCCCAGAACAGACCCAGCAGCTCACCTCACAGTCTTCTCTGTGGATTCTTGTTGTTGTTCTAGGACCTGCAGTCATGTGACCTGCGGGTCTCTAAACAGTAGTAAGAACTGCAGAGAAAAGGTCATGTGACCTTATGTCTTTAAGGTCCTTTTGCAGGACATACACAATGCAGTTTTGTCGCGATTTTTGTACTCTGTGCGGCCACGGCCCCCCCGGGAGCCTCTGCTTCTTCCAATAAACACTTTGGACAACTATTGTCTAACTTACAATTCATTGTGACGATAAGTTTTAGTGTCAAGTACAACTGATGTACAATATAAATTTGGGATTGTAGGTAAGCCAAACTTGGTGAAAGCTTGGGTATATTTCTATGACATAATTCTTATTTCTCATCTGATAGACCTCCCAAGGCATTTTGCCATTTTAGCTTAGATCGATGAGGGAATTTTTCAGATGTTAGTTAATTAACAACCTATATAGTATGGATAGCTTTCCTTTTGGATTCATCTTCTTTATAATGCAATCAAGAACAGGAAAATAGATTTTTTTGTGATCGCTAATATTCCCACAGTCCAGCATACTCAATGGTTTTAAAGCTAAATTACCCCATATTAGAGAGATGTTAAAAGAAGAATCCACATTAAACCGCCTCTTACAATACCCCAGAGTATCCACATCATTCTACAAGTGCTACATCATTCTACAAGTTGTAAACTTAAAGAAGCACTCCCCTTTATTTTTTTATTACCCCCTCCATTTGTACATTGGTGTTTCACAGGGGTGTTGTGTGCAGAAATACTTACCGATCTCCCGCATCTTGTAGTTTTTTGTGTCCAGCGCCGCTCACATGATCTTCATTCTGTCCTGGTCTGGAATTGCTGCTTTTCAGAAAACCAGAAGTAAGGTTCTCAATGCATTCCTATGGAGCCTCATTCTGGCTCCCATAGGAATGCATTGGGAGCTTGAGTTCCGATTTATTCAAAAGCAAAGTGACTCCAGACAAGTCAGAGGGAAGACGTGAGTGGCGCTGGACCCGAAAAATTACAAGATGCAGGGATTGGTAAGTATTTCTGCACACAGCACCCCAGTGAAACACCAATGTACAAATGGAGGGGGTAATAAAAAAATAAAGTGGAGTGCTTATTTAAGAAACAAAGGAATAGAGAGCTGTCCAGACTCGAGAAGCTGGATAAAGCTATTGTATTTATGAGAATCCATTGAGACCAAAACCTGGTGAAAAGGATATGAATCGCCATCCCACAGGTACTGAAGTTGTGAGGGAATGTAGTAGAGTCTGAAGTTCGGCAGATTTACCCCTTCTTCATTCTAAGGGTGTTGGAGGAACATCTGCTTAATTCTAACTTTCTTACCCTGTCTCCATAATAGATTGTTTATAATACTATTTAAAGTTTTAAAGAATACAAAGTCAATCCAAATAGGGGCATTTCCCAAAATATACAACACTTTAGGTAGGATCAGCATCTTGACCAGCCCTACTTTAGCTATAAAGGGGAGATTTAATTTACCAAAAATTCTGACTTTCTGTCGCAGGAATATAATGAGCATTCAAATTAAGTCATGTAAAATCTGCAGGGTATTTTGAAACAAGGATCCCCAAATATTTATTGTGTGGGCCTACTTGGACCAAAGATTCAAGCTCATAGTTTATATCTTCAAGAGTTAACATCTTTGATTTCTCCCAATTCATTTGAAGGCACGAAAACCAAGCAAACTCATCAAGCTCGGATTTGGCTGAATGTAATGTGCCCCATGATGAAGTCAAGGGTCGCATTTGATGCCCCCATAATATTTTGGGCTGAACACCAGTGTCGTAGACTGTTGGATGATTAATATCTCATGTCTTTGGCTAATTCAACAGACTATACACATCTATACAAGCAAATATTAGAAATAGACACATCTGAGTTCTTAATAGGGGTTTTCTAAGTTGGAAAAGTTGGACTGTATGGACAAATTACAGTTGGCTGCTTGAAATTTCACCCATAGTGTCATCACTATGGGAAACTTGTCAACATGAATGATTATCAGCAAAAAGCAGACCAAAAAACAGCTGCAAAATGGGTAAGGTAAGTATAATAAAAAATGTATATCTTTAATATTTTAAGCCCATCCCGCCCAACTTTTGTAATTTAAAACCCCCCATAATCCACAAGAATTGATCAAGGGAAAGAAGGACGGACAAAATCATCAGGAGATGGACACTTTAGTTGAGTGCTCTGTGCCATTTAAATGCCAGAGTATTGAAATATTCTGTGCGTTTTCAAGCCTTGTTGTCTCCTCCTGTCTTTTCTTCTACAATCTCTTCCTTGCTACTTAGCAGTTTGTAAAGTTTCAATAGAGTTTGTACAATCACTCAGCAATCCAGAAAGCCAACAATTTACTATTGGTAACAAGACACAAGTTGAGCCTGAAGAGAGGAAACGTGAAAGTCAGCAGGAAGCACAAATGTACAGATTAAGAATTCACAGGAAACAAAAACACTCAGATTGCTTGCAGGGTCAGCGCTGGTTCATAAGAAATGTCCTGCTATTTAGCAGCAGTTGGAAATATGTATAGTTCTCTATAAGTGCTTTATTGTTACAGTGTGACAGTCAGAGATATGGGGTTAGTCAGGAGAATCAAGTGGTAGTTTAAAGCACTTCAAATGCCAAGCTATTATTGCCCAGACATCGTAATTGATGAACTTCACAGAATAAAAGTTGGCAATTACTGAATAACAAGATTAATGATACTTGAACCATAAAGCCAGTGGCGTATCCTCATAAGGGTGGTTCGGGCAGCTGCCCGGGGCCCAAAGCTCCCAGGCGGCCCATAACATTTATGGGCCGGGCAGCACAGGCCCCCTCATGCCCGCTGGCGTTGCTAGCACCGGAGGGGGCCCCAGTGCTAACGACAGCCACATTCACTTGTATCTGCATCCTCACTATATACAAGGGGGGAGGGGCTGTGTTGCACTATATACAATGGGGGGGGGGGAAGCTGTGTGGCACTATATAAAAGGGAGGGGGCTGTATGGCACTATATACAAAGGGGGAGCTGTGTGGTACGATATACAAGGGAAGGGAGCTGTGTTGCACTATAAACAAGGGAGGGGGCTGTGTGGCACTATATATATATATATATATATATACAAGGGAGGGGCTGTGTGGCACTATATACAAGGGGGCTGCGTGGCACTATTTATAAGAGGGAGAGGGCTGTGTGGCACTATCTACCGGGGTGTGTGTGTAGCGCTATCTACAGGGGTCTGTGTATGGCGCTATCTACAGGGGTCTGTGTAGGGTACTATCTACAGGGGGTCTGTGTGTGGCGCTATCTACAGGGGGTCTGTGTGGCGCTATCTACACGGGGTCTGTGTTGTGCTATCTACAGTTTGTGTGTGGGGCACTATCTACAGGGGGGCCTGTGTGGCGCTATTTACATTAGGGTGTGTGTGGCGCTCTCTACAGGGGAGTTGTGTGGCGCTATCTGTAGGAGGCTGTGTGTGATGCTGCCTAAAGGGGGAGGTGTGTGGCGCTATCTACAGTGGCTCTGTGTGGTGCTATCTACAGGGGGCTGTGTGTGGTGCTCTCTACAGGGGGGCTGTATGTGGCGCTATCTCTAGGGGGGCTGTGTGGCGCTATCTCCAGAGGGGATGGTGCTATCTATAGGGGGGCTGTGTGTGATGCTGTCTAAGGAAGGGGGGCGCTATCTACAGGGACTGTGTGTGACGCTATCTACAAGGGGTTTGTGTGTGTGATGCTATCTACAGGGGCTGTGTGTGTGGCGCTATCTACAGGGGGTGTATGTGATGCTATTTTCAGGGGCTGTGTGGGGTGCTATCTACATGGGCTGTGTATGGCACTATGTAGAGGGGCACTGTGTATGTGGTGCTTTACAGTGTTTGACACAATTATATTCAGGGGCACAGTGTTTAGTACTATTTTATTCAGGGGCACAGTGTTTGTTACTATTTTATTCAGGGGCGTAGTGTTTGGTGCTATTATATCTAGGGTCGCAGTGTGTGGCACCATAATAATTTTATTTTCGTTTATAAGTGTGGAAATGTTGGAGAAGTGAGGAGAAGAAAAGAAGAAAAAAAACTACTAGAATCTGTGAAGTCGTCACCTGTGAGTCACTAGATTTATAGAGAATCTGACACCTCTCCTGATATGTTTATTATAGGAAATCCTTGTATTTCATAAGTCTTTGTGCAGTCCAGGACTGATAGACAAATGGGTGTTACCATTCCCCTTGTCAGGAGGATGTGTCCCTGCACAGTGTGAAACTGTTAGTATATAGGGACACAGCCCTTTGACAAGGGAAATCATAACTGCCAATTGTTAATGCTTGCACAAAAATGTAGTGTTAACAATAGTTACGGAGCGGCCAGATGGCGGTGGCCCAAGTTTGGGTAACAGCTCAGGGCCTATGGTCTACTTAATCCGCCACTGCATAAAGCGTATAATATTTATAAGACATTATATAATAATTCTTAGGTCTCTGTTGCTGTGCTGCTGTGTCTGTGGGGGGTATAGCCCAAAACAAAGGGGCTTAGCCTGGCACCTGCTGGATTGCAGGGATGCTCCCTGTGCAGGTGCATTAGTGGCATTGGTTGTCATGAAGTCTTGCACCTAATTTTGGAGAAGGAACCCACTTAAAAGAGGCCGCCGTGAAGTGGCAAGTGGACTTATACTGTTTGATCTAAATATGTACTGAAAATCTCCTGTTCATTTTTATAATAATAATCTTTATTTATTTATTTAGTGCCAACATATTCAGCAGCACAATTAAGAGGGCACATGTACATACAATATCCAACATTACAAACTGACCTAACTAGTCACAGGTAGGGTGGTAGACAGAGATGAGGGAGGAGATGTAAGGAGGTGCAGAGAGCTTTGTGGGTGAGAGTAATAAGTTGTATTCTAAAGTGAATGGGCAACCAGTGCAATGACTGGCACAGGGCAGAGGTAATTGTGTAGCAGTTGGTCAGAAAGATGAGCCTGGCTGCTGCATTCAGGATAGATTGGAGAGGGGAGAGTTTAGTGAAGGGAAGGCCAAATAGTAATGAGTTACAGTAGTCAAGACAAGAGTGAATCATAGCGACAATGAGAGTTTCTACAGTTAGGAAAGGTCAAATTTGGGAGATGTTTTTGAGGGGCAGATGACATAGGTGTGCAAGTGATTGAATATGGGGAGTAAAGGAGAGATCAAAGTTAAATATAACCCCAAATCCGCAGGTGTGCTGCCTAGTTATTATAGTACCACACACACTGAAATAGAGAAATTTTTGAAAAATTATGCTTAGTACCAATAGATCACTGTAAAATGTTGGATGTGTGGACTTTGTCATTTGGAGGGGTTATCTCATCACGACAACCACTACATATATGATCTATAAGGGCACATGAACATCATAGAGCGGGTTCGCCACTCAGGACCTCCCCTCTATGAGACAGTCCTGCCATGTAATACTACATTTCTTCTGCAGCTTAACTGTGCCTGTAAATTCAATCCTGTAGGACAGAATAGAGTAACACAGCCCAGGTAATATTACATGATGTTTTTTTTTATCAGGCAGTGTTTATACATTTGGATCATTGTTTTAAAATTAGTTCCCTAAGTAATGATAATGGGGCATACTCACGTCAAGGTAGGTGATCATATTTTTCTTAAAGAGGAAATCCGGTCACAATGGATCACATTGGTAAAGTCTAAGATTTTGGACCACCACTAATTTTCAGTAGGACTAATTGCCTTTATGTTTGAAGACAATAAAGAAAAAAAAAAAAGATGCCTCCCTCCATCTCTTCCTCCCTCTAAGTGTCCTTTTACACGCCCAGATTTCCTGGCACATAACGAGTGCCTATCAATGCTAATAACATGTCAATCGGTGCTCGTTTGCTCCATTTAAATAGAGCAATGATCATAAGTTTGGGAACAGGTGATTGGACAGATGTACTGCCGACAAACAATTATTTTTTAGACAGCATAGAAGGTCAGATCAGCTAACAAATGAGCGTTTGCTCATTTACCGACTGATCGCTGACATGTTTACATGGGCCAGTGATAGTAGACGAGCGTTTAAAAGTGTGTTTATTTGCCCGATCCTCGGCAAAGGGCCTTAACTCCAGGGCCGGTTTTTGGGGTGTTCGACCTGTACGATTGCATAGGGCGCATCACTCCAACAAGAGGTAGGGGGCGCTGCACTGGCTTTCCTCCGCTTGTCTTTCTGAAGTCCCTGGCTTTGCCGTAGGCCCCATAGCGGCTGCTACGGGGCCTGCGACATGAGGGCACCCCCTAGCCCGGCAAATAACATGCCCGGTGGCATCGCTAGCCACATTCACTTGTATCTGTGTCCTCAGGAAGCAGATACAATTGATTAGTATAGGCTGCAGGCCACGTTAGGCCAGGATTATAACGGGCGTACATGCTGGAGGTCACCCACAGTTTCTAGTGCAGATTTCGAACTGTTCACAGACGGGTCTGGTAGCCTGGGTTTCGGGGGAATATTCGGTATGGCGTGGTGTACGGCCTCCTGGCCTGATGTTTGGCATGTCAGGGGATGGTGTGGGAACCTAACGCTGCTTGAAATTTTTCCTATTATTGTGTCAGTGGAATTATGGGGGGAAGCGATGTCAAGCGATGTCAAATTCTTCCGTTCTGTTCTGGTCAGATAATGCTAGCGTTGTACATGCAGATAATCATCTAACCTCTTCGACTTTACCAGTGGTAGTACTGCTGTGCCGGCTAGTGCTGTGGTGCTACCAACATAATATACAGTTCAGGACCCGACACGTTCCCGATGTAGATAATAAAGTGGCTGATTCTCTTTCAATTGGCAGGTGTTTCGTTCTCTTTGCCCGCAGACAGATCCGGAGGGAGCGGTGTGCCCAGATTCGCTTTGGAGGCTGTTGGATCACAACTAGTGCTGTTAGTTAGGTCTTCTCCTGCACCATCAACATGGACCGCATATGGTAGCGCTTGGAATGAATGGGTTAATGTGGTAGGCAAAAGGGTTGTCGGACCCTCGGAACACACTCGCCTAAGTTTCACTGTTGAATATTTGTCACATCTACTCGAGCGGGGTGTGTCGGGGTTGGTGGCGCAGCGCCGGTTGGCTGGTTTGGCCTTTTTCTTTAAATTACATGGTTGGTCGGATGTGACAAAAGCCTTTATTTTACAGACACTTAAAGGTTGGAAGAAGTCTGCAGTACGCCGCAAAGCTAGACGGCCAATCTCCTTTCCTATCCTTTAAAAAGAGTGCGCGTTTTGCCATCTGTATGCTCATCCCCCTTCGAGGTCTCCCTTTTCATGGCTGCTTTTTCGCTTTGTTTTTTCGGTGCCTTGCGGATCTCGGAATTAGTATCTCCCAGCGCGTCCCAGCTGGGCGGTCTTTTATTTGAAGACGTTAGTCTGTCTTCTACTAGCCTCCGTTTTCGCATTTGTCGATCAAAAACGGATGTCTTTGGTAGGGGTTGCTGGGTGTTCTTACACGCGGTAAGCGGCCCCGGTTGTCCGGTCGCAGCGGTTATTTCTTACATGACGGTCCGCAAACCTGGCTTTCAATTTTAGTTGCATATCGATGGTGCTCCCCTTACAAAATTTCAGTTTTCCATAGTTCTCAAGAAGGCCCTAATATCATCCAGTTTCCCTCCTGGCGAGTTCGGCACCTACTCTTTTCGTATAAGTGCGGCTACCACCGCCAGCGAATTGGGTCTTGCGGATAACGAGGTGTGTCATATAGGGCGCTTGCATTCTGATTGCTTTGCAGGTTACATTCGTCCTGATTTGGTCTTGCATTAATTTTCGTTTGTTTTAAGGTTACAGGCCTTCGGTTTGGACACTAGGCCATTCCTATGTTTTCTGGGCCAAAAGGAGAGCTGCTATCAGGCCCGGGGGCCTATCGTTGGGTTTCCATGAAGCGGAAGTCTACTGGAGAGGTCTGAGGGGCCTACGGTGGCTTAGGCGCTGCCGGTGGTGGTTGAAATCAGTCGACACCGGATGGTGCCAACAGTTTTGGGGGTAACTACCTTTGCTCGGTCCGTCTCGGGGAGTTGATCGCTCTCATACAATCGGACTTAGAGCGTTTCGCATCATTCTTCCCCAAGCTAGTGATTGTGTGGTCGGAGATAATTCCTAGGATTGTTTGGCATGGTGCTCGAGATGGGAACGCTATTGAGCGAGGTAGGAGGCTTTTGAATATACAGGTATCCCGCTTCGTGAGAGAAAGAGGCGGGGTAGTGGTTAGCCACAGGCAGCTTGAAGGGGATAATAGATGCCTTTTGCTCCCAGATGGCGTTCATTTAACAGACATCGGCCTAGATATATTTATTTTAGGCCTTCAAGACGGGATTGAGCGGGCCCTTTTCCTGTTCGCTGGGGGTCGTGGTGGGACGGAGGATCGCGTAGTGTGAGTACACGCCCTCCTGATGGCATTTTTCATAAGGTGGTCTTACCTACATGCCCACTTATTTATTTATGCAGAGAAAAAGCGGAGTATGAAGCCATGTATATAAATAACAAATTTTATTAATCACAGAAATAAGACAAACATTTAAAAAAAGGTACATAATGGATAAGAAGACTCTGTAATGTTGCAAAATATAACATGAAAGCAGATTTTCCATATATTTACAAAAATACAATGTATGTTATAGTCCTTATAGTAAGGATATATGGAATGGGTGGCATGTTACTCAACAGATGGCTAACCCCACATGTAAAAACCCATCAAGTTGTGGACACAATGGTCCTGGAAAGAATTCAGGGGAAATCAAACTATCAAAAAATCTGAAAACCTTACCCATATCAACAATCATGGAAGCCTGGATATCATGTATAAGACCCCCAACGCGCGTTTCGCGGTGTGTGTGTGCTTCCTCAGGGGGTGCCTAGCCCGTCACCATAATGCATTAGGAGTTTATACAATTATAATATTATATTCTGTG
This sequence comes from Rhinoderma darwinii, assembly GCF_050947455.1. Taxonomy (NCBI): domain Eukaryota; kingdom Metazoa; phylum Chordata; class Amphibia; order Anura; family Rhinodermatidae; genus Rhinoderma; species Rhinoderma darwinii. The sequence goes on from NC_134689.1 coordinate 342,073,350, forward strand.
TTTTTCACAGCTACTGGCTCCCAGCAAAATATTGATTTTAGGGCACATGTCCAATCATGGCTCTTGCAATTGGACGAGATATTTAAGGAGGACTCTATATCGTTTTTAGATGCTGGTGGTAGGGATGCTAGGGAATTCAGTAATATACTGAAACTACTTTTAAATAAAAGAACCAAAATTTGGTGGAACAAAGCCTTTTTGGAGAAATATATTTCTAGGGGTCTCATACCCAGGGGTCTTAGGGTCCAGGTGTTTCCCTCTTTTGAGATAGAAAGTGATGCTTTAAAAAAAAAAAAAAAGAAGTGGGAGGATCTGGCGGATACGTGGTCTAAAGGGTTCATGAACCTTTTGATCCAATCTAATCTAACCACATTAGTGGAAATAGAAAAAGATATAGATGAGATTCAAACCATCTTGGAAAAAGATTTCCCAAATGTAAAATCAGGTAAATTTCAACGAGATGTACAAGACTACCAATCTAACAGGGTATATATGTGGCGTATGAAATGAGATCGAACTAGATCCATATCCCGCTCCAGATCCTCTTCTATATTATCTTGAACCTCTGGTGATGAATTAGGTAGAAAAATAGATATAAAAGCCAACACCAATATCGGAACTAACCAGGGATCTCAAGGTCCACGGAGGCACTATGACAGACACGCAAAACATAAAAATCTGCTGAACCATCAACAGGACAAGAGGTCTGGAAACAATCTGAAGGTAATAAACCTGTCTTCTCATGCCCTCTCTGATGCCCAATGTGAGGTCCTTAGCAAAGGGTTGACATTTTCACCCACTAATTCTTTTGATTTTTTTCTACAGCTTTAAAGGATCTACATTTATTTTCTCGAAAATTGGTGCCAAAAAAGTTACATAGTAGGGGCTCTGGATCTTTGGAGATCACTAGTGAAATGGAAAGAGAGGCCTTACAGGCCCTAGAGGAACTGTTACGAGAACATTCTGCTGTGGCAACAGGTATGTTTACAACGTCTGCACTATGCACATCCACAAGGTCCCCCCCTTGTCTCTGTACCCCCAAGTGGAAATTTTTACAAAATTAGTTGTGGACGAGTTTAAACAACTGTCCACCTCTAGGGGCAATGACAATTTAACAGCTCCTCAGAGAGAGAGCTTCAATCCCTTGATGATGTTGTTATTAAGGCTGCAGATAAGGGGGGCAACATTGTGGTCTGGCCGACAAATAAATATGAGACAGAAGCGTTCAGACAACAGCGGGACAAACAGACGTATGCCAAACTAACATATAACCCATTGTCCTAATTTTCCTCAGAACTAGCCAAGATTTTAAATAGAGCCTTGGATAAAGGGATTATACCTAAAAAATATCTACGAAGGACTTATGACCAATGATCCTAAGAGTCCCACATTGTACTTTCTGCCAAAAGTTCATAAGAATCCAACGGACCCCCCCGGGACGCCCGATCGTATCAGTTATGGGTGGTCAATGTGACCCTATATGTAAGTTTATTGATCATTATTTGAAACCATTGGTCATCGAGTTACCATCATATGTAAAAGACACGACGGACATTCTAGGAAGGATTGATGGGATCAAAATAGAGCCAGAAATGTACCTTGTAACCGCAGACGTTGAGTCACTGTACACTTGTATATGACATCATGACAGTGTGGAGGCGGTCACGTTCTTCCTGGGGACCAGCAACCGGGATGGTGAAATGTGTGAATTAATTTTGGAGTTCCAGTACATCTTGAACCACCATTTTTTTGTGTTCAAGGACAACTTCTATTTACAAACACAGGGAACTGCCATGGGGGCGGCATGCGCGCCATCCTGTGCGAACCTTTTTCTCGTATTTTGGGAGAGACAGGTTTTCCATGGGGATGGCGCCCGCACCGCAGACCATGTGCAGTGCTGGTTACGCTATATAGATGATGTTCTCTTTATATGGCAAGGATCCGAGTCTGAGCTGACGAGTTTCATGCAGCAATTAAATTTGAATCAGTTTAATGTCAGACTGACACACACTTTTCACAGACACAAAATTGAATTTTTGTATATACAAATTTTCACTGATCAGTGTGGATTTCTCCAAACGGATGTTTTCAGCAAATCAACATCTGTTAACTCACTGCTTCATGCCTCATCCTCTCATACACGTTCAACAGTTAAAGCCATCCCGGTTGGCCAGTTTCTCAGGATGAGGCGGATTTGCTCCACTGATAGCCTGTTTGAACAGCAATCTGAGGAGATTCGATCTAGGTTTGAGGATAGAGGGTATAGCAGATGGATAATTAAGTCAGGGTACAATAGGGATAACAGAACATCACGTAGTGACCTATTGAGGAATAAAACCCATCGAACTGGAGAAACTGGTGTACGGTTTATAACAACGTACAAAAACCAATGGGAGAGAATGAGGACAATTTTAGGGCGACATTGGTCTGTAGTAAGATCTGAACCAGCCATGGCTCTCTGTTTGGCCGAAAGGCCCATGATGACGGCCAAGAGAAGCAGAAATCTTAGGGATCCTTACGGATCCTGATTAAAAGCCATTATGTACCGAAAAACATGAACACCTTTGGATCACGTGGACAGAGAGTGGGATGTTACCCTTGTGGTGACTGTATTGCATGCCCTAACATTAGCAGAGTGACAGATTTTATGTCAGTGGACGGGAAAAGATCCTTTGAAATCAGAGATTATATCTCCTGCAGTACCACACATGTAGTCTACTATGCGTTATGTGGGTGTCCGAAGGTCTATATAGGCCTGACATCCAGAGAGTTGAGGTTACGCACTAGACAACATGTGCCTGACATTGCTGGAGCTAGTGTTATAGTCAATCTTACACACTTAAGGCAATTAAGTGCCCTGCCAAGGCACTTTAAACTATATCATGGCTGTAATCCTAAATCCATAAAGGTCCTTGGAATTGACCGTATACATTGTGGCATCACGGGGGGTAATTTGAAGAAGGTTCTGGCACAAAGAGTGTGCAAGTGGATTGTCAAATTGGGCCCCATTTCTCTAAACAAATGCAACTCTACCATCAGCATGTTTTTAATTTTGGGTCTTGCACTATATTTTATTAGGTATCTGATGCACCATCTTCAGTCTGATTGCCTCTTTATAGGAAGTTTAAAGGGAAGGTGTGATGAATTTTTTTTGTTTTTTTATCATATTGCTTTTAATATGATATTAACATAAATTTTATTTATTTGTGTTCTCATGTTCTACTTTTTACTGTGTTCTTACTTTTACTTCTCTATGGGGGCTGCCATTTTTTTCATCTCTGTAGGTGTCGATTAACGACACATACAGAGATGGACTACGGCACATACAACCCCATAGAGAATACGAACGGGAGCCGTTCCATTCTCTGAAGCGTACGCCGTCTGTGTGGGAACGGCGCATGCACCGCTCCCACACAGACCAAAACGAAGTTCGTTTGCAGAGCGAAATCCGGCGCCATTTTCATGTGGACCGGAAGCAGCTGCCGGACAGTCAGATGACGACTTCCGGCCGCGGCTTCCGGACATATGTTCAGGCGCAAGGAATAGGAGCGTAGACCAGCAGAGGCAGCAGGTAATTTATGTTCATGTATGTGATGTGTGTATTATGTTCGTGTGATACTGTCTGCTGAGCCTTGTATCTAATCCTCCTACACTGTGCAGTTGCTCAGAAAATGAATGCACACAGTGTAGAAGGTTTGAAGATTCAAACCCCTCGTTCTCCTGGCACTAGCCAGAAGAAGGGAGGGGGGATTGTGTGAGGACACTAGAGAGAGTGTGTCCACCCCAAATTTGCAGCATAAATCAATGAGGTTGCTTTACCACATTGACCATGCTGCAATTTTGGGAACTTCTTCCTCTAGTGGCCAACACATGGAAATTGTATAAATTAGAATCTAATTTATAATATTTCCTGACTTGTGAAAAAATTAAAAAAATTAAAACAATGTGTAATCACTTAAATAATAATTGTTTAACTGAAAAAAAAAAAAAAAAAATCATTCTAGTGACACATTCCCTTTAAGCCTTAGATCCAGATGACCTCCATAACATTGATTGAGAAGACTTCAGTAATTTAATTGTCCTCTGACGTGGAGTTAATATTGATATTCTTGTTTCCTTCCCTTTTTCTTTTTCTCACTGTGACGTGGTTTAGTTTTAAAATAAATAAAAATATATATTTTTCAAAATTGACATTCATATGATTTCTTATACACACTATCATGTTATGGGATATGAGTTGATATGTATTGTCTATATCCATATTCCTATAACTTTATATATTTTATTTATTATATTTTCATTAATATGAAACGACCTCATTCATCACAATAACAATATTCATCCTATGAGGCTTATCATGATCTTGCACAGAATTGTGATTCTTACACATATAATCTGGCACACATTTTTTAACCACTTATATACACTGTGATAAATTGGGGGTTATTTATTCTTCCCCTTTTCCTGAATGTTATAGTTCACATAAATGTATGTATTATCTACAATTTCTTCTCACATATATAATGCAGAGTTTCTGTCATTTCTTTGTTGATTCTCTGTGTACATCTGGAATGGGTGGGATTAACCACTCTAGCAGAGGACTAGTTAAATGTTACCTTTTTTTATTCTCTGTCCCAGCTGTCCAATGAGGAGCGCACTCCGCTTGTACGTAGCCGGGGGTGTCGTCTGCCCCGTTCCCACCTCCCTTAGCGCACTGTGCACGTCCGGTATTCCTGTACGCGTCAGGAACCCGGATGTGCGCTATGGCGCTGAAGGCTCGACGTTGGGCATGCCTCACTTCCGGTCACGTCGACTGACATGCCCTGGAATCTCATGGGGGCAGAACAAACAGCAGAACACACCTGGGTCTGGCTCTATTTAAGGCCAAGACTGCAACAAGACACTATGCACCCCCTGAGGAAGCACACACCGCAAAACGCGCGTTGGGGTCTTATACATGGTATCCATGCTTCCATGATTGTTGATATTGGTAAGGTTTTCAGATTTTTTGATAGTTTGGTTTCCCCTGAATTCTTTCCAGGACCATTGTGTCCACAACTTGATGTGTTTTTACATGTGGGGTTAGCCATCTGTTGAGTAACATGCCACCCATTCCATATATCCTTACTATAAGGACTATAACATACATTGTATTTTTGTAAATATATGGAAAGTCTGCTTTCATGCTATATTTTGTAACATTATAGTATTCTTATCCATTATGTACCTTTTTTAAATGTTTGTCTTATTTCTGTGATTAATAAAATTCTTTATTTTTTTATATAAAAAAAAAAAAGAAAGCCTAGCCCGTCACCATAATGTATTAAGAGTTTATACAATTATAATGCCCACTTATTTAGTAGGCTGGCATACGGGTTTACCTAATCAATGGTTTATGTTATTGTCATGTTTATAAGTTCATATTTAAATAATAATAATAATAAAATCTGGGGCCGACCCCGAGTCAAGCCACGTTTGAATAACTAAGCTATGGTGTTCAGTAAAAAAGTTTGGGAGGAATCCTCCAGCTCACCTTATCGCATGTGTAGACTTGCACACGGATCCTCGTGTCGGCACACGCATGAAATTCAGGAAAAAACAAAGAGATGGATCCAGCGCTGTGTCCTTGAGGTTTGTTAAAATCGGAAACTATTTCCAAGTTTTAATGAAAAAATAAATATAAAAACAGGTAGCATTACAAATAGATATTCTCAATTAGATCGTAGGGTTTATGGCAGTGTGAGCGGTGCCTACGCGTTTCTGACGCATGCAGCGTCCTTAGTCATGGCTTCTGCTCAGAAGCCATGACTAAGGACGCTGCATGCGTCAGAAACGCGTAGGCACCGCTCACACTGCCATAAACCCTACGATCTAATTGAGAATATCTATTTGTAATGCTACCTGTTTTTATATTTATTTTTTCATTAAAACTTGGAAATAGTTTCCGATTTTAACAAACCTCAAGGACACAGCGCCGGATCCATCTCTTTGTTTTTTCCTATGGTGTTCAGTGTTAAGTTCTTTTAAGGAATATACGCATTCATGGCACAATTATGGTTAGGGGTTATTGTGTGGCAGTATTATTCGGTAATAGTATGGGGGTATTATTCAGTCACTGTGGTTATGGTGTGGAGGTATTATTTAGTAACAGAATGGGGGTATTAGTTAGTTACTATGTGGTTATGGTGTGGTGGTATTATAATAAGAGTGAGTTGTGTTCAGTAACAGTGTGCAGGTAATATTTAATCTGGTATAGGGATATGATTTAATAACTGTGTGTATATATATATATATATATATATATATATATATATATATATATATATTTATCTATATAATTATTTTGTAAGAGAGGGAGGACATAGGCTCTGGGGCTTGCAACACTCCTGGACGCGCTAGACACTAAAGGGGCATTATATTGTGGGAGGCAGCTATGGGGCATTATAATGTATGGAGCAGATATGGGGGCATTATACTGTATGGGGGCACTAACGCAGCATTATACTGTGTGGGGGGCATTAAAGGTGCCTTATACTGTGTGGGGGCACTAAAAAGGGAATTATACTTTGTGGGAAATTATACTCTTTTATGGGGCTTTTTTTTATGATGGTGTGGGGCGCTGAAACAAAATTTCACACAGGGCGCCATCTATCCTAAGGCTGGCCCTGCTTAACTCCATAGTACTAATGGATTGATCACATTATACATGCCAATTACAGTATGCCCTGCCTTTCTTTCTCTGGAATGGAGCAAGCAGAGTGACCTATTCCCACAGAATCCTCATCTAATTTTAGTTTTCTTAACCAGAATATATGGTCTGGTTTACTCCACATCTAAATTCAGCACATGGAGAAATGCACAGATTTAATTACAGGGGATTGTCAGCACGTTAGACATTTAACATTTTTCCACAATTTTATGTTTTGAAAGCACATATTTAAAGTGTCTACAGAAGCACCCAAGGTCTTATACTGTCTGTTGTCTTCAGATATAATTACTTAGTCTATACCACTGACAGGCTGGTGTTGAAAGTGCAACACTCAAATAGGCTGGGCAGAACGCATACTCATATTTACTGCTGCTGCATGGCACTTGGCTGTTTCGGATAACTCGGACACCTCATTACTCAGTGGCCAAAGTCCAGCAACAGTGGCAGAAGGCAGGATATGGGTCAGCGGGTCTTGATTCAGATAGGTGCATCTAGTGAACATTTATGGCTTATCCTTTGGAAAATCCATAAATGTCAGAGATGGGAATACCCGTTTAACACCCAGCCGTGTGCAGGCTAGGCCCGGCTGGTAAGGTAGTAGGCTGAAGTGTGGTGAATTGGGCCAGGTACCAATAAGATCTATTGTGTTATACCAAAAAAGAGTACATGGAGTCTTTAAGTCAAGAGATAAAACATATACTTTTTTTTAGCAAGATCTAAAAAGTTAATACATAAACTGTTTAAAAATGAAACACCACAGATGACAGACAAAAAGACCGCCAAAAAATGAGGCAATTATCATAAGAGTTCACATAACCATTATATATCCACATATACATTGGTATACAGTATCATAAAGAAAGTGCATAGTGCGACATGATTACTTTGACCATTTGTATATCTATTTCTAAGGGTATGGGAAATATACTGTTACCAGCCTCAATAAAAGGGCCAATAGGGACCCTCCTACCACTATTCCATTTAGTAAAGTGCTAAGTGCAAACAATGAACGACCTGGAAAAATGTGGACTACTGACCCATGATGCTGTGTCTCAAGGAATGGCGACCTGGCCTGACGCGCGTTTCGGCTTCCGCCTTCGTCTGGGCGTTTATGTATTAACTTTTTAGATCTTGCTAAATAAAGTATATGTTTTATCTCTTGACTTAAAGACTCCATGTACTCTTTTTTGGTATAATATTTATAAGGAGCACAGTCGTGTTACGTGGGGAAATGATGATGTAAAATGATGCATGTATATACCCTATGGATAGGTTCTATAAGATCTATTGTGTGTAGTGTAATAAAATGAATGGCTGTTGCTATACTGTTTCTGGCAAACCTTTTGCAGAGGCATTTGTTTTTAGGAGGGCATTGTGTATTAAGCATTTGGTGGAGGAGAGCATGTGCTTTCTTTATACAACTGGGTATAAGGGCACGTCCAGACGTGGCAGAGTTTTTCCGCTGCAAATGTTGGTGCAGATTTGGGGCAATTACGCAACGAATCTGCACCAACATTTGCATATTTGATAGGTAATTCAGACGTTGCAGATATCACAGCGGACTTGCCACAGATTTCAGTTTTTGCATTGCAAAGGCTGAAATCCGCAGTGAAATTCCGCTTCTTCTCCGCAACAGACAGTGCATGCTGCGGAGGGAAAATTCTGCACCACAGCCTATGGTCCGCAGCGGAGTTTTCCCCAACAACTGAACTAACTTGCCTAAAAATGTATTGAAACAACTGTAAAAAACGGCCGCTGGAGAATTCCACTGCGGACTGTCCACAGCGGAATTCCACAGCAATTTCGCAACGTCTGGCCGTGCCCTAAAAGAGCGGAGAAGAGAAGGATTTGGGTATACTGGTTACCAACAAGGTGCAAATTAGCACTCAGTCAACAGCTCCAAAAGCAAATTAAACACTTATGGAAAATTAAAGGAGAGATAAAAGCCGGTTATACAGATATTGAATACAAGTTTTTGAAGGGCCTATAGGAGGTCTCACTTGTAAGACCATTTACAAGAGGGCATACTTTGAACATGAAGGAATGGCATTTCAATCATGTATGTAAGAGGGGATTATTCACATAGTAAAGAGTGGCTACTAAGATTAGCAAGCATTTATAATACTCTTCCACAAGATGTCAAAGCTATATCATAATTAATGTTTGCCCCCTCAAACCAGGTGAGAGTGTAAACCCTTATTTGCAACTGTCCCAGCGTCTCGTGTTTTTGTGATAATTTTTTGACATCATTGTGAAAAACACAATGTAAAGAAAACATACAAAATATTAAACATTTTTGCATGCGGTACTGCGCATGGGATTTTCTTCTTCGAGAAATTGTTCTAGAAAATGTTCATCAAGCAGTTTATTTAAAGTGAACCTGTCACTAGGTGGTTTGGAGACACAAAACCAGCATATAGTTATGCAGCTAGGGTTCAGTGTTCCAAACATACCCACTCCAAAAATGGCCATTTGGGGAATAGTTAATAAGGTAACCTACAATTTACCGATAGGCGTCGGGCAGAATCGGACGCATACGCATTGCATACATGAATCTGAGGACAGTACACCAAGCTTCACTGCACATGCACGGTTTACTGTCCTCTGCTTCATGTGGGCATTGCGCTTGTGCGTTAGATCATCATTATTGCGATCCTGTGTGTTAGAGAAACAGGACCCGCGCAAAGCTGAGCCGTCAGTTTACTTCATTGACGGATTTAGCTAATAGCAAACAATACAGTCTCTATGTAGAGAATACATAAAAGCTGCATCGTAAAAACTTTATTTTTATTTTATAAAAGTCGATTCAAAAAACGTTTCTAATAGCCTAAAACATAGATTTAATAAAAAATTGCCTATATAAAGTTTTTATAGTCTTTAAAGCCCGGGCCGCTCGTCCTGTTTTACGTAACTCAATTATCTCACTTTGTGTATGCGTGAGAAAGGCCTTATTGATGCCTATGGGGGGGGGGGGGGGGTGCATAAAAAAGTATGTGTACTTTTAATAGGAACTCCGCCATAAAAATTATTCACTCACTCACTCTTCAGTTTGGAGCAGTGCCGGCAGGCAGGACTGTGCATGGATCACTCTCTTGGTGGTGTTTCGCTGGAACGACGTTGTGTAATAAGCAGTATTTAAGCCAGCGTACCCTGCTGACAAGGAATGTCTCTGGTCATGCAGGATGGGCTGCACTTTTTTTTTTTTCCATACCCAGGGCCCTTCTGCTCTGGGGGCAACCCAATTAATTGTGGTTTGATAATGATTATGAGAGGACCAGTGTGTGTTTGTGTACAGGCAGGACATGCCATTCAGGCAATGAAACGTCCCCTTTGTTATTTAAAGGTTATTATAACAAACAGCACATGGGGAAAAGACCACACATGGATGGAGAGGCAAACACTGACCCAGGAGGGGAGAAGCTGAGCAGACTCACATGCTACAATAACACACCCAGGGCTCTGTGAAATTGACTGGTGGGTCAAAATAAAACTTGTGTAAACTGGAGGTCTGCTAGAAAAACACTACAACACAAACATACATCCAGCAGGACACGCGTGTCAGGGCATTCTGTGTCACGGATTATCTACAAGACCGTCAATGTTAAACCACTGCTAGAAACACACAATGGTACATAGGGCACAGATCCAGATTCTGCCAACTAGTAGTCACTGGTTCACGACATTTATAAAAGTCATGTTTATTGCAATCACTTTTAACCACATAGTGATTTCCCGCTTCTTCAACACGGGCAGCTTTCGATGCTGCAGGATGGCATGCCACTACGATATAGTGGACAGTAGTGCAGGGATTGCATTGCTTGGCATACATTCAGTTGAGTGTTGCAATGCTTTGTCTATGGGCTGCGAGCAAGGGTTCACATACCATAGACAGACCATGTCGATGCTATAGGGCCCATGAAAGAGTCCCCTGCTCATGGTTGACCAACTCCGGGTTCCCAATGCGTAATGAGATTTGTCTGTCTCACCTGCATTACAGAGGCATTTTCTCATTGCTCTTACATATAGGCACTCCGTGTGCCATCCCCAGGCCTTACACAGACTGAGGATGGCACAGATGTATGCATAGATCATGTATATGTCTGTGATGCCAGATGTACGAGAACACTGTGAATCTCAATTGTTAAAGAGTAACTACACTTCTACACTTTCAAAAAAACTTTTAATATATCATAGGGACATAAGTTTTGATCGGTGGAGGTCCAGGTGCTGAGACACCCATCGTCGCTAAAACAAAGGTTCAGAAGCGCTCAGCTGCGCGACCTGCATCTTCGGCTGTAATCGGCGCTCCTTGTTAGGCTGAAGGCGGCTCACAAAGAACGTCTATGAGTCCGTTATCAGCCTAGCAAAGAGCACCGACGCAGCCAAAAATGCAGGTCGCCTAGCTGAGCGCTTCTGTTTCAGAGACTGTGGAGGTCTCAGCACCCGGACCCCCACCAATAAAAACTTCTTATATGTCTCTGTGACATATCAATAGTTTTTGAAATGTACATTTACTCTTTAATACGAGAAGAAGGAGTGCTTGGTATCTGAAGATAAGCTGTCTTTAGTAAGTAAAATATTGGTCTATTTTATGCCCTTTAAGTTAATGTTACTATAAAGTCGGCATATAAACCCCTTTATGAACAATGTTATCATATAAAGACTCAGATTATATCTACATTCAAACCTTGAGGAACAGAGGCCAAGTTAATTCCTAAGAGTCCCGAATAGAATTATGATTTCCAAATGTTTTTCTATAAACTACTGATTCTGAATTAGAAATATTCACACATAAAGGTCTGTCACATGTAGGGGGTTTCATTTGGCAAAATACAGCAGCCTTGATCATAAAAATGTTCTGACTCTTGCCTGTGTAAGAGGAAGGTAAGACCCCCATCCCCCCTTCATGGCTTATGTTGCCTTGTCTGCTATTTTCCAGTCATGTCCAAAGCAGCTTATGGCTGAAAATTACACCTAATTGTTCCCAGGCATCTTTTCATGCTATTCCAACAATTCTCTCCTTCCATTTGCTCTAAAGTGATTTTCCCTATTTCCCTTCATCCCCCTAGTGGTGGAGGAGGAAATACAAGCTGCACATATCATAGGGTTATCAAAATGTAACTGTAACAAAATAAGTTTTAATATAATACTGTTGTATTCATGACACTTCAGAATAAAAATGTCACTAGTCCGCCATTTTGCTGATAGTCACAAACTCTTATGGTATTGGTAATCTGAGCCCATAAACGGCAGGCTATTATAAGTGGTAAACATTAACATATGTTAACATAACTGCTTCATGGCATGAAGTGCTGATGCGTCCCTTACTGTAACATACCGATGTAGCAGAGCTCAATTTGTCAATTAACTGCTTCATTTCTGAATTGTGAGTGCTCTCTAGGTTTACCAGCAGTTCTATGGAAAATTTCCTCTAGGTAAAGTACACCAGTTTGCTCCCACACAATAAAAAAAATATACTAGTAGGTTACTTGGCTTCCTACAAAATTGTCCCTAATGTGTGTGTCTATGTGGCTGAGATGGGGAAATTAGATTGCGAGCCACAGGGACTGACGTGAATAGTGACAATGTCTATAAAGCGTGGCGGTATATATTTGTACTCTGGGGAATTGGCAGAATCTTAAAAGATCTGAGGCCTCAGGATTGCATGTAAGCAGTGGCGGATTAGGTAGACCATAGGCCATGGGCTGTTACCCAAACTTGGGCCCTCCTTCTCCACCACCGCCCTGCAACTGTAACTACTGTTAACACTACCTTTTTGTGCAAGCATTAACAAATGGGTGTTACGATTCACCTTGTCACAGGGCAGTGTCCCTACATAATCACAGTCTCTAACCATCGCTGACAGTATCACACTGTGAAGGGACACATCTTCCTAACAAGGGGAATTGTCTATCAGTCCTGGATTGCACAAAGACTTTTTGTGAAATACAAGGATTTCCTATAATAAACATGTCAGGAGAGGTGACAGATTCTCTATAAATCTAGTGACTCACATGTGACAACTTCTCAGATTCTAGTAGTTTTTTGGCCTCTTCTCCATCCGGTCCAGACTTCATGACGACTTCTCCCGGCCATGACCCATTTCTGCTGAATTTTCCACTCGGATGTCTATGGCTCCTCACTTTTCCAACATTTCTACACCTATAAACGAAGATAAAATTATCATGGTGCCACACACTGTGTCCCTAAATATTATAGCATCATACACTGTGACCCTAAATATAATTGTGTCAAACACTGTAAAGGAAAGCACCACAGACACAGTGCCCCCTGTAGATTTGGCAACAAACAGCCCCTGTAGATATCAAACATCCCCCCTATAGCTAGTACCACACACATCCCCCATTGAGTCGCACAGAGCCCCCTATAGATAGCACGACACAGCCCCCCTTGTAGAGAGCACGACACACATACCCCTGAGGATAGCACCACACATGGGCTGTGCCCCTGTAGATAGCGCCACACAGCCTTCCCCCTCTTGTAAATAATCCCACATAGCCTTCCCCCTCTTGTAAATAGTACCACACAGCACTCCCCCACTTGTATATAGGGCCACACAGCCCTCCCCCTGTATGTTGCCACATAGCGCTCCCCCCTGTATGTTGCCACACAGCGCTCCCCCCTGTATGTTGCCACACAGCGCTCTCCCGCTGTATGTTGCCACACAGCGCTCCCCCCCTAAAAAAATAAAAATATATTGTACTTACTTTGCCCCGTTCCAGCGACGCTCCGGTCACTCGCATGCGCATCCTCTGGGACGGACGCATATGTAGACCGGCGTGATGCAGTACGTCATCACGCTGGCCTGCGCAGGGAGTCTTCCTAGCACCTTATAGGCTGCAGGCCTATCGTGGCCTGCAGCCTATAGTATTCATTTGTATCTGAGTCCTGAGGACTCAGATACAAGTGAATGTGGCTGTCACTTGCACCGGGGCCCCCTCCGGTGCTAGCGACTTCACTGGGCATGAGGGGGCCTGTGCGACCATGGGCACCCTGGGAACCTTGGGCCGCCCGAACCGCCTTAATGATGACCCGCCACTGCATGTAAGCCCTACCTTAGACCAACATTCAATACAGTGGCGTAGCTTTAGGTGGTGCAAAGGAAGCATTTGAAGCTGGGTCCTGGTGACTGAAGGGACCCAAGTCGCCAGTATTAGAAATGCCACGTGGTAGGTGGGGGCCCTGGTAAGATTTTGCATTGGGGCCCAGGAGCTTTGAGTTACTCCCGTTTCAATTATAAGATCTGATGCCTCCCATTGCAATGGCGATTTTTACATCCCATGTTTTTACCCTAACTGCATAAGTATAAACTCCACTTTTATTTCCCTAAATGTGTATATTAAAAACTTTTAATCAGTCCTCTACTTTCAAATACATTATATGCAAAAATTCCCAGACACAATCCAAATTCTTGTTAAAAAGCCTTTCCACATGAGTGGGAGCTGTTTTAGCTAAAAAGGGAAGATCAACTCCATAGTAATGCCTATGGATTTAGAAAGGGATGTCATAAAAGCTCCTGTAGGTGCAATGTGTAGGTGTCCCAGTATTTTTGTCCATATAGCATATATGGGAGATACGGCTAGAGCTGAACGCTGTTTGCTTGGCTTTCTGTGACTCCCATAGACTTCAATGGAGAGGGCATTCAAAAACGGAACCGTGAACACAGTCATTCCCTCCGTTATAAGCAGAAGCTCTGACGCTAGTGTAAACAGGGCCTTATATATGACATTTGTTATATGATAGTTAAAACAATGCAGCTTATGTGTTAATCCTGAGCAATTTACTAACGAACATAGAGTTCACAAACAAACCACAGTAAATCTGATCTTTGCATTCATTTTTATAAAACACTTAAAAAAAACGGAGGCTCCCTGAGGACATTCAGGTGGAAACACAAAGTAACGAATCTGTAATTTTATGCTTGAAGGTCAAGCGTGTCTGTATGTAATTGCTCTATGAACAGTGACGGGTAAGAAGTGATGCCTTTCATTCCCCTCCATGTATTTATATAGTTGGACGATTCAGAATAGACCCTCTATACAAGATGAAGCAATGGTGGAAGAACAGACAGAATCATTGTGCCAGCCCAGGTCTACATATCACAGAATAATGGCGGCATTTTTATTGCCCCTCCTAGGTGGCATGGTGCACAATGCTTTATTCCACTTCAGTAATCACCAGCTGCCCAGTGCCATATTTTTATATCTACATGCCCTCCATCTAACCACAAAATTAAAACTTATCGTGTCATTTGATCGATTAATGATTTTATATGTTACAGCGGAAGTTACATAGTTAGTACGGTTGAAAAAAGACACATGTCCATCAAAACAATATATTGTACTTCAATTGTGGTCTTCAGAATTTTGTGCAAGTCAGTACCTTTGGATAATGTTTACTTGGTAGTTGCTTTCTGTAAATAGTGACTCCAACATACAGTATATATGGCCAAAGATATGTGGATGCTCCTCCAAATTATTATCACGCCCTGCCGTGTCTATAGTGAACACCACCTTTTTGTTCAAGCATTGACAAATGGGTGTAACGATTCCTCTTGTCAGAGGTCTGTGTCCCCACATACTGACAGTCTCCAACCATTGCTGACAGTAGAATACTGTGTAGGGACAGATCTTCTTGACAATGGGAAAGGTAACACGCATTTGTCTATTTGTCCTGGGTACACAAAGACTTTATGTGGAATACAAGGATTTCCATGTCAGGAGAAGGACAGATCCTCTATAGATCCAGTGACTCACAAGTGATGTCTTCTCTGATGGGAGTCGTTCTCTTTTCTTCTCCATCTGACCGCGAATGGTATGGCAACTTCTCGTGATGAGACTTCTTTGCTTCTTCGCTTCTGCAGCCATTTCCAGCCTCTATAGAAACACAAAAATTCAGACACCAAAGCCCAGGCCCATACATTAAAGGGGTTGTCCGGGCATGGACCGGTTTTTCATACTGATGACCTATCGATGTGGACAACCCCTTTTACTCAGACTAATAAATTAGAATGCATACGGACCCAGACCTTCTAAACTATTGCCAGACTCCCCCATAAGCAAATACAGCCCCCAGAACAAGCACCCTAAACAAATATAGACCCGAGAACAAGTACCCTAAATACAGACCACGGACCAGACCCCTAAATACAGACCCCAGACCAGACCTGACCCCCTAAACTAATACAGACCCCAGACCTGACCCCATAAACTAATAGACCGCAGACCTGACTTCCTAAACTAATACAGACCGCAGAGCAGACCCCTTAAACTAATACAGACCCCAGACCAGGCCTCCTAAATACAGACCCCATACCTGACTCTCTAAACGAATACAGAAACCCAGACCCCCATAAACTAATGCAGAGCCCAGACCAAACCCCCTAAATATACAGACCCCAGACCAGACCCCTAAATACAGACACCCCCTATGGACCCCAGACCACACCCCTAAATACAGACCCCCCTAAAAATAGACCCGACCCCCTTAAACTAATACAGAACTCCAGACCCCCTAAATACAGACCCCTTAAACTAACAGACCCCAAACACCTTAAACTAATACAGACCTCCTAAATACAGACCTCAGATGACCCCTTCAATACAGACCCCAGGCCAGACCCAATAAGCTACTGCAGACCCACTAAATACTGACCATAGACCAGACCCCTAAATACAGAACCCTTAAACTTATAAAGACCCCAGACCAGAGCCCCTAAATACAGACCTGACCACCTAAATACAGACCCCCTAAACAAATCCATGATCCCCTTATACTTACCTAGCAGCTCACCTCACGGTCTTCTCTCTTGCTGCTGTTGTAGGACCTGAGGTCATGTGACCAGCAGGTCTCTAATCAGTAACAAGAACTGAAGACAAAACATCATGTGACCTTTATGTCTGCAGGTCCTTTACAAGACATACACAATGCAGTTTTGTCGCAGTTTTCGCCGCGATTCGCATTGTATTTGGGGCGGCCACCCAAAATGCTCAATGATGATCCGCCATTGCTCTGGGGTAATGAATGATGTTTCACTATCTGGTAGTCTGATGGACAAATCTGGGTTTGGCGGATGCCAGGAGAATGCTACCTACCAGAATGCATAGTGCAAAATTTGTTGGAGGAGGTATAATGGCATGGGGTTGTTTTTGCAGGGGTTGGCCTAGGCCCCTTATTTCCAGTGTAGGGTAATGTTAATGGTTTAGCATACAAAGACATTTTGGACAATTGTATGCTTCCAACTTTGTGGGATTGGTTTGGGAAGGTTTCCTGTTCAAGCAGTACTGTGCCCCAGTGCACAAAGCAAGGTGGACAGAGCCCTGACCTCAACCTTACCAAACACCTTTGGGACGATTGGAACTCTAAATTAATGCCAGACCTTATCCAACATCAGTGTCTGACCTCACAAATGCTCTTTTAGCCGAATAAGCAAAATTTCCCACACACACTCCAAAATATTATGGAAAGCCTTCCCAGAAGAATGAAGGCTGTTATAGCCACAAAAGGGGGCCAGACTCTATATATGAATAAAGAAGCAAAAGGCACGGCGCCACATAGAGCAGGTCAATGGGATAACGGGAGAGCCATAAACATGATCGGTTCTGCTCACCTCCTTAGTAAGTGATAAAGGCAAAGAATAATCGGTCCACTTCGTGCTGCTGCCAGGATCCAAAGCCGGTAAACCAGAACGGTTACCGCTAGTCAAAACGTATGAACAAAAAAAGAGCAAAAGGGAGGATCCTATAGGGCGCTGCTGCGTGGTTGTTTAAAGATGGTCAATGATGATAGATACGAAAATATTTAAGTGGATATTTATTAGAACATTCAGGCTACGCGTTTCGACACTGTACAAGCGTCTTCCTCAGGAAGACGTCCTAAATTGGGACGTTTTGGCACAAAATGCTGGCGTCAACCAAGAGTTGGTATAACAGAACAATAAAAACAAAAATGCTCTCCATGGTGCAATAAATCCAGGAGTGTGACAAGTTTAAAACCAAACCGGTTATGCTCACCAGAAATGCCTATGCAGTGAGCAGGTACAAGACTATGAAGCATGAAGTGGGACAGAGGCCTGAGCGGTGGATAGCTGCTCCAGCCTGCGGACTTCTGGACTCAGGGTCACAAACGAATCATTCAGTGAAAGGTAAAAAGCAGGAATACAAGAGGCGCTACCACCATCATGTATCAACATTGACACTTTCAACATACAACATCCCTTCATAAAGTATATCTTATACCAGAATGGTCTCAAAACGTGTTGTACGACCAATAAATGTCCATTTTATACATTTCTATAGGACGGTGGAAGCGCCCATTGTATTCCTGCTTTTTACCTTTCACTGAATGAAGAGGTGGTATAATGAAGAGAACATTGTCTGACCTATCTAGATAGATGCACCAAATTGATCATTGATCACCACGGTGACAAATTTGGCGCAACTTCTAACTGTCTGGTCTGTTTGCACTGTCTAAAACTTGGATAGAATTAGAAAAATCTGCTGCCATGACTGCATTGTTGCACTGACCAATATTGGAAGTTCACTGTCAATTCCATTAAACGCAATGACTGTAGTGGTAAAGACTTGTAACCAAAAATAATTAATATTATACGCAAGAATTCACTTATTGAAAACAGGATTACAAAATGCTAACTCATTTTAATGGAGCTTTAATATGAGACTTTGAGTCTGTTGCCATTTACAGGTCCACCTTTTATTCATTAAATACAGTTTATCGAAATACTTGGGTTTAATCAGTAGGTGGCAAATGTAACAAAGGCGTTGATAAGATGAGCAGCGCCATCTAACGGCAGTCTTAGAGAATACACCTACTCTCTGTAATAAAAGTCTCAGTCAGTGGGTGTGCGACTAATTGAGAGTTATGACCTCTTTGGGAGAAAAGCCCAGAAAAGAAAGGATGTAATCTATGGACAATAAACATTCTGTTCTTCTACTGTAAAACCAGGCTTCATTCATTACTAATAAGAGGGGTCAGACAGATGCGGAGAGTCCCAGACAAATGACACAGCATGCTGATCCTACATTACAGGAAAAAGGGCATTTTATATAAAACGCATTGAAAATACGACGACACTACATTTATTTTCACAGTTCAGCACACGCCGGATATTGGCTTTTGTGACAAGGAGATAAAATAAAAATGTATTCTTTTTTTTATTTAAATAAAAAGTTAAAATAGAAAGGAAATTTGTTAAATGGGTTTTGTGGGACCTATTTATTTATTTTTTAAAGTGACTTAGGCAAAGAATAAATAATATATTAAGCATCTTTACTGGGCCCAGATATATACAAAACCAGTGGTTGTTACTGAACAATATGGCCACGGCTAATGCTTGTCTTTGTAAAATGCCCCTCACATCCGCGTGACAATCACATGACTGGAGCATCCATGGTCTGTCTGAGCATGCTCCGAAAGTATTCTGACCCCAGTGGTTCTGCCTCAAACCACATGGGCAGAGTGGGGAAAAAAGGTCCTATTTCAGGAATAAATATGATAAAATATCAAGCGGCACACCAAACAGCAGCCCGACCCTGGGTGTTTTTTTCTTCTTTATTTTGGCTTCTCCTGGGGCTCCCAGAAGCAGAAATAGGGCAAAACCCAGGACCAGGCCGCCTCATATTTTATCATACCGATTAATGAAATCGTGCCTTTTTTTCACTCCGCACTTGTGGTTGGAGGTAGAACCACTGGGCTCAGATACCTTCTGAAGAAGACTGTACACACAGAGCTGTTTTCCATCTGCTGCATCTACTCGATCGAGGCAACCGTTGTCCAGTTTCCCCGTGCGCACACTGACCCAGCGGAGTCACGTCCAGGGAGCGTCTGAGCGGTGAAGTATATGGACTCATTTCTTAAAGTTGTGAGGACTTTAACGGGCACCTACTCCGTTCATCTACTTTTGATCTGCTGTTTGTTTTTAGCATTTATCATATCCCATGTTTAGAAAGTGCCCCACACACTGTGCACCCTTGTAGATTACCTCACACATTGTGCACCCCTGTAGAGTACCCCACACACTGTGCACCCTTGTAGATTACCTCACACATTGTGCACCCCTGTAGAGTACCCCAACACTGTGCACCCTTGTAGATTACTTCACACATTGTGCACCCCTGTAGATTACCTCACACATTGTGCACCCCTGTAGAGTACCCCACACACTGTGCACCCCTGTAGAGTACCCCAACACTGTGCACCCCTGTACATTACCTCACACATTGTGCACCCCTGTAGATTACCTCACACATTGTGCACCCCTGTAGATTACCTCACACATTGTGCACCCCTGTAGATTACCTCACACATTGTGCACCCCTGTAGAGTACCCCACACACTGTGCACCCCTGTAGAGTACCCCAACACTGTGCACCCCTGTACATTACCTCACACATTGTGCACCCCTGTAGATTACCTCACACATTGTGCCTAAACTATATAAATTGGGTATCACCGTAATCATATTGACAAGCAGAATAACGTTCATTTGACGGTTTTACTGCACGGTGAAAGCCATCAAAAACGAAACCCAAAAGATAATGGAGGAATCGCAGCTTTCTCCAATTCCACCACACAAATATTTATTTTTCCGTTTCCTAGTACTTTAATAAATAGTGTCAATTGAAACCACAACTCCTCACGGAAAAAATAGGCCTTCAAACCACTCCATTGACAGAAAAAAAAAAAAAAAGTTATGGCTCTTGGAAACTGGGGAGTGAAAATAAAAACGAAAAATGGCTGTGGTGCCAATGGATTAAATTATCACTATAGCGTCAACACTACAGAGAGATGTATTAAAATTTGTGCACAGAAAAGTGGAGCAGTTGCTCATAGCAACCAATTGGACTTCAGCTTTTTTTCATGGACCCTTTTGAAAATGAAAGAAGCAATTTATTATTAACATAAGATGAAAAAAAAAAAAAAAAGTTAAAAATAAAACAGCAGCTCCATAATGAATAGTCACTTTATTTAATAAACAAAAATAGAGACTTTTGTGCGAGACATTATTTGCCCAAATTCAGTAGACAACGTTTCTGCCTGCATTACAATGCCTGAATTTTTACATACAATTGGTCTAAATTTCTGGTACATTTGTTTCTGAGAATTGCAAATAGAAATCAATACCATACAATCTATCATTCATGGTATGGCCCAGATATGTTGTGATAAGGCAGTGGAGGAGATTATTACAAACCAAAAAATTAAAACAAAGTGATTCCTTTTACTTTCATGAGAACAGAGCAACAACCTTTTAACAGTCCTGGAGGTCTGACATGCCTATAAAACCAGCGCCACATCACTGGGACTCTGTGCAGGGATACTGGTCCTGTAAAACGTTTTGCTTTTTTTATAAGTATAAACACCTTAAAAAGGCGCTATCCACCTTCGTACCCAATTTTTTTTTATTGTTGAGATGCATATAAAGTGAGAAATCAATCTACTTTGCAAATAGTTTTGATTATAAAACTTCCTTTCGTGTCTACCGTTCCTAGAGAGACCAATGCGTCCCCATGGTAACAGACTACAAACTGTGTAGTCTGATCCTACAGTCGTACTCTCTTCCATCTGTACTCGGTTTGCTAACCCACCAAATGTATATTAGCAAGAAGTCAGATGGCAGGCAGTATAACTGCAGGATCAAAGTACACAGTTTGTTTTTAGTCTGTTACTATGGAGATGCATAACAGATGTAATTAAGGCAATTTGAAAAGTAGCTTCATTTTTCATTTTAGGTACACTGGAATAATAAAAATATTGGTTGTGAAGGTGGAAATGGCATTTAAATTATTTTCGAAGTACTAATATCCTACTCTATTCATCACTTCGTTGTATCGGTTTACTAGCAACAATAAGTATGACCACCACTACAGCTTTTAGGCTGCGTTCAACATCACTGTCTGTTTTCCGCTGAGGGGTTCCGTCTGGTTAACCCCTCAGCGGAAAGGCAAACGGAAAACTCAGTTTCCCTCACCATTGAACTCAATGGTGACGGAAACCTAGCTAGTGATTTCCGTCTGTCACCGTTGTGACAGGGTTCCGTCGTTCTTGATGGAGCCGATAGCGCAGTCGACTGCACTATTGATTCCGTCAAAACGACAGAGCCCTGTCACAACGGTGACAGACGGAAATCACTAGCTAGGTTTCCGTCACCATTGAGTTCAATGGTGAGGGAAACGGAGTTTTCCGTTTGCCTTTCCGCTGAGGGGTTAACCAGACGGAAACCTCCGACGAAACCCCTCAACGGAAGGGCAACACTGATGTGAACAGGCCCTTACATTGGTTGATGCTTAGCTTTCCAAGATTCCTGAATGGCAACTATACCTAGTCATCATCCATCTCCTCATGTAATTTAAAAACTAGGCAGAACGAACATTCAGGAGTTAGGAAAAACTGGATGGAAAACGCTCAGTACAAGCCAGCATTCACAGAAACGGATATTACGAAGAGATAGCTTAATAGAATATTAAAAGACTTCACACAAGAGGACAAATCAGGAAGGGGACTTATTCAGGAGGATTGCTCTTTTAAGATCAGCAAGAATCCTTAATGCAGGGTCAATCGTCCTGCTTCACTCTGGTTCTGCGGATGTTAAAGTTTCCCCTCCTTAGTGTCTCCTAAACTGTGAAGAGATAGGAGATATAAGGAGAGGTGTGACCTGTGAGGCCTACTAGCGCTGCTCATGTCTGACATAACTCACCATTGTACTGACCCTGTATATGAGGGTAACTGGAATCTCTCACATATGACTTTCTATAAATGTCTATCCTCCCATGAGACACAAGACTACCGGTATGTGAACTGTTCCAGAATAATTAAGTCACTCGTCCATGGTGAGATTAGTCCACGATAATCTATATCCAGGTATTGATATTTTCTTTTGTATCGCAGGTTTGATGACATTCACAAAGCACATTACTGCTACACAATCGACATGTTCACTGATCATTATAGATCTGCCTCTGTGCATGATCACATTAGTAAACAATACATTAGATGTCTCGTGACGAGTAGATCCCATCTGCATCTCACTGCTCCTTTACAGAAAGGCTTCCCATTTTCTCTTCTGTGTTCGTCACACTCGTATCTCCTTTTACTGGTTTGGAGTAGACCCGCTCACCAAAAATTGTGCTGCCAACACGGACATTGGTGGAGCCTACTTCAATCTGAGCAGAAGAATATAAAGATGTATGGTTAAAGATGCCACGTAAGGGGAAAGTAGGACTACAAGTGGCACGTGATGGTTGGAGAAGTGTTCGAGATTTTGCATCAGAGACCAAGAACTGCAAGTTATGACTCTGCACTAATTCACATTCTCCTCTCAACCCTCAGTTTAGACCTGCCTGTTTAGCTCTCCCGCTGCTCTGTCTGCAATAGAAGGAGGCACAATAAGCCGTGCCCCCTTACCAAAGCCCCACCCCTGAACCATCTGCCAGTTAAAAATGGATCTGTGCTCGATGCAAGATTTAGATCATTTAGATATTTATTCTACTCTCTCGGTTTGAGAAACCGCAGAAAATCCTGCAGACTGACAAACACTGTGGGCTCGTCTTTTTTCTGTTTACCTCTATTACTAATTTCTAGTTTTACTGTTCCATTAAAGGGGTTGTCCAGGTCAGGTTCAGAAGAAAAAAAAATGGTCTGCCCCCCCCAGAAATAGCACTAACCTTGTCCATGCGCTATCCGGTATTATAGCTCTGTCCAATTTAAGTGATTTCTGGAACAAAAGAGCCTTCTTTTTCTAATCCTGGACAACCCTTTCAGAAAACAAAATGCAGCAAAACCGTTTTTGCTGTAGTTTTTCACAATACCATAAAGATTGAGTGTGACCCTGAAACATGTCCCGACATTCTATTGGCTGGGCATTCGTACCAATGCAGTTTCCTGAACAAAATAACAGGGCAAGCCAAAGGTCAGTAGGGTTGTACGCTATCAGATGCTTCTAAGCTTGACGATGATGTAAACTACCAGATTTTTTTTAATATAAGTTCTGCACTGGTACCTCCATATCTTTATAGGAAGTATATTTATAGAAACACACTTTGTTTTACATGGTGCAGGCCTTGAGGGGGCAGTGCGTGACTACTATTTCCAGTGTTCTCCCCCTCAGGCCCTGCACTAAGCCTAACGCAGTACCAGTCTTACCTGGAGTGTTCCTTCTGCATCATCATTATATGCACTGCCCAGGTACTTGCGCAGAACAGATCTAAAGACCAGGTAGCTTACTACAGCCACACGGGTAAAACTGGCCAAAGAGTAAAACCACCGCAACTTTTTATCATATTATTTGACACTCAATATTATTCTGCATGGTAAGCATAATCTCTCTTCCTCGCTGTTAGCCGGATTCTGAAGGAGTAGTATCCACACGGAGTAATTCCGAGTTTGAATAACTAATGGTAGTTGATCTAATGTTACCTATACAAGGTATACAGTACGAATGATCCTATGCATTATATATACTCACTGCATGCTCAAAGTCAGAGGACATTCCCATGCTCAGCTCCACAGTATCCAATGGAAGCCCCAGTTTATCACATACCTCTTCACGCTGTTTCAGCAGCAACTGTATATGGGGGGGGGGGGGGGGGAGAAAAACAACTCAAAAAAGGAAAACAAATTGCCCCAGAATCCATTATTCTGCACCTACACCATATGCCTATTTTTGTCCAACAAACCCAGTCATTGAGATTTATAAATACTATGTACTTGGCATTGATAGATTGGCCTTATAGAGAACATAAATGTTACAATGAATGACCATGCCAGATAACTTAAAGGGGATTCTCCGCTTTGGACAACTCCTTGTTAGAAAAGTCCCTTGACAATAAGGAGATCAAAAAGTGTCCATCTGCTGGGACCTCCAGCAATCAGCGGTTCTCTAGATGGAAGCCTAGCAATAAGTGATCAATTTCCCTGCAGCGCCACCACAGGGGAAATTTAGCATTACACAGAGCCCATTCAGATCAATGGGCTGTCCCTATAATGCAGAACAGGACAGATCCTCCAGAGCAATATGGACATCAAAGATGGGGAGCCCTGCTCAGGACTATTAGCCAGAGTGGAGAGCCCCTAACAACGAGCAATTTTCACAGACACGGTCAGCCATCCATTTAAAATGTCCGTCTTGTAGTACTATATTTCCCTTGCAGCAGCTGCAAATAGTTGGCCAATAGCGGCTCACTCCAGTGAGAAAAGCTAATAACAGGGGGCTTTTGGAGCCAGATCTGCGGCAATGAGCTGATTGCTGGGTGACAAAGAGCC
Organism: Rhinoderma darwinii; assembly: GCF_050947455.1. Lineage (NCBI taxonomy): Eukaryota > Metazoa > Chordata > Amphibia > Anura > Rhinodermatidae > Rhinoderma > Rhinoderma darwinii. Next base: position 342,098,359 of record NC_134689.1, read on the forward strand.
AGTTTGTAGTCTGTTGCTAAGAAACATCTGACAGAATTGTAAACATCATGTGGCAAACCTCAGCAAGAGGAAAGTTCTCATTTAGTTGTGTAAAACTGGCTTGGGAATCATGGTAAGTCCTGTGAAGCAATATAGATTTAGACCCCAATTGTAAGAGCACAATTAAGAAAGAATGCCTCAGAAAGAGGCGGACCCCCAAACCGTCGCACCAGGCGCAGTAAGACGCCAATCTACCCTCCATGTGAAGTCTCTGCAAAAAAACAGTCCATAAAGACACTGGGAAGAAACCATCTGGATAGGTTTATGGACTCTGGCACACTGGGTGGTATTTATATCCATGCTTTGTATGTGCTCATTTTTTGACACTGAATTACAAAAAAATATATACTTTGCAAAAAGGAAAAAAAAATCTTATCTTTATAGAACTCTTGTGAAGCACCAAAAACAAATTGCTGCTTTAGTAAAAGAGGAATGAGTCAAAGTAATTGAGGAATTATGGATTTTGGATGAAATTTACCTTTAAACATCAACTCGCATCTAGTTTCGCAGCCTGCTTACCTGAAAGTCAGGGTTGGGGCCTTCAGCAAGATCATGGCCAAAGCTCCCAATGGTCATCAGACCCACAAACTCCAAGCCTGGGCACTTCTCCTGGATATGTTTTACCAACTCAACTGTGTCTGCTGGAGGAAGGCCATGTTTGCCTGAAAGAAAAAATGTATCAGGCCTGTGGACGGGACGGGCAGCAAACTGGCCAACACCATAAAGTAAAAGGGTTCATCAAGAAGTAAGCCTAGAGAACAGTTACTTTCTTCACTGCTGGTGTTGACTTGAACCATGACCTTCAACTTCTCAGATGATCCCTTTCTCTGCCAGGAGGCATTGACCTTGTCCGCAAGCTTTACAGAATCTATGGTCTCCACAATGTAAAGGTTTGGAACAGCTGAGCGAAAAGAAAGATGAACAATATTAATTTTCAAAGACTGAGGTCACAGTTTTTAGGGGATTTAATATGCTGTTCTCCTCAGCCACCAATCACCAAGAGATGTGTCCACAAATGTCGAAAGGAGTGTGAGCGCTACAGGTGTGCCCACTATTTAAAGCGGCTTGAAGTTATAATGTCCCTTTAATGAAATACAGGCACATTGCTATAGCACCCGCTATGCATAATCATGATCTAAATAAGCATTTATGAGGCACGGCTTTCTAGTTCACGTGGCATTTCCTTAACCCCTTCCCGCTCCTTGACGTACTATTACGTCATGGCAGCTGTATCGTTCGCGCTCCATGCCGTAATAGTACGTCTCGGGAGTAACGGCCGTTTCGGCCGTCCTCCCGACACATACAGGAGCTGTGACGCTGCTGTCTTGTTCAGCAGCTGTCACAGCTCCTACAGCGGGGACCGATCGCTGTGTCCCCGCTGATTAACCCCTTAAAAGCCGCGTTCTATAGAGATCGCGGCTTTTTAGGGGTTAAGCTGCCATCGCCGGCCTGCTACGCGATAGCGGCCGGCGATGGTGACTATGGCAACCGGACACCAAACAATGGCGTCCGGCTATGCCATAGACGGAAGCCTAGTGGGTCCTGACAACGTCAGGACCCACTATGCTTGCTGTCAGTGAGTAGCTGACAGTTCTAATACACTGCACTACGCATGTAGTGCAGTGTATTAGAATAGCGATCAGGGCCTCCTGCCCTCAAGTCCCCTAGTGGGACAAAGTAATAAAGTAAAAAAAAAGTTAAAAAAAGATGTGTAAAAATAAGAAAATAAAAGTTTTAAAAGTAATAAAAGTAAAAGTCCCACTTTTTCCCTTATCAGGCCTTTATTATTAATAAAAATATATAAACAAACAAATAAACTATACATAATTGGTATCGCCGCGTCCGTAACGGCCTGAACTACAAAATTATTTTGTTATTTATCCCGCACGGTGAACGCCGTAAAAAAAAATATTAATAAACCGTACCACAATCACAATTGTTTGGTCACTTCACCTCCCAAAAAATGGAATAAAAAGAGATCAAAAAGTCGCATGTACCTAAAAATGGTACTGATGGAAAATACAGTTCGTTACGCAAAAAATAAGTCCTCGCACGGCTTTATTGATTGAAAAATAAAAACGTTATGGCTCTTAGAATAAGGTAACACAAAAAGTGAGTGATTGTTTACAAAACGTATTTTATTGTGCAAACGCCATAAGACATAAAAAAAAACTATAAACATCTGGTATCGCCGTGATCGTATCGCCCCGCAGAATAAAGTTAATATATCATTTATAGCGCACGGTGAACGCTGTAAAAAAAAAAGTATACAAAAACAATAGTAGAATTGCTGTTTATTAGTCACCACGCCACCTAAAAATGGAATAAAAACTGATCAAAAAGCCGCATGCACCCCAAGAAAACTACAATGGATTCCTCAAGGGGTCTAGTTTCCAAATTGGGGTCACTTTTGGGGGGTTTCCAATGTTTTGGCACCACAAGACCTCTTCAAACCGGACATGGTGCCTAATAAAAAAGAGGGCTCAAAATCCGCTAGGTGCTCCTTTGCTTCGGAGGCCGGTGCTTCAGTCCATTACCGCCCGAGGGCCACATGTGGGATATTTCTCTAAACTGCAGAATCTGGGCAATAAGTATTGAGTTGCGTTTCTCTGATAAATCCTTTTGTGTTATAAAAAAAATGGTATAAAAAGAGTAAATTTCACCTCTACTTTGCTCTAAATTTCTGTGAAACACCTAAAGGGTTCATAAACTTTCTAAATGCTGTTGTGAATACTTTGAGGGGTCTAGTTTCTAAAATGGGGTGTTTGATAGGGGTTTCTAATATATGGGCCCCTCAAAGCAACTTCAGAAATGAACTGGAACCTAAAAAAATAAATAAATGAGGCAATACTTCGCTTCTTACATTATACTGATAATGAGCCGTGCCCACTCCGAGATGACCCCAGTTTTGACCGTTTGTATAAACGGAGACCCCTATTAGACCGTTCCAGTGCCCGGTTTTCCAAAGCATACACCCCCGAGAAGTGTTTTTCTATTGATGAGTCCCTGGTACATTTTAAAGGGAGGGTTCAATTCCGCCAGTACCTGCCAGGTAAGAGGGCAAGGTATGGCGTGAAGATGTATAAGCTGCGAGAGTGCATCAGGGTATACCTACAGGTTTAGGATATATGAAGGAAAGGCCACCCCCAAACCAGACTGCATCCTGGACTACAATAGGTACATGGGAGGGATGGACTTGTCAAATCAAGTCCTGAAGCCCTACAGCGCCATGCGGTGAGGTATAAGAAGCTGGCCGGGCACATCATACAGATGGCTTTGTACAATGCGTATGTGCTACGTCGATGTGCAGGCCAGAGGGGAACTTTCCTGGAATTTCAAGATCTAATCTTTAGGGACCAGGAAGGGGGGGCGCATCGTACCAGGGCAACACTTTCCAGGAGAAGGTCCCCAAACCGGTGGAAAGGGAAAGAGTCAAAAGAGGTGCAGAGTCTGCTATAAGAGGGGGATAAGGAAGAACACAATATACCAATGTGACACGTGTCCCGAAAAACCAGGGCTCTGTATAAAAGATTGTTTTAAAATGTATCATACATCCCTTGATTTTCAATTTACCCTGATGCACTCCGCACAGCTTACCCCCCTCATCTTTCCCTTCTGAGCCCTGCCGTATGCCCAGGCAGCTGATAACAGCCACATGTAGGGTATTGTCGTACCCAGGAGAACCCACATTACAATTTAAGGGGTGTATATGTCCGGTGGCGCATGCTGGGCACACTATATTGGACACTGAAATGGCATATACATATATAAAATTGCAAATCTCACACTGCACCATCTGCTGCGCATTATCTTTTACACAGTACCTGTGGGGTCAAAATGCTCACTACACCTCTAGATGAATGTCTTAAGGGGTGTAGTTTTTAAAATGGGGTCACTTCTCGGGGGTTTCAACTGTACTGGTACCTCAGGGGCTTCTGCACACATGACTTAGCACCAGAAAAGCTCCAGTAGGCCAAATGGTGGTCCTTTCCTTCTGAGCCCTCCCATGGGCCCAAAGGGCAGTTTATCACCACAAATGGGGTATTGCCGCACTAAGGACAAATTGGGCAACAAAATGGGGTATGTTGTTCCTTGTGAAAATAAGAAATTTTGATCAAAAATGACATCTTATTGGAAAAAATATCATTTTTTTCATTTCACAGCCCAATTCAAATAGGTGCTGTGAAAAAACTGTGCGGTCAAAATGATAACAAAAACCATAAATGAATTCCTTGAGGGGTGTAGTTTCCAAAATGGGGTCACTTCTGGTGGGTTTCCATTGCTTTGATACCTCTGGGGCTCTGCAAATGCAACATGGCACCCGAAAACCAATCCAGCAAAATCTGGACTCCAACAAACACATAGCGCTCCTTTCCGTCTGAGCCCTCCCATGGGCCCAAACGGCAGTTTATCACCACAAATGGGGTATTGCCGCACTAAGGACAAATTGGGCAACAAAATGGGGTATGTTGTTCCCTGTGAAAATAAGAAATTTTGATCAAAAATGACATCTTATTGGAAAAAATATAATTTATTTCATTTCACAGCCCAATTCAAATAGGTGCTGTGAAAAACCTGTGCGGTCAAAATGATAACAAAAACCATAAATGAATTCCTTGAGGGGTGTAGTTTCCAAAATGGGGTCACTTCTGGTGGGTTTCCATTGCTTTGATACCTCTGGGGCTCTGCAAATGCGACATGGCACCCGAAAACCAATCCAGCAAAATCTGGACTCCAACAAACACATAGCGCTCCTTTCCTTCTGAGCCCTCCCATGGGCCCAAACGGCAGTTTATCACCACAAATGGGGTATTGCCGCACTAAGGACAAATTGGGCAACAAAATGGGGTATGTTGTTCCCTGTGAAAATAAGAAAATTTGATCAAAAATGACATTTTATTGGAAAAAATATCATTTTTTTCATTTCACAGCCCAATTCAAATAGGTGCTGTGAAAAAACTGTGCGGTCAAAATGATAACAAAAACCATAAATGAATTCCTTGAGGGGTGTAATTTCCAAAATGGGGTCACTTCTGGTGGGTTTCCATTGTTTTGATACCTCAACACCTCTTCAAACCTGGCATGCTGCCTAAAATATATTCTAATAAAAAAGAGGCCTCAAAATGCACTAGGTGCTTCTTTGCTTCTAGGGCTTGTGTTTTAGTCCACGAGCGCAGTAGGGCCACATGTGGGACATTTCTAAAAACTGCAGAATCTGGACAATACATATTTAGTAGTGTTTCTCTGGTAAAACCTTCTCTGTTACTAAAAAAAAATTGAATAAAATTGAAATTCAGCAGAAAAAATGAAATTTGCAAATTTAATTTCCACTTTGCTTTAATTCCTGTGAAATGCCTGAAGGGTTAAAAAACTTTCTATATGCTGTTTTGAATACTTTGAGGGGTCTAGTTTTTAAAATGGGGTGTTTTATGGGGGTTTCTAACACATAGTCCCCTCAAATCCACTTCAGAACTGAACTGGCACCTTCAAAAAAAGGCTTTTGAAATTTTCTTAAGAATATGAGAAATTGCTGTTTATGTTCTAAGCCTTGTAACGTCCAAGAAAAATAAAAGAATGTTCAAAAAACGATGCCAATCAAAAGTAGACATATGGGAAATGTGAACTAGTAACTATTTTGGGTGGTATAACCGTCTGTTTTTCAAGCAGATGCATTTAAATTCTGAAAAATGCTATTTTTTGTAAATTTTCTCTAAATTTTGCAATTTTTCACAAATAAAGACTGAATATATCGACCAAATTTTACCACGAACATGAAGCCCAAAGTGTCACGAGAAAACAATCTCAGAATCGCTTGGATAGGTTTAAGCATTCCGACGTTATTACCACATAAAGTGAAATATGTCAGATTTGAAAAATGGGCTCTGAGCCTTAAGGCCCAAACTAGGCTGCGTCCTTAAGGGGTTAAAGAGGCTCTGTCACCAGATTTTGCAACCCCTATCTACTATTGCAGCAGATCGGCGCTGCAATGTAGATTACAGTAACGTTTTTATTTTTAAAAAACGAGCATTTTTGGCCAAGTTATGACCATTTTTGTAGATCTGCAAATGAGGCTTGCAAAAGTCCAAGTGGGCGTGTTGAAAAGTAAAAGTACAACTGGGCGTGTATTATGTGCGTACATCGGGGCGTTTTTACTACTTTTACTAGCTGGGCGTTCTGATGAGAAGTATCATCCACTTCTCTTCACAACGCCCAGCTTCTGGCAGTGCAGACACACAGCGTGTTCTCCAGAGATCACGCTGTGACGTCACTCACAGGTCCTGCATCGTGTCGGCACCAGAGGCTACAGTTGATTCTGCAGCAGCATCAGCATTTGTAGGTAAGTAGCTACATCGATTTACCTGCAAACGCCGATGCTGCTGCAGAATCATCTGTAGCCTCTGGTGCCGATGTGTCCTCGCTCGTCTGACACGATGCAGGACCTGTGAGTGACGACACAGCGTGATCTCTTGAGAACACGGCTGTGTCTGCACTGCCAGAAGCTGGGCGTTCTGAAGAGAAGTGGATGATACTTCTCATCAGAACGCCCAGCTAGTAAAAGTAGTAAAAACGCCCCGATGTACGCACATAATACACGCCCACTTGGACTTTTACTTTTCAACACGCCCAGTTGGACTTTAGCAGGCCTCATTTGCATAAATACGAAAATGGTCATAACTTGGCCAAAAATGCTCGTTTTTTAAAAATAAAAACGTTACTGTAATCTACATTGCAGCGCCGATCACATGCAATAGCAGATAGGGGTTGCAAAATCTGGTGACAGAGCCTCTTTAAGTAGAAAATGGATGCAGCAGGGTTTCAATAGGGTTTGTAAAAATCCCCTACACCCAGAAGCTTAACTATAGTGGGTGCAGGCCGGAGGGGGGTACAGAGACCACTCAAGGAAATACCAGCGTTTTTTTATCCCTATACCGTGAAGCCACTGTGTGTATTATCCTTGTATCCTGACATAACTGTGTTCATTACATCTGTGACATCACTGTGTATTATCCTTGTATTATGACCCCGGTATTTATTATCCATGTGCTGTGACATCACTGTGTATTATCCTTGTATTATGACCCCTGTATTTATTATCCATGTGCTGTGACATCACTGTGTATTTTCCTTGTATTATGACCCCGGTATTTATTATCCATGTGCTGTGACATCACTGTGTATTATCTTGTTAAATTGATAAAAGATATGGCTCAACCAGCCATTATTTCCAGAAACAGGCAAAAGCAAGTGATTGGCGACAGTAGAGGTGTATCAGAGTGAACGAAGTTTCTCAAACACTCCAGGACCACCCTCCCTGTTTATTGTATAATATTTCGCTACACCCTTGCCAATAGATAACAATCTATCCAGATCCAACGCGTTTCAGCAACACATCAAGAGTGATGCCTCATCAGGGATTACTAGATAGCAATTTCAGTTAGAATTGTTAGGTTACAAAAGCTGGATAGCACTGTATATGTGCAGATTTTAGCCTCCAGACGCGTGAACGGCTCTGATACAATGACCGCACACGCGCCCGGGAAGCTGCAGGCTTATACGATTGAGAGCCCGCCCTCATTCCAATCGTCACCGGAGCAGCCGCCAATCCGCATACAACACGCACATTGTGACGTGCCGGAGGCGGCGCCTCACGACACAGACGACCAATGAAGGTATCTGGACGACAAGCGTCCATAGTTACTAGGGGACGCTAGACGCGGCTCCTAAACTGCTGTCAAAATCAAACAGCAAGGAATGGAAAAGGAACGAATGTCCCTCCTATCACACATAACACCGTCCCCAAACAAACGGGGCAGTGTGAGGTGGAGGAGATAAGTATCACGGGAGTCGTCAAGAGAAGACTGACCCCCAGTGATTCCATAGTTGCCTAGCAACTTATCGTTACCCTACTAGCCAGGGATCAGACTCAGATAGAAGATGGATATAGCCCAATATCCCACAAGGACTATGCATAGAAGTCCTATACGAGCCTCCTCCCAAACAGAAACGGAGGGTGCCCGGCGGAGGAAAAACCCCCATCCATAGTCGCTCCCTAAATCTCAAAATGCGATAGGTAGACATAAAAAGTAAAGGCAGACCCCGATGTGGGGGACCTGGTAGGAGACTCCCCGCTTATTACATACAGGAGGGGGCGGAACCTTAGGGACCGTTTGGTTCATAGTCATCTACTACCACAGGCACAGTGCAGTACTTGGTTGGAGAACAGTCTAAAAGGTACCTTTAGATGTGGAACATGCAAAGCATGTGTGTCCATTATATGTAGCAGGAATTTCAGTAGCACGAAAACTGGTAAAACATTTGACAATAGATCATATATCAACTGTAAAACGAAAGGCATTGTATACATGATTACCTGTAGATGTGGTCTACAGTACGTGGGTAAAACAAAAAGGGAGTTTAGGAGAAGGATCCGTGACCACATTGGGGATGTCAGAAGGAAGGTGGACACCCCGGTATCAAGACACGTATGGTCCTGTCACGATGGGGATGTTACTGCTCTTGGCTTTCAGGGAATTGAATATGTCAGACCGCTCGCGAGAGGGGGGGATCTGGACAAGAAAATTTTACAAAAGGAGGCTGAATGGATTTTTAGGATGCAGACCATAAATCCTCATGGATTGAATGAACAAATCTCCTATTCTTGTTTTCTCTAGATACATTGCGCCTCTTATTTCTCATGCTTCTTTGTCGAGTCGTTTGTGTCTACTGCGATTAGTTGTTATTTTGGTTACTCCCAGCTATCTCTGTGAATATACCAATATATAGTATTTTGACTGACAGGGGCATCTCTGAGAATTGGGGATGTCCCTGTGAATATATCAATATTTTGACTGATAAATGGTATTTCAGTCCCTGTTCACACTATGCGTTTTCTATTGCGATTTGTGGGTGCATTATTCTCCACTTGTTGACTTTTTTCCTTTCTATTTACTTTTTATGTCTACCTATCGCATTTTGAGATTTAGGGAGCGACTATGGATGGGGGTTTTTCCTCCGCCGGGCACCCTCCGTTTCTGTTTGGGAGGAGGCTCGTATAGGACTTCTATGCATAGTCCTTGTGGGATATTGGGCTATATCCATCTTCTATCTGAGTCTGATCCCTGGCTAGTAGGGTAACGATAAGTTGCTAGGCAACTATGGAATCACTGGGGGTCAGTCTTCTCTTGACGACTCCCGTGATACTTATCTCCTCCACCTCACACTGCCCCGTTTGTTTGGGGACGGTGTTATGTGTGATAGGAGGGACATTCGTTCCTTTTCCATTCCTTGCTGTTTGATTTTGACAGCAGTTTAGGAGCCGCGTCTAGCGTCCCCTAGTAACTATGGACGCTTGTCGTCCAGATACCTTCATTGGTCGTCTGTGTCGTGAGGCGCCGCCTCCGGCACGTCACAATGTGCGTGTTGTATGCGGATTGGCGGCTGCTCCGGTGACGATTGGAATGAGGGCGGGCTCTCAATCGTATAAGCCTGCAGCTTCCCGGGCGCGTGTGCGGTCATTGTATCAGAGCCGTTCACGCGTCTGGAGGCTAAAATCTGCACATATACAGTGCTATCCAGCTTTTGTAACCTAACAATTCTAACTGAAATTGCTATCTAGTAATCCCTGATGAGGCATCACTCTTGATGTGTTGCTGAAACGCGTTGGATCTGGATAGATTGTTATCTATTGGCAAGGGTGTAGCGAAATATTATACAATAAACAGGGAGGGTGGTCCTGGAGTGTTTGAGAAACTTCGTTCACTCTGATACACCTCTACTGTCGCCAATCACTTGCTTTTGCCTGTTTCTGGAAATAATGGCTGGTTGAGCCATATCTTTTATCAATTTAACAATTAAATCAATTTTTAATCGTTCTATCAGGCGGTGAATATATTTACATTTTTGAACGACATTTGCTATCTTATATACAGTGAATCACTGTGTATTATCCTTGTATTATGACCCCTGTAGTTATTATCCATGTGCTGTGACATCACTGTGTATTATCCTTGTATTATGACCCCTGTATTTATTATCCATGTGCTGTGACATCACTGTGTATTATCCTTGTATTATGACTCCGGTATTTATTATCCATGTGCTGTGACATCACTGTGTATTATCCTTGTATTATGACCCCTGTATTTATTATCCATGTGCTGTGACATCACTGTGTATTATCCTTGTATTATGACTCCTGTATTTATTATCCATGTGCTGTGACATCACTGTGTATTATCCTTGTATTATGACCCCGGTATTTATTATCCATGTGCTGTGACATCACTGTGTATTATCCTTGTATTATGACCCCTGTAGTTATTATCCATGTGCTGTGACATCACTGTGTATTATCCTTGTATTATGACCCCTGTATTTATTATCCATGTGCTGTGACATCACTGTGTATTATCCTTGTATTATGACTCCTGTATTTATTATCCCTCCACTGCAACATCACTGTGGTCCTTAGGCCATTAGCTGCGACATCGCTATGTTGGTTATTTCTGCTCTGTGACATTACTGACTATTATTCCTGTGTTACTTCACTTTAGTCACTGCCCTTGTACTAGGACTTCACTGTGATTATTATCCTTGTTCTGTGACATCACTGTGTATTATCCTTGTATTATGACCCCGGTATTTATTATCCATGTGCTGTGACATCACTGTGTATTATCCTTGTATTATGACCCCTGTAGTTATTATCCATGTGCTGTGACATCACTGTGTATTATCCTTGTATTATGACCCCTGTATTTATTATCCATGTGCTGTGACATCACTGTGTATTATCCTTGTATTATGACTCCTGTATTTATTATCCCTCCACTGCAACATCACTGTGGTCCTTAGGCCATTAGCTGCGACATCGCTATGTTGGTTATTTCTGCTCTGTGACATTACTGACTATTATTCCTGTGTTACTTCACTTTAGTCACTGCCCTTGTACTAGGACTTCACTGTGATTATTATCCTTGTTCTGTGACATCACTGTGTATCTTATCCCTGTACACGATCAGTAAGGGCTGTATTCGCACCTGTGTCCTCTGCCACATAAACGGATAGCAGTGCTATAAATTGCATGTAACGTTGGGAGCCCTGTTCCAGATTTTGCATCAAGGCCTAGGAACTTCAAGTAGCCCCTCTGCATACACCTGCTGCAGTAAGAGCCCTATTCAAATCCGTTCCATACATCTTACCTACTAAGGAGAATTAAATGCATGCATGTGTCATGCGGTGGAAATGATAGAACCCCATCAGACATTAACATAAATAGAGCAAGTCTTACATGGACATAAAGCATGATAAATTCTTGCAACCAATGTTTCATAATGTCCTCTTATTAATATCTATGGGCTCATGCACCCTGCATTATTACGGATCACTGTTGTACAGAGCTGTAAAATTTGCTGCAAATAGACCGCTATGTACGGATTACGGTACCTGAGAGAGAAAAAATGTTGCGGCATAATTCGTCAGATGTGTCAGAGAGGAATACAAACTCCTAGCGGCTCCACGTGCCAATCTAAAGGTCTTCACATTGCTTTTTTATTATTTTGTGGCGTAGTAAATACAGGCAACCTCTTTGTCATGCTACAGTCTGGATTAAGCAAAAAAAGTATCCAATCGCCTTTCTCGCCACTTACCAACTAACTTGTTGATGTGCTGTTTCTGCAGATGCCCAATGAAATGCCATTTGATCTCTGGACAGGAGGACAAAATCTAGAATAAAGATCAGTAATATAATGACAACTACATGAACTATTAATGTAAAAACCCACAGTCTGGGCTCCCGATATTGCATCCTTATGATTAATACTGTATATATAGAATGTGTGAAATTGCTCTCCTGAAAAAAGGAAATGGTCTCTGTAGTGCCACCTATAGGTGGCTACTATGTAAGTCATTGTATGATCCCATAAGGAACCTGAAAACCTCATCAGTTACATGGTGCTAGCCAAACCACACACTCCTCTGTAAACCGCACGGTTCAGCTGCTGCACCTCAGTACAGAGGCGGGTTCTGCCTTGCTATGCAACACGCAGTTTTAACAAGTTCCCCCTGCTATGGATTCTCAGCAAAAAGTACCCGAATGTCTCAATCTTTAGAAGTTCATACTTTGACTTACAAAAGGTAGGAACCTATTGTGGCATTAGAGTTTTCTTCTCGACTGCTCCATTCAATAACAGAAAGCAAGGATCTTAAAAACGGTGAGGAATTAAAACACAAAATATATTAAAAAGAATTATAACTTTATATTATACAATAAACAAGCTTTTCTTTATATAAAACCTTAATAAATGTAACGAAATGGAAATATCTTACATTCGCGTCTGAGGCTTTTTCAACCAGTTCTTGAACCTAAAAAAAATAATAAAATTTAAATGGGGAATATATATATATTTTCTGACACTTTTGTTGCTTTTAAAAGCAAAAATTTACCGGAATAAATGATATAAATAAACTGATCATAAGGCCTCCTGCCGCTGGGAGCCACCCGCTGTTATTGGCAGAGGAACAGCATATATATTGGGACCCATAAGTTCTACCTACCAGGTGCCCACCTATCCGGAGTCCCATCTTGCAGATCGCTCCTGCTGAAGCTAGATTCACACATTGCGCATTTTTTGCAGATTTATTTTTTTTTTTTTTGCTTCTTTTCTGTTTTTATTGTAACAAAACATTATGTACAAACATTTTGCAGCATCACAATTTGATACTTATAATATAAATAAACAAGTTAAGACAAAAGAAACATGACTGCACTTCATTTTGGCCTTGATTTTTAAGCTAAAGCCAGAAGGGGTTTCAAAAGGAATGGGGATTATAAAAGGAGGAATTTATACTTCTCCTTCCCCCCGGATACACTTCTGTATTTAGGTACAAAATCCACATTTAAAATCTGCACCATGTGTGAATTCAGCCCATTGTGTGGAGGTCCCAGACTCACCCAGGACCCAGTACAGGAAATAACTCTCTACACTGTACAGGTTCCATGGTAATCATGACAATCGCTGCCCAGGTCTATTAGTGTGCAGTAGACCTCTAGAAATCTCCACATCAGCGAGGACCAGGTAACTATAAGGGTATGCGCACACGCTAACTGCATTTACGTCTGAAATTACGGAGCTGTTTTCAGGAGAAAACAGCTCCGTAATTTCAGATGTAATTGCTCGTACTCACGTTTTGCGAGGCGTCAATTACAGCCGTAATTTGGAGATGTTCTTCATTGGAATCAATGAAAAACGGCTCAAATTACGTCTCAAGAAGTGTCTTGCACTTCTTTTGACGAGCCGTCTTTTTTTACGCGTCGTCGTTTGACAGCTGTCAAACGACGACACGTAAATGACAGGTCGTCGGCACAGTACGTCGGCAAACCCATCCAAATGAATGGGCAGATGTTTGCCGACGTATTGTAGCCGTATTTTCAGACGTAATTCGAGGCGTAAAACGCCTCGTTTACGTCTGAAAATAGGTGGTGTGAACCCAGCCTAACTGTAAGGCCCCCTGCAAACAGCAGATTTGTTGAAAATATGTGAGAGGGGTCAAATCCACAGCAAAATCCAGGCGTAACACGGAAACACTGCGAAAATCTGCAACATGTGTGGGTACCCTAAAGGCGCCTCCAATCCGGGCAAAAACTGTATCTTTAGCTTTTGCTTGGATGGTCAATATATTTGAGGAGTCTCTTTAAACCGTCCGAGTAAAAGGCAGGAGGGTCAACATCACAAAGGCGGCTTTCACACTCCAGTATTATGATCAGTTTTTGGAACCTACACGGAGATGGAAACATTGGCACTGTGTTTTGGATCCTCTTCTGGCTTACAAATACTGACCAGAATACTCCAGTGTGAAAGTGGCCAAACGCTGAAATCTCATCGTATCCCTAAGCCTGGCTATAAAGTAATATCCGCGTCTCAGACTTACGTAATTCTCCCCAAAAAACCGCTGGCCGCGACCGTAAGCTTCAATCACCATGTCGGCCGGCTTGGTCTTACTGACAGCCACCAGTCTGGGCTGGACAGCAGGAAGATTCTAAAAAGACATAAAAAAAAAAATTCTACAGATATTATGTACTGGCAAAAAAAACACAAGGGTCACCCAATAATGTGGAGGGCAAGGTTACCCGTACCGTGTGACGACAAAGATCTGCGCCCTTATATATCCCCAGAAAAATTTTAAGAACTGACCATTTCTTACAAAAAGGACACATTATATTTTGCGGCATTTGATAGAGGAAAACACTAAGGCTGAGTTTACACGTGGCGGATATACTGCGTAAAAGCACTCAGCGCATTCGCCCTCTCTGCCACAGAGAAAGCCAAGCGAAAATGCGCAAAAAACCGTGGTGCAGTTTTCCGCCCGGAATGTCCGCTGCAAAAAAATGCAGCACTAAAGCCGGCCGGCCTCCTGGCATTACGTCTCATGCCAGGAGACCGCTGCAGCCTGTGATTGGCTGCAGCGGCGGTCACATGAGATGAAGCGTCATCCCAGGAGGATGAAACACAGACTCCTACGGTTTTTTTTTCTGAGTTCCGTTTTTTGCGGCGGGATCACTGTGAATCTACCGCAAAAAAACAGGAACAACTGCTATTTGACGCGGGATTTACATCGCCATTGAATTCAATTGGGAAATCCCGCAACATATAAGCAGCGTTTACGTAAAGACAATTGACAAATGAATTTCCGCACCACTCAATTTCTGAACGGTATTTCAGCTCAGTATTATGTATTAGATTTGTTCAATATCATCCACTTTGCCGCTACCGTATTTGCTGCGGATTTCCCGCAACAAATTCCATTGTGGAAAACCTGCAGTATTTACGCAACATGTGAACTGGCCCTAAGGGGGAGATTTTATTCCCATGTAATTGCAGAGAAAAAAAAATTTCCCCGGGGTGCTGCAGATTTAGGGTGGTGATCAGTGTTTAACTACATATTTTTATCCACACACGGATGGGATATGTGCATAAAACCTGATGTTATGGAAAGCAAAAGGTTAACCCCTGCAGAAAAAAGTTCCCATTTCTCAATTATGAAAGGAATTTCTGGATAATCCCACTAAATGCAAAATAATCACAAGGCTGGTTCTGGAGAGATTGAATTCCCACCCTGCACCAGATCACAGCGTGCTCCCCATAACAGACAATGCGGCAGATCTATCAAAACTGATGCAAAGCAAAGTGGAGTCGTTGCCCATGGAAACCAATGAGGTTGCGCCTTTTATTTTGCAAAAGGCCTCTGAAAAACGAGGGCTGGAATCTGATTGGAAGTTCTCCACTTTTCTTTTGCACCAGTTTTGATAGAACTGCTCCAGTGTATTTTCACCATGAGACATTTTTGATGACTTAGATGCGGCTGTAGTGACTGGACACCATATGGTCAGGGCACACTATATATATTTTTATCACAGCACGTCCTGTCGCAATTTTGTCATCGTTCTTCCTTGGTAAACACTTACAGCAATTCAAATTTCACGTAAAAACAGCGATCACCGTTTTTCATTGAAGCAGGACTGGTTCCTAGATTTTTTTCTTTCCTCAAGTTAAAATAAATTTATTTAAAAGAAAAAACTGCACCACCCTGGGCATGCGTCGCTGCTTTTATGGCGCAGTCACACGCAGCAGATTTTGTTGCATAAATATCCGAGATTGAAAATCAGTTCCATTCACTTGAATGAAATGTCCAGAAATCCATGCACCGGCTGTAAATACAGCCTTAGGGCCCATTCACACCAACGGGATTCTCGTCCACGCGCTGTGCATTGAAATATCACGCGGCCCCATTGGTATCAATGAGGCTGTTCACACATGCAGGAGGTTTCACACAGCGAGAGTCCGTTACATGAAACTCACTGCATGTCCTTTATTGGTGTATTTCGCGAAAAACACACGCCACTCGCAAAGCACACCGATGCATAACGCAACGCACAGATTTACACACGTTTATCTGTCACGCTCGTGTGAATGTAGCCTTATACAGATGAATGGAACGGATTTTCAGTCACTGAAAATTCTGACACAGAATCTGCGTGTGTGAATTCCCCCCTAAAGTGCTTGTCATGCAAACAATGTTTATGGGAGAAAGGGGCATCGGTGACGCCGGTCCCTGCAGCCAGCATAGAGAAGGCTCTGTTCACACCAATTTCTGACTGTATGTTTCAGAAATACACGCAGTGCTATCTAGTGCCTTATAAATACATATCCATGATATAAAGAACGCAGAATTTTGTCATACGCTCATCGGATAGACACAGATGCCAACCTCACTGGATTTGTTTCAAATACGTTTTTTCACCTGTATAACAAAAGTGTGGTGTGAACAGCGCCGTATATGTGATGTACATACACCCGTCTGTCACAGGGAGGATCAAACTGTGGATAAGTCTCGGTTCAGACCTGCATTCAGAGCCTCTGTCGCAGATTGAGTCAGATTTGACGGGAAGAATAGGTGTGCAGCGACGGACTTCTCGGCGGAACCCATTAGGAGTCGTGCATTGTAAACAACGCAGATGTGAACAAAGCCTAATGTCCTGAGATAGGCTGCTTATCGTTCTCATGTACAAGTACTACCTCGAATACAAGTACTATCTCAAAGTTATTGCTGCGCTCTCAACCTAACAGTGTGGTCCCTGCACCCCAGAACTAGCGAAGGTCTGTAAGGGTGAACAGTTTGGCAGTGTTATACAACGAATGTTGTGGAACTACAACTCCCAGCATGCCACAGGAAGCAGAAGATGTAAAGCGCTGTTGTTACTGTAATGAATGCAGCAGCATGGAATGGGTATTACAGCTGTCATGACTTACACACGTGCCGCTCACCTGAGCTCTCCTGGCTGCGGCATGCTGCACCTTCTCCCGCACGGAAATGAGAGCTTTCCCTATCTCCTGAGACATGCCTGCCCTCCACATACCCCAGAACTAGCGAGCTAAAGGACCTGTGATGATGTCATGACCACGTGATCAGCGTCATGAAAGGGAGGAGTCAGGCTGTATGTGAAGTGTGAGTGTCCCGTATTCCAGCTCAATAGGATCTGGCAATGTGATTGCAATGGGCTGATGAGCAGACAGGGACCTTCATCCCACTAGAATATGGCATTGTTATATATATATATATATTTTTTTTTTTATTTTTTTTGACCGGCTTCAACAGGTAAAATGTTATTTTTATGTGCAATTAAAATTAGACAATTTTCCTTTATACTTTCTGTATTAATTCCTCACGGTTTTCAAGATTTCTACTTGTTATTCACTAGAAACATTAAGGCCGGGTTCCCACGTAGCATAAACGCTGCGGAATTTCTGCAATTGAATTCTGTACGCAAATTTTGCAGCATTTACAGTAGCTGCAATGTGGGTAAGATTTAGTAAATCTCATGCCTACGCTGTGGAAAGAAAACGCAGCGTAAATGTTAATCAATTGAACTGCGGTGGGGATGCAAATCCCGCAACAGAAAGCTAAGTGTTGCAACTTTTGCGGCGTATTCTCCGCGATTACGTCACAAAAGTCGCAACACCCTGGATGATGCTGCAGCCCATGTGACCACTGCAGCGGCGGTCACATGGGATGGAACGTCATCCTGGGAGGCCCGGACCGGACGTTTCATCCCATGTGACCACCGCTACAGCCTGTGATTGGCTGCAGCGTCATCCAGGGAGGCCGGACCAGACTGCATAGGAGGGACACGTAGCATAACAACGGCCTAGGTAAGTATGAGAGTTTTTTACCGCTGCTTTCCGCAACAGAAAATCTGGCCGAAAAAACAAACCACAATGTGATTTTTCGTTGTTTATATCATTAAAGATTTTCAACTCGAATCTTTCGTTCATTGAGATCCGATGTGTGATTTAAGTGTTCCCTTTATTTTTTTCAAGCAGCGTATATCATTGGCCAGATGAGCAGATAGGGTTCCTTTAGCCCTTAAAGGGGTACTCCGGTTACAACAAGTTACCCCCTATCCATAGGGTAACTTGCTGATAGGTGGGCGTCCAACAGCTCAGACCCCCACCATTTACGAGAACAGGGACCCCGAAGTTGCCCAAACCCCTCGTTTGAACCGAGCAGCAGTTCACTCATGCGCACTGCCGCTCCATTCATTCTCTATTGGAGTGGCAGAGATAGATGAATGCAGTGTTCGGCTTTTTCCGGCACTGCCATAGAGAATGAATGGAGCGGCAGTGTGCATGAGCGACCTGCTGCTCTATTCAAACTTGGGGTTCAGGCAACTTCGGGCTCCCTGTTCTTGTAAACGGTGGGGGACCGAGCTGTCGGACACCCACCGATTAGCAAGTTACCACTTACCCTACGGATAGGAGGTAACTTGTTGTAATCGGAATACCTCTGCAAGTTTATGGAATTGTTATATATAGCAATGCAGGTAGATAAAAACAATGGAAACCAGGCAGGATCCACTATAAAAAAAACAACAACATTATCCAGGCGCAAAACCTCCACGAGTCCATCAAGCAACCCCTGCATTGTCTCATGCTGACTTGACAAAGGGGTTCTGTTTCCCCGAAACTCATATTTTAAGAGAGACTTGTTTTTTTTAATATGTATTTTTCATTAAACTCTATTGTTTATATAAAATAAATTCGCTTTTACCAAATATCTGATTTTCTCGTGGAGGTTTTGCGCCTGGATGGTGTCTCTTTTTTTACAGATTTCCATTGTTTTTATCTACCTGCATCTTCTCCCCGGCGAGGTTGGCACCAGTCGCTCTAGGGATTACGGCATCGGCAGCATCCTTTCTCACCATCGCGCTCCGCAATAGTGTTATACCGATTCATGCACAAGCATTTAAGGTGAGTCTCCATTCATTACGTTCAACAGAGAAAGCCAACCTTAACCTGATGCACTCCACCCATGTAGCATCTGTGTGTTCTCACTTCTGTAGCCTATATATAGCAAGGGGGTGATGGGAAAACAGGGAACATTAGCCCACTAGAATACGGCATTTCTTATTATATACAGCAGTGGGACGATGGGGGTCCTTTAGCCCACTGGTATACAACATTGTTATTTATAGCAATAAGCAGGTCAGCAGCCAGGCGTCCTGTAACCCACAGGTATATGGCATTACATATACAGCAATTGGCAGATGAGAAGACAGGGGGCTTTTACCCACTAGTATATGGGGTTGTTATAAACTGCAGTGGCTGATAAAAAGACAGGGTCCTTTAGGGTCCACTAGTACATGGCATAGTTATATACAGCAGTGGGAAGATAGGGGGATCTGCTAGGATCGGTCATGCTCTTATATTATTCTGGTGTCTAGATCCTAGTGGGAAAAGTGGCCTGATCCCCCTCCTCACTGGGATCTAGGCTGCTGTATATTAGAAAACTTTATGACCAGGTTTTTTGTTTTATTTTGCCTTCCCCATTCTGACAGCATGATCTTATTTTTTTATTGCTGTAGCGGTTTGACAGTTTTTTTTAGTACCGTTCTGGCGTAAATAAAAGTTATCAATTATTATTTTTTTTTAAGGGTTTAATGCGGGATTTGCAGGGATAGTACAGATGATAATATGTGGCCACATTACAGCCGCCTGAATGTTTCCTAAGTATGCGGAGGACTGCGGTTCTTATCCATTCAGTAGAACGACCTTGGAATTGATCTTATTGTATGGGCACAATGTACCACTATAATAAAAACCAATAGCAGTGACACATTATAAAATCATTCAACATTACAACACGGTAACATCTGTATTTTATTGATTTATTGTCTCAGCAGTCCATTAGGTTACATTTGTTGGCATCTCTTAAAGAGCGACTCCAGTCATATCTAGATCAGTGTATTGGCTCCCATTTCCCATATCAGATGCAGGTGTATGTATATGGGTGAAGATAAAAGGACGTGTATTTTTAGGCTCCATCATCTTCTCGGGAAAGACTGCACCAATACGGACAATAGAACACGCTCATATTTGAAAGACAGACATAAAAAAAATACCTCAGAAATATTCAGTACCTTCCAATGAGGGAACTAATAATAAGGAGATGCGTTTGTTAAATCAATGGTTGATTTAATGGGGGAAGCAGGAGTTGGGGGGTCTGTAGACAGGCTGTAAGTTCTCAGAGGAGCAGATGATTACTACTGGTTCATTAGAAGTAGTCATAGAATTGTGGGTGAAGGGGGTGCAGTGCTCCAGAGTATGGGAGGAGATCATCGCAACTCATGCCCCCCTTCTGGAGAAAAGATCATGAGAAACGGTCAATTTGAGCAGAATGATGCGGAAATATAAATCATACAGGAAATACTGTGGTCAGAAATAATGATATTACTCAAGTGCACACAAGACCGCTTATTCCGGAAATTCACCTGGATTAAACTTCAAACCAAGATTGAGCACAAGGAAAAGCAATCCCTAGCTGAAAAAGGATAAGAAAGCCAAAATTCATTGAGGTTTTCATACACACAGCTGTATTATGGACACGGTCGATGGACCTGGCTAAGAGCCCACGCTGTGCCTCCAATTTTATACCGAGAATACCCAGCAAAGGTAGAAAAATTGGGCCTGCTCCATGGCATGTCGGGTTATGCAGCATTCTACCTTAGGGGCATTGCTCATATTTGGTAACACTGGATGCCTCAAGGTCCTTAATACAGGCTTGTGGTAAAGTAGGTGGGAACCCTAGACGATGCGTACACCATTTTGCCATATGAATGAGCCCTTAACAAAAATGATTTTAGGTGCACTTTCCATTTCGGAATTTACTGGTATCAATCAATTGTGGCTGGAGTTACTCTTTAAGTGTCCATTACCATTCACAGACAGGTTCAGCTTATCTAGACTACAGCGAATACTTTTGGTTTCTTTTTGGTAATATAAAGGTTGCAAACCATTGAAAATGAAGGATCAATGCAACGGTTAAAAAGGTGGGAGACAATGAGCACAATAAATGCAAGACAGGACCTAGATCAAACTCCCTTAAAGAGAACGCAAGACCCTGGTGCGATTTCTAAAATGTAATGCAAAAGAGAATTGGAGGAGTAGCTCATGGCAGCCGGATTAAATCTTTCCAGAGGGTCTCCAATAAATGTGAGCTGCAATCTGATAGGTTGCCATGGGCAACTGCTCCAGTTTTCCTTTGCTCTAGTTTTGATAAATCTCTCCCAAAGTGTATCCACAGCAGTGTTCCTGACGTTCTGGTCTGTCCCCAGTCTGAAGCGGTGCAGAAAAGCAAAGGTTTATTGGTCGGTGTCTAAAACAATTCAGATCCCGCGGTACATATCATACACATAGTAAAAGTAATATGATCATCTTTTTATAGCTTTTCTTATATAATCCTCTGGCTGAATACAACAATTTCCACATGTGGAAAATACATTATTTGCATTACCTAAAACTAATGTGTATATGATTTCCAATCCTACAACATTGCCCCACTATGGGCACATCCATACTCTACATTAAAGAAACCATCTAGATGTGAACGGAGCTTGGCGTTTAGGAGCAGCATTATATCCAGTGCGAGCTGGCATGGAGTAGTGGCTAATACATGGATTATTTATAATATATCGGGAGTCCCTCATGCAGAATGCCGCTAGACTGCGGCTACACATAAAAAAAACTTCCCTTCACAGTTTCCGGATTCTATAGTATTCTTTATTTGTATATAAAGAAAAATACATATACTCCTCGGGGGATCAGCACATGTTTTAGGATTCCCAGAGGCACCCTGGTCCATAGGTCTCCTCTTTAGAGCAAAAGTACATGCATTTGAACACATCAAATGACATGTGCATGAGGCCTTGTGTTACCTTTCAGTTAGACAAAACATCACAGGAAAAGTTGTAGTGTTATATAGGAAAACGTAGAAGTGTTGGCTGCACTCTGCATATTAGCATGGAGATCTGTGATTGTCACCTGCGATCAGCAGCACCGGTTGCCTAGCAACATCTCAATCATCAAGACTGTGCTTGGGAAGCAATAAGCTTGAAAAACATTTTCGTTGGGGAGTTTAAAGGACTACACTACATATAGCAAACTGTTTTATGGCAGTCTCCTATGGAAGAGAGGCAGTACAGTCTATTTCCACCAGGAAACGGACGTCTACACAACTTAGGCTAGGCTTCATCTTGAGCTACTCGGGCAACTTAGTCTCCAAAGAAAGATTCGAAACATTCTATGCTACAGCATCCCTTACTTAGGCTTCAGGTCATACTGACTGAACACACACAGGTCCAGGTCATGTACATACGTGGTTGGGGGGGGGGGGGGGGGGCAATCATCCTACAATTTGTAGATCTTTTGCAGCTGTTTGCCAGTCTTGCCAAGGAATATTGGCCCTTGTAAGTAACACAACAGACATCGATCCACACATTGCACTTATATCTTCAATTTTCATTGAATGTTCTCTGTTTCACATGTGTACGTCACACAAAACAACAAATATTGGTCCCTGGTTACATACTGCATTTCGTACACAGATATTAAAAGGACAACTGCCTATGTGCTGTAAAGACTTCATGGCATGCTGTGAGATGCCCCAATCCATAGTCAGTGACATTGTGTTGTACTAAAAGCATCAGTGGATGAAAAATCATTGAGCATCCTGAGCATCCAAATACTTAGTTACAATCAAAACATTCATTTTGCAAACAAAAAAAAAAAACAACCTCATCTAGAGCACGTCAATGCTTATTTTACAGGCTGCAGATCTATAGAAAAATGGGGATTTTTTTTTTTACATTTTTCTTTTTTAAAAACAAATATTTTTTTTCCCCCCTCCATGTTCTCAAGACGTCGGTTCATCTGCTAAACTTGGGTCTTTAAGGAGAAAGGGGTCTTCCGGAGGTAGGTCACTTAAATGGGCCTGGGTGCTTGTTGTGCTGTCCATAAACATGTTTGGGATGTCATTCCCGAAATAGATCTTACTGTTGGCAGCGATGGCTTGGTATTTCATAAGTTGTAAGTATTCAGGGGTTAATTTCATCTGCAAGAGGAAGATTAAAAATAACCAGGTGAGACTCCAAGAGAAGTCACATTAAATAGCACAAACACAAAAGGCAACAAAATTACATAGCACGTTTAACTTGTCACATATTCTATGTATATTTATCCCATGAAAAGACTAAAAGATTAAATCTATACTGTATCTGTACGAGGCTCTGATTTTTACTCCGAGGCATCGAGGTTTTTTTCTTATGGATTCGGTGAGAAAAAATAATTGTTGATGTCGCAATCACATGCCAAGTTACAGAGGTTTTCTTCCTTGGAAACACTGCTTCTAGGGTAGGAGAAGGTGCCATACAGAGGCACCACATGGTGGCACACAGAGTGCTTTCTTGTCTGGAATACTGACCCATAGTGCACTACATGCTTTGCCAAATGGGTACCTGCATGTCTAGAACGTGGGTTTGGTCATGGGGCACATATAAAAAAAACTAAAAACATAGAAAAGTTGAAGTGTTTCCCATAGAAACCAATCAGGTCAATATTATAACACTTTCACTGCCAAGGTATGTAATACGTCATGACTTTAAAGGATTCCCGCAACTAGAATATAAGGGCTAGAGCTTTGCTGTTGGTATAATTTCAAAGCCCAGCTCTAACTGCACTATACGGGGGGCAGCAATCGATGAAGTCAAGGTTTTATCTCCTGGTTGTATCCGAGTAGAGGAGAGGGAAGTACAAAAAAGGATCAGTCTGTTACGGTCATCTCTCCACCTGTACAGCCTTTAGGCCCCATGCACACAAACGTGATTTTGCTGCCCGCAATTCCCCCGAAAATCCACGGGAGAATTGCAGCCCCATTCATTCCTATGGGGCCATGCACACGACCGTGGTTTCCACGGTCCGTGCATGGCCCCGGACCGCAGAAAGAACGGGCAAGCCTTATTACGCCCGTGTTCTGAAGTCCGGGCTTATTGAAAATAATGGCCGCGGACATGTGCACGGCCCGCGATTTGCGGGCGGCTCGCGGCTGACACTCCGTGGCCGGCCGGCCAACCCGAAAATGACGGCCGTGCACATGGCTACGGTCGTGTGCATGAGGCCTTAAAGGGGTTTTTCCAGAATCATAAATTATCCTCTATCCAAAGGATAGGTGATCATTTACTGATAGCTGGGTGCCCCGTCACTGGGATCACAACAGATCCTGAAAACGGGGGTCCCGAAACCACGTTCCTCCTCACTGCTTGATCGCAGTGAGGAGGACATAGAATGGAGTGGCGGTCGAGCATGTGTGCTTTCGCTCCATTCAAAATGAATAGGAGTACAGTGCTCGACTGTTTCCCTCATTCTCATAGACCGTGAGTGGCGTGGCAGGCGTAGACTCAACAGCCGCTCCATTCAAGCTCCTCCTCACTGCTGGGGGTGCAGTGAGAAGGATCTGGGGGTTTGCAACCCCCCCCCCCCCCATGATAGGTGGGGGTCTCAGCTGTGGGGTCCCCAGTGATCAGAAAATGATCACCTATCCTGCAGATAATTAAATTAAAGTGACCCATAGGGGGTTCGATACATGAATTTTTGTACATGGTATCTCCCCTCCTTACCCATCAGAGTGGATATGTAGGAGATACGTGCTCTCTATCAAATTTTTTTGTTTTTTTTGTTTTAACTACTAAAGAGGTGAAAAGATGAGCAGTTGCACATTAAATCACCCCCTGCCTGTAATCGGCCACTTGTCGGACTCGCGGATCACAGAGATTTTTGATCTCCTTATTTCTGGTGAATATGTAAAGATATGTGCATGTAGCCAAAGGCAGAAGTGACATGTATGAACTCTGCACATCCTGAACTTGTTAGCACGTGTGCGTCTAAGAAGCCTCGCACATGAGCGTGTCCGGTCAGTACATTGGCCGCATTTCCCGGACTGAACACACTGCAGGGAGCCGGGCTCCTAGCATCATAGTTATCTATGACGCTGTGTCACGGTCTCGCTGCTGGACAAGTGTCCCTCACTGTAATCATGTTTTCAGTACGGGACAGTTGTCCCGCAGTGAGGCAGTGACACCTAGCGTCATAGATAACTATGATGCTAGGAGCCCGGCTCCCTGCAGTGTGTTCAGTCTGGGAAATGCGGCTGATGTACGGACCGTATAAAGTACTGGTTGCCATTTTCACAATGTGCCAGGTAAATATGTGGGTATGGGGGGGTATAGCACAATTTTTTTTATTTTGCATAATTTAGGTTTTATTTGTATAGGTAAAAAGTGGGAAAATTGCACTGAAACCCCTGGCAGCAAAAGGGTTGTATTCAAAAATTATA
Source organism: Rhinoderma darwinii (assembly GCF_050947455.1). Classification (NCBI taxonomy): domain Eukaryota; kingdom Metazoa; phylum Chordata; class Amphibia; order Anura; family Rhinodermatidae; genus Rhinoderma; species Rhinoderma darwinii. The sequence goes on from NC_134689.1 coordinate 342,123,619, forward strand.
GCTGAAATGCGATTGGTTCCTCTTCTCACCAGTATTGTCACTGGAGCTGGAAAGGAAAGAATTGGAGGGAAACTGGCAGAGATCACTTTTCTTTGTGGATTCTGAGATATCTCCCAATAAAAGATCACTGGCTATGCTTCTGTCAGGGTAGGCAAAGATCGGAAATTCTGAATTTCAACCCGTCCATTGTTGTACCCAAGACACCAGTGGCTAAGCCCAACAGGAAAGTTTATGGTGAATTTGTGGCCGAATGCTAAACCCTTGTGCAGCACACAGCTATTGAAGGTCTATAGTCAGGCAGTACTTAAAGAAATAACTCTACATGAAAAAAACCCAACAAAAACAGACCAAGATGCAAACAGACTACAGAAGATATAAAGGCCTCATTACACCAGCCGATAATTGGCCGGTGCAGCGAGCGCCGATCAACTAGCCATCGTTGATCGGTGCTAGTTTGCTCCTGTCACACGGAGCTGTGGATGGGGACGAGCGGTCGATACTCAGATCACTCGTAGCCATACATCATCATGTCGGCAGCGCGTCTCCCGGTTTACACAGGGAGATGTTCTGCCGGCAACGATAATATTTAACTTTTTTTTAAAACAATACTAGCAGCAGATGATCATTTGCTCGCTCATCTGCTGATCGTTTCCCTGTTTACACAGGTAAATTATTGGCAACGAGTGTTCTATGAACGCTTGTTTGCCCGATAATCGCTCAGTGTAAAACCCCCCTAAGTTATGCAGTGATATCCAAGCAGATAGTGTAGGGAGGACTGGGAGGAATGTCTTCATACATAGGGTGTAGAGAGAAGAAATGAAGGAGTGCACTTTAATGTAGTGTGAAGCATGAGAGTCTAGAAAGATAAAATTTGCAACTCTACCTTATTGGCGTCTGATAATTTCTGTGATGTGTAATATTCAGCGTCGGCCCTCGCCTTCTCCCTAGCTAGAAAAGCAAAATCTGCAGAAAAAGAACATGTTATAAACTAATGTACTGCAACACTAGCTGACAAGTTTTATTGGGACTGGTTCATTTACAAGAAACTCAAACTTTACTTTCTTGGTTTCAGTAGTCATACGAGTTCAAATACAGCATTTTGTTGTGAACGAAGATTTAAAGAGGCTCTGTCACCACATTATAAGTGCCCTATCTCCTACATAAGGAGATTTATGCTAATGATGTGCTTAATGCCCAAGTGGGCGTGTTTTTACTTTAGACCAAGTGGGCGTTGTACAGAGGAGTGCATGACGCTGACCAATCAGCGTCATACACTTCTCTCCATTCATTTACACTGCACTAGTGATATAGCTATATCGCTATGTGCAGCCACATAAACACACTAACGTTACTGTAGTGTCCTGACAATGAATATACATTACCTCCAGCCAGGACGTCATGTGTATTCAGAATCCTGACCACTTCTGAATCTTTTCTGTGACATTTCCAGCAAGGCAAACGTAATCTCGTTTTAAATGAGTTTACAGCGTAATCTCGCGAGATTACGCTTGCCTTGCTGGAAATCTCACAGAAAAGATTCAGATGGATGGATGGAAAGAATAAGCAGCTGATTTCAGTTTAGTGACAGGAGGATTCCATAAGAGAATGAGAGTCATGGATAAAGATAAACATGGCCCCAGACATGCACCATATTACTATACCTTGTACATTGCAGCACAGTAATAGTTACCTTCAATCTCCGAAATCTTTTTCTCCGTTTCCTTCTCCATAACCTTCTGTTCAAATGTAATCTCTGCAACTTGGGCCACTTTTTCTGCCTCTGTTTGTCAACGAGAATAGGAAAAGATTAATGATGTGTGAACACACTGCAACCATTTCTCGGAAGATTACTACATCAGTAGAGGTAATTATGGAAGTAAATTAAATACAATCTTGCATGTGGTGGTTTCTCTTCCCCTCCTGCAGGTAATTTGAATCATATTATCATTATTGGAACCATTTAAATGCAAACACGTGTTTGTATCTATATATCGTATGTCTGCTGTAGCCTTTTTACCCCTTAGGAAGAAGCGAAATGCGTTGGGACTCATTTACATATATAATTTTACTCTACGTTGGTAATACATGAGGGGGTTGGCCACCTGCCCATGGATAAGATGCGTGGATGATGGCAGCCTCCACATCCATAGTGCTCAAGATGGAGGCAATCAATTACCTTACCCACATGACTGCTGTTCCGGCGGTGTCCCCTTGCGCAGGTGCTGAATAGTGGCTGAGTGTATTCCGACCATGTGCATATACAGGAGATTCTGATGGGTGTATCTGCGCGAAATCAGCCACTATTTAGCGCTCGTGCAGAAGAGACCGCAACCAGGGGAAGTTGTCGTGTAGGTTAAATCACGTGACCACTGCTATCTTAAGTCCTACAGACGTGTAGTCCGCCGCCGTTACACCTCTCCATGGGCAGCATTTTTTTGGGGGCGGGGACTTCCTTTTTTATGTGACTATTCATAATAAAAAATATTTAATAAAAAAAAAAAAGAAGATTTTCAGTTTCACACCAGCCACTGGTGCGCACACGATAGGTAGACATTTCCTGCAGCTCAACAGAGAGCACTTTACTGCAGGGATTTAGGCGACCCACCAATCACAGCCTTTTTCCGCTCCGTTTCCGCTTCCTTCTCCACTACCTTCTGTTTCTGTGCAGCAATAAGGAGCTTGGTCTTCTCGCTTTCCCTGAAAAGTAAAACCCACTGATATGAAAAGACATTTACTGTAATCTTTTCTAGGTTCAAATTTGGAGGTTACATGGACTTTTATACGGCGTACTGTGTTTTTTGTTCTTTTTAAAATACAACATGCCCTATCAGTGGCGGTTTTGCCACGGGTATTCAAGGACTTCAGTTGGGAAAACTGCAGGAGGTGGCAAGAATTTACAGCTAAATTACAATGAAATTCCCCCCAATATCCCTGTCCTGCCCTACAGAAACCACAAACACAAGGAGAACATACAAACTACAGGTCACAATGACGGGAACTGGTTGGAATAACTACTTTGCCATTTATGATGCCCTTTATATCGCCATCATTTACACTGCACATGACAAATGTATTTGTGCAGTCCAGAATTATTAACTTGCTACGTGATTCATGAAGGCAGAACTTACATGAGCTCATAGTTTCTGCGGATCATTTCCGGGATATTTGGCTTCGTGACTCGGACAGCCTAAATACAGGAGACAAAATGCAGAGCACAGAAGATCAATATTCAAATGTGTTCCGAGACTAGATGAACCTCCTGTGAAAGATCTGCTTTGTATGGATCACAAATGTCTTTACGCTGACATCGGTTATTAGACAAGATCTCCATCTTATGATGACTACAATGTTTATTCATGATAGGCTGCCCGTGGACAAAGCTACAATGAGGCCTTGTGACACGGATTTTCTATGTGTGTTCCCTGTGCTATTTAGTTTACTAAGAATTAGCAATAGCTCAGTATGTTTAAAGGAGTTCTCATTATGATAATTGATCACCTATCCACAGGACAGGTCATAAATGTCTGATCAGTGGGACCCACCGCTAACCCAAGAACAGGGGTTCCGGAGTGCTTTATATGAGGGGAGCGGGACTGTGCAATGGCCGGACCATTGTACAGAACAAACACTGTTACACTTTGCGTCTCCCTTATGTCCTCATAGATTGTAAGCTCTTGCGAGCAGGGTCCTCACTCCCCAGGTTTGAATTGTAAATGAACTTTGTCACTATGTAATGTCTGATATTGTTTGTTTCATGTCCCCTCTAAATTGTAAAGTGCTGTGTAATATGCTGGCGCTATATAAATAAAGTTTATTATGAAGGGAGCGGGACTGTGCAAGCTCAGCCACCACTCCATTCACTTCCTATGTGGCTGCGGGAGGTAGCGCTCAAAGCCTAAGCTCAATGAAAAAAAAACGTGCATTATGTGAGATGCAATATACCCTGTAAGGGTATGCTCTCACAGTTTTTTACAGTTTTGAGGCAGCTTTTGACCTGCCTGCACTCTTTGCAGCGTTTTTCGGCCTCTGCCATTGAGCGCCACGGGCAAAAAGCGCCACGAAAACAGCTTACTCTGCCTCCCATTGATGTCAATGTGAGGTCAGAGATGGAAACGCCTGAAGAGTGTCGCTTTTTTTCCCCCGCAAGAGTTTCTTCCCACTTGCGGGAAAAATACGCCTACACCGCCCATTGAAGTCAAAGTAAGGCAATTTCAGAAGTTTTTGGGCGCAGTTTGCGCATCAAAAGACACTGTGTGAACTGGGCCTAATGACTGCAGTCATTTTCATGCCTGAAGGTCCCTTCTGCTCCAAATCACTTCCAGTCCCAGTGACCATGGAGTATAGCCTTCTAACAGACCTACAGTCTTGGCCATAAGTTTTGATACGGACACAAATTTGGGTTTTCACAGTTTGCTGCTTCTGTGTTTTTAGATCTTTTAGTCGGATGTTTCTATGGTATACTGAAGTACAATTAGGGCCTGTTCACATCACCGTTCATTTCCGTTCCGGGGTTCCGTCGGAGGGTTCCGTCGGGTGAACCCCGCAACGGAAAGTGAAACTGACGGCACAGCTTCCGTTTCAGTCACCATTGATCTCAATGGTTACGGAAACATCGCTAATGCTTTCCATTCGTCACCATTCCGTCTGGTTTCCGGTTTTCCGACGGAATAAATAGCGTAGTCGACTGCGTTATGGATTCCGTCGGAAAACCGGAAACCAGTCGGAATGGTGACGAACGGAAAGCATTAGCGATGTTTCCGTCACCATTGAGATCAATGGTGACTGAAACGGAAGCTGTGCTGTCAGTTTCACTTTTCGTTGCGGGGTTCACCCGACGGAACCCTCCGACGGAACGGAAATGAACGGTGATGTGAACAGGCCCTAATAAGCATTTCAGAAGATTTCAACTTTTATTGACAAATACATCAAGTTTATGCAAAGACTTAATATTTAGTGTTGACCCTTCTTTTTCAAGACTTCTGAAATTCGCCCTGGCATGCTGGGTATCAGCTTCTGGGCCAAATCCTGACTGATGGTAACCCATTCTTGCCTAATCAGTGCTTGGAGTTTAGAACAACGTCTGTGTTTTTGTTTGTCCATCCGCTTTTTGAGGATTGACCACAGGTTCTCAATGGGATCGAGATCTGGGGAGTTTCCTGGCCATGGACTCAAAATGTTAATGTTTTGTTCACTGAGCCACGTAGTTATCACTTTTGCCTTGTGACATGTTGCTCCATCATGCTGGAAAAAGCATTGCTCACCAAATTGCTCCTGGATCGTTGGGAGAAGTTGCTCTTAGAGGATTTTTAGATACAATTCTTTATTCATGGAAGTGTTCTAAGGCAAAATTGTGAGTGAGCCCCCTCCCTTGGATGAAAAGCAACACCGCACATGAATGGCTTCAGGATGCTTTACTGTTGGCATGACACAGGACTCATGGTAGCGCTCACCTTTTTATTTCCAGACAATTATTCCTCCAGATGTCCTGAACAGTCTGAAGGGGGCTTCATCAGAGAAAATAACTTTACCCCAGTCCTCTGCAGTCCAATCCCTGTACTTCCTGCAGAATATCAGTCTGCCTTTGATGTTTTCCTTGGAGAGAAGTCGCTTCTTTGCTGCCCTTCTTGACACCAGGCCAGAATCCCAAAGCCTTCACCTCACTGTGCGTCCATATGCACGGACACCTGCCTGCTGCCATTCCTGAGCAAGCGCTGCACTGGTGTTGAACAGATCCCGTAGCTGAATCCTATTCCTCAGTTTCTCATAGTGAACCTCACGCTGAGCTAGCACTGTATATGAAGCCGCTTCATACTGATAGGACAGCTTCAGAGGCTGTGAGATAGCTCCACCTCAGGAGAATCGCTGGTGTTGACACCCACTTGGCTAGTATAGCCTCACTTGGAGATCTCGAAAAAAGCTCATAACTTTTAAAATAATAAACGTTTTGGGACACAATTTTCACTAGTATGATCAGTGTGGCAGCGCCTATTAGATTAGCTAGGAGATAGGGCATTACTGAACTAGTGACAGATTCTTTTTAAAGCAGTTTGCAATAAGAATGGTCTGTGCTACCAGGTAAAGTATTGTATATTTTAGGTACGGAGATATAGGTTTTCCCCTTTATGGATATAATATTCTGCCAACAACACAGAAGAGTCCTCACTTTCTAAACAGTGCAACTCGCCATTTCTTGCACTTGTCTCTAATGATGATCTATAGAGATACTACTGGGGTTTTATGGCTGTAATACAGAAGCTAAAAGGCATCTATATTATGGTTGTGTGAAAACAGACGAGCTTTCCCTGCATTCCCGACAGAACAGAATTGCCACAAAACATGGCCCAGTGAATAAAGCCTAATATTTAACAGGAATGCTAATATTCATATGTTTATAAACTCTTATTAATGTATATTTGTATTCCCCGACTTAAGCTTTGTATAATACTGTCTCTAGATGAACAAAGTATATATATTGAAGGTGATCCTTTATTAACTCCCTTGCTGGCTTCTATAACACATGGGCCTTCGCATTGTATTAACATTACATTGATGACATATCCCTTCTTAGCTTGGACATCATATCAAGAAATTGAGATATTAAAACAAAGTCATCCATGGTCATTGGCTGACGATACCTGGATAATCAATCCCGGAGCCATTTCATTGAGGTCCTGCTGGAGCGCCAGCTTGAGGTTCTCATCTATCTGATCTGCGGAGAGGACACATTAAAACAGGTCAGAAAGTCATCACATATACCTCAATGGGATAGAGACTATTTGTAGAAAGTGCTTATGGTTTGTGGACCAGTTTTAGGTGCCATTAGTACACATCCTTTACTGTGGAACTAAAAGCTGCTACTTTTCACAGAAGCCTCACATAACTAGTAGAATAGCATCCTTAGATTCCACCATTTACATATTAAAGACACTCCGGCCAAAACAGAACTTTCCCATGTGTACCATTATGGTATTCCATATGTCAGTCTCTTGCGTGTTATTTCTCTTGCTTCTATCATTAGCTACCACTGATACTTACACAGGTAGAATGTAGAAGAATATAGTGCAGCCTCCCTGTCTGTATACTTATGGTTTCTCAGCTTATTAAGGAGAATATAGAAAGAATGATAATCACAGTATTCCCCAGCATGCAGAAATGGTATGGTCTTTAGCTGGTCATGTGATGCGGTGCGTAAAAATCATGGGATTTGGTAGCAAAGCAGAGAGGAAGAGAAAGCTGGGGAAATCTAAGAATCAAGATGGAGGCTTTTTATAAGCACAGACAAGGCAGCAGCTAAGTAAGTACAGTATACAGTGGAGGAAATAAGTATTTGATCCCTTGCTGATTTTGTAAGTTTGCCCATTGTCAAAGACATGAACAGTCTAGAATTTTTAGGCTAGGTTAATTTTACCAGTGAGAGAAAGATTATATAAAAAAAAAAAAAGAAAATCACATTGTCAAAATTATATATATTTATTTGCATTGTGCACAGAGAAATAAGTATTTGATCCCCTACAATCATTAAGAGTTCAGCCTCCTCCAGACCAGTTACACGCTCCAAATCAACTTGGTGCCTGCATTAAGGACGGCTGTCTTAAATGGTCACCTGTATAAAAGACTCCTGTCCACAGACTCAATGAATCAGTCTGACTCTAACCTCTACAACATGGGCAAGACCAAAGAGCTTTCTAAGGATGTCAGGGACAAGATCATAGACCTGCACAAGGCTGGAATGGGCTACAAAACCATAAGTAAGACGCTGGGTGAGAAGGAGACAACTGTTGGTGCAATAGTAAGAAAATGGAAGACATACAAAATGACTGTCAATCGACATCGATCTGGGGCTCCATGCAAAATCTCACCTCGTGGGGTATCCTTGATCCTGAGAAAGGTGAGAGCTCAGCCGAAAACTACACGGGGGAACTTGTTAATGATCTCAAGGCAGCTGGGACCACAGTCACCAAGAAAACCATTGGTAACACATTACGCCGTAATGGATTAAAATCCTGCAGTGCCCGCAAGGTCCCCCTGCTCAAGAAGGCACATGTACAGGCCCATCTGAAGTTAGCAAATGAACATCTGGATGATTCTGAGAGTGATTGGGAGAAGGTGCTGTGGTCCGATGAGACTAAAATTGAGCTCTTTGGCATTAACTCAACTCGCCATTTTTGGAGGAAGAGAAATGCTGCCTATGACCCAAAGAACACCGTCCCCACTGTCAAGCATGGAGATGGAAACATTATGTTTTGGGGGTGTTTCTCTGCTAAGGGCACAGGACTACTTCACCGCATCAATGGGAGAATGGATGGAGCCATGTACCGTCAAATCCTGAGTGACAACCTCCTTCCCTCCACCAGGACATTAAAAATGGCTCGTGGCTGGGTCTTCCAGCACGACAATGACCCGAAACATACAGCCAAGGCAACAAAGGAGTGGCTCAAAAAGAAGCACATTAAGGTCATGGAGTGGCCTAGCCAGTCTCCAGACCTTAATCCCATCGAAAACTTATGGAGGGAGCTGAAGATCCGAGTTGCCAAGCGACAGCCTCGAAATCTTAATGATTTACAGATGATCTGCAAAGAGGAGTGGGCCAAAATTCCATCTAACATGTGTGCAAACCTCATCATCAACTACTAAAAATGTCTGACTGCTGTGCTTGCCAACAAGGGTTTTGCCACCAAGTATTAAGTGTTGTTTGCCAAAGGGATCAAATACTTATTTCTCTGTGCACAATGCAAATAGATATATATAATTTTGACAATGTGATTTTCTGTTTTTTTTTATATAATCTATCTCTCACTGGTAAAATTAACCTAGCCTAAAAATTCTAGACTGTTCATGTCTTTGATAGTGGGCAAACTTACAAAATCAGCAAGGGATCAAATACTTATTTCCTTCACTGTATATAAAAGAAGTGTAGAGTGTGGTATACAGTCAGGTGGGGATTGCAGTCATGGAAAGTTATTACCACTGGAGGTCTTCTTTAATGTCTATGAAGGCAGGAGAGATGAGTAAAACCCAAATATTTCAAGCAATCTAATAACCCAGCCTGCCAAAATGTTCCCGTCACTGGGTGACCTAGGGGTGTATAACACATTCCATAGAAATTAGACAGTTCGAGATCGCTCTGGAAGTAGAAGGATCTCCAAACAATCTAATGTCTATGAATGCATTTTCTGGACAACTGGAAGTGAGGACATCCTTCCTAAGGGTATGTTCACACTGAGTTTTTTTGCAGGCAGAAACATCTGCCTCAAAATTCCTTCAGGAATTTTGAGGCAGATTTTGACTTGCCTGCACTCTTTGAAGAGTTCTCTCGTTTCGCAGCGTTTTTGGCCGTGGCCATTGAGTGCCACAGGGAATAAAAACGCAGCGAAAACAGCTTTCCCAGCCTCTTATGGAAGTCAATGGGAGGTTAGAGACGGAAACGGCCGAAGAAAGCAAGTCGCTGCTTTTTCCGGCGAGAGTTTTCTTCCAATCGCGGAGGAAAAAAAAAAACGCACCACCTCCCATTTATTTTAATGGGAGGCGATTTCGGTACTTTTTTGGTGCGGTTTCTGCATCAAAAACAGCGCCAAAAAACTCAGTTAACCTAGGGCTAAGTTGACATCTCATTTTTACTGTACGTCTGACATTTTGACATGAATGAACAGTGTCAAAACAAATCACCACAGCGTGTACATTGATTTCTATGGTCATGACGGAAGCCCTAATAGTGTAGTTTGTGCATATGTTGTGTGCGTACGTTCTTTCCTGGTTTTTTTTTTAAGTCCTGAAAAGCGTAGTCTACTACTTTTCCAAAGCATATACCACACGTATAAGTTTATATATATATTTAAAGAGGCTCTGTCACCACATTATAAGTGCCCCATCTTCTACATAATGTGATCGGCACTGCAATGTAGATTACAGCAGTGGTTTTTATTTAGAAAAACGATCATTTTTGATGGACTTATGACCTATTTTAGCTTTATGCTAATGAGTTTCTTAATGGACAACTGGGCTTGTTTTACTTTTTGACCAAGTGGGCGTTGGAGAGAAGTGTATGACACTGAATGGAGAGAAGTGTTTGACGCTGATTGGTCATTTAGTCAGCACATAGTGTTCTTACTAGATCACTATGTGCAGCCACATACACACACTAACGTTACTGAAGGGTCCTGAGAGTTAATAGACATTACATCCAGCCAGGACGGGATGTCTATTCACAATCCCGACACTTCAGTAACGTTTGTGTGTGACTTACAGCACAGCACATCGAGATCAAGCTGGGCTGTCATTTACAGCGTAATCTCGCGAGATTACGCTTGCTGTGCTGTAATCCCACACAAACGTTACAGAAGTGTCAGGATTTTGAATAGACATCCCGTCCTAGCTGGAGGTGATGTCTATTAACTCTCAGGACACTTCAGTAACGTGTGTGTGTGTGTACGTGTGTGTGTACGTGTGCGTGTACGTGTGCGTGTACGTGTGTGTGTACGTGTGTGTGTGTATATATAGTGAACAACGCAGGATCATTATGTGCTGAGTAAATTAATGTAGAGAAGTGTATGAAGCTGATTGGTCAGCGTCATACACTTCTCTCCACAACGCCCACTTGGTAAAAAGTAAAAACACGCCCAGTTGGGTATTAAGAAAGTCATTAGCATAAAGCTAAAATAGGTCATAACTCCGTCAAAAGTTATCGTTTTTCTAAATAAAAAAAACCACTGCTGTAATCTACATTACAGCGCCGATCACATCATGTAGAAGATAGGGCACTTATAATGTGGTGACCGAGCTTCTTTAAGTCAACTGCAACATATGGATAACATATGTAATCTTAAACCCTACGTTTGCATACGTAAAACGTATACGTTTTTGTCACTATATATGGGAAATTACCCAGATTATGAGACAAAACAGCGCCTCCTCCTGCTAAGCCCCTCAGAACCGGCACCAGAAAACTCCCTACTTCTTTCATATTGTGACTTTACAAATCTTTATTGATTTGGCTCAAGAACAAAAAAAACATATGCGTTTTTAGAAGTAAAGGGGTTTTCGAACAATTAACACTTCCCACCTAACCACAGGATAGGCGATAAATGTATGATCACTGAGGGCCTCACCACCGACCTCCCGAACAGGGGTGTCGTTCACCGTTCCTCCTCACTGCACGATCGCAGTTTGGAATGAAGCGTGCATGTGTTGCCGCTCCATTGGATGTCGTCGGCCCCATAGACATTGAATGGAGCAGGGGTGCACATGCGGGACCACCACTCCATTCAAAATCCACCTTACAGGGATCATGTAGTGAGGAGGAACGAGGCTTGGGACCCCCATTCACAGTTGTCCTGTGGAAAGGTGATGTTAAATTGTGGGAAAACCTCTTTAAGGAGAAAAGCCCTGTTCAATCTGGGTCTGCACTTTTAACCCTTTGCACTTGACAGGCATCTTACACACTACTTTATAAGAGCATCAGTTTCATGACAACGCCGCATTAATGTTACAATTAATTTTGTCATCATTGTCCATAAATACCAATAAACACAGTAAATACATTCACGTTACCAAACATATTTGCCATATATGATGTTTGGGGTCTGCAAATGTAAATGGGATTCAGTTAAAGGGATATTAGAGTTTCAGCAAATGAAAGTTGTTCTTTGTTCCATATACTTTCCGTATCAACCACTCAAGGTCTGCAAGATCTCTGCTTGCTGTCATTTATGGGAACCTTCATGGTTTACCTCCAGTGGATACAAATCTGCCGTCTTGTGATGCTCGCACAGGTGCAGGGCTCGTTACAAGACACAAGCACCTGCATGTCTATCACATGACCAGGGCAGACTTGTAAAATGATATAATGCCCCTTTAACATATACCATACTTGAGAATACATTTGTCCCACAGAAACCGTTATTGCCCAGGTATTTGATAGGTCTGAGATCAGTTACTTACCAAAGAGCTCGATATAGACCTCCTGCAAGGTGTGGACACTGCAGAACTGGTTGAGCTCATGGTGGATCTTGTTGAAGATTAGTGCTTTATCATAATCTGCAGTATAGTTCTTCACTATATCATACACTAGAGAAGGGTGGAGAGAAAATAAATACAATGAGATGCAAGGTGCGCACTTCAAGATGGTGCAGCTATTCTGTCCAGTGTTCATATCACGAGAAATATTAGTCTTATTCCAATAACTCTGACATCTTGTGTATAAACCATGTGACTTGGGCTCTGTTCAATGGTTAGAGGACCTGTCACCTCTCCGGACATGTCTGTTTTAGTAAATGACTGTCTACCCCACGAAATAACAATTCTGGAACATGTTTTGTGAGACCTCTATGTAGTGCCGTTCCTCTGTTATTCCTCCTAGAAATATATTACAATTTAGAACTGGGTGTTATTAGTTAGGGGTGTGTCCCTACACAGCCTGGCAACGTCCAATCAGCGCTGACAGAGTGAGGCGGTGTATGGACATGCCGCTTTGACATGGGGAATGGTAAAACCCAGTTGTCAATTTATTCGTAAATTTCTAGTAGAATAACAGAGGAACAGCACAACACAGAGATAAGAAAATATGTTCCAGAACGGTTATTTGATGGGGAATAAAAGCTTTTTTTTTTTTACTGAAAATAGAAATGTCTAGAGAGGTAACAGGTCTTCTCTAATGCATCATTGTATTCTAGAGAGGGGCGGTGTACCAGCACACAACTACAGCAAATTTGTACAGACTGCCTTTCCTTAAAGGAAAGGTGTCACGAAAAAAAAAATTGATATCAATTTGCATTTAGTGTTTTATTATAAAATCTTTTATTTATGTGTGTTTGTTTTTTACTTTTTTCTAACTTTTACTTCACTATGAGGGCTGCCATTTTGTTTTTCATCTCTGTATGTGTCGATTAACGACACATACAGAGATGGAATACGGCAGCTACAGTGCATAGGAGTCAATGAACTTGAGCCGTCCCATTGACTTTGCACTATGGCTCTGTCCTGCGCAGACGCAGGTCAGAGTCACACAGAGCAGAGCAGCTGTTTGCAGGGAGAGAGCAGGCGCCATCTTGAAGACCAGCTGCACTGCAGGTAAGATGTGTGTCTCTGCATGTCCCACTCTCTACCTCACAGACCCCCGCTCTCGTGACCCCCGACGGGCCCCCCCCACCCGACGCCCCCCCCCCCCGAAACGGCCTCACCCCCTCCCTTGTGTGAAGGACACACAATGAAACTGTACTGGGAAAGCCCTGAACGGTAAATCTCTCTAGTTGTGCTGAGACTGTTTGGGGATGTGACTAATGAACCTCTCAGTCTCAGCACAATTAGAGAGATTATCGTTCAGGGGTCTGGGAAAGCTGGGTGACCACCATTACCCCCTCCTACTGGAGTGTTAGATTCATTAGTCACATCCCCAAACACACTCCACTAGGAGGGGTAATGGTGGTCACCCAGCTTTCCCAGACCCCTGAACGGTAAATTTCTCTAGTTGTCCTGAGACTGTTTGGGGATGTGACTAATGAACCTCTCAGTCTCAGCACAACTAGAGAGATTTATCATTCAGGGGTCCGGGAAAGCTGGGTGACCACCATTACCCCTCCTACTGGAGTGTGAAGAGGTTCATTAGTCACATCCCTAAACACTCCAGTAGGAGGGGTAATGGTGGTCACCCAGCTTTCCCAGACGCAGATATAACCAGGAAAGGGCTGGATGGACGGGTGCACAGGGTTTTTGGTGACCCCCTCTGTCATGTGATCGGACCTAGGTTACCGGTTCATCAGACGGGGTTCATGTGACTATAACTCGGTCCATAACAAGAGACAGTGCACTCAGGACAAGCCCTGCCCTCATGCCATAGTTGTGTGGTTCTGTCTGCGGTGATGGCGGTGGGTGGCTCTGACACCCGCCTCCCCCGTCGGGTCATCTCAGGACAGAAGGGGTGTGCGGATTGGAGACACAGCGCCGCACCTGTCCTCAGGTTTTGTCTGGTATTCCAGTTCACCTCCATTGAAGTGAATAGGACCGAGCTGTAATACCACACACGACCTGAGGACAGGTGCGGCGCCATGTTTTCCTGGACGACCCCTTTAAGACTTTTCCCGTGTGTGTGTGTGTGTGTGTGTGTGTGTGTGTGTGTGTGTGTGTGTGTGTGTGTGTGTGTGTGTGTGTGTGTGTGTGTGTGTGTGTGTGTGTGTGTGTGTGTGTGTGTGGCAGAGCGGAGTGTGCACGGGCGCCGCTGATACTTCATAGCCGCTTATCAGCTGTTTTGAAGAATCAGCGGCGAGAACACACACACACATCCCCCAAACACGCAAAATCAAGTGTAATCAAGCGTTTTTTATGTGGTTTTTTTGCACGTAAAATGTGCACAAAAAAAAAACATGTCAAATACACGCCGTGTGAACCGGTCAACTGAAAAGTCATTCACTTCACTTTCATCATTCTAAGGCTGGGTTCACACGACCTATTTTCAGGCGTAAACGAGGTGCTTTACGCCTCGATTTACGCCTGAAAAGACGGCTCCAATACGTCGGCAAACATCTGCCCATTCATTTGAATGGGTTTGCCGACGTACTGTGCCGACGACCTGTAATTTTACGCGTCGCTGTCAAAAGACGGCACGTAAAATAACAGCCTCGGCAAAGAAGTGCAGGACACTTATATACAGGACACTTCTTGGGATGTAATTTGAGCCGTTTTTCATTGAATTCAATGAAGAACACCTCCAAATTACGGCCGTAATTGACGCCTCGCAAAACACGAGTACGAGCAATTACGTCTGAAATGACGGAGCTGTTATCTCCTGAAAACAGCTCCGTCATTTCAGACATAAATGCAGTTAGCGTGTGCACATACCCTAGGGGTATGTTCACACACAATGTTTTCAGCTGAAAAATAGGAAGCAGAACGCCTACAAGCATCTGCCCATTGGTTTCAATGGGAAATACGGCGTTCTGTTCCGACAGGGCGTTTTTTACGTGGTCGTTTTCCAAAAACGGCACGTAAAAAGACGCCCGACCAAAAATGAAGTGCACATCACTTCTTGGGACGTTTTTGGAGCCGTTTTTCATTGACTTTATAGAAAAACAGCTCCAAAAACGGCCGTTAAAAAACGTGAGTTTGAGTAAAAAATGGCTGAAAATCAGGATTGGTTTTCCCTTTGTTTAGTAAGCGTGTGAACATACACTTAGCCTTTTGGTGTGTCCTAGAACTTCTTCCAGCTGCAGAATCACACCCAATATGGCTGCCAGACACTGCTTAGCAATTTGAAGACACCTTTACCTGGCTTGTGAGAGGGGGGGTGAGATTCCCTCCCACATTTACAGCAGCTGTGAGTCAGGTTGCTTTGCCTTATTCACCTTGCTGTAATTCTGGGAAGTGCTCCCCCTGGTGGCCAACATTGGAAAACATGTCAAATTATTATTTAATTTTTAATACTTTCCACCATACGGAAAAAAAATAAAAAATACAGCAAAAAACTTAAAAAATATAATAGAAATAAGTAACGACACTTAAAAAAAAAGGTTTAATTTGCGACACATTCCCTTTAAGTGTCCCAGCACAAAACATTCACTGAGTGTCACCAAGCTAAAACTAATAGCTCTAAAATGATGTGAATTACGCTGACAAGTTTAAGGATGGGACCTGGTATCCATGCAGGGGGGCTCTAAATTTTCTATTTTTTAAAGTAGGGATAGACCCTATCACAGTAAAACAAATTCTTAACATGCTGGTTGGGGGGTGGTGAAGATATATCAAGCATGCTGGATTAGGGTACTTTTAACGAGACCGTAGCGTCCCCTCTTGACGTCTTTGTTTACGTTGGCCATTGATTCATAAGCAACTTGTGAGAGCAACAGGGAACTACATGGCTTTAGGGTAGGGGGTAGAGAGGACTGCATTTTACCATATACACAGGACATCAAGGTCATATGTTAAAGATCCCGATCCCTCCCCTAGCAGCAGGTTTTTACTTTTTTTTTTTAATTTGTAAACCGTTAAGACTTGAGGGTAAATTAACCCTAAATGGGAATGTCCACATTTATGGCATATCCAGTTGTAAACATTTTAGTAAGATATACAGGAATAGTGGGGCACACTCTCCGGTAGGGGCTGTACATAGGAGGCATCGCGGCACGCTTTACAGGGGGCGTGGCCAGCATTTGAGGGTGTGTCCTGCAAACAATATTTATTATGACTTGCATTTCACCTAATTTCCCCCTGGAAGCCATTCTGAAACGCTGAAAACTCTTCCTATGATTATATTATAGGAAAGGGAAATGCAATGGATGGTCTATAAACAGCAAAGTACAGTCCGGAAAGACAAAGAACTCATATCATACTCTTTTAAATGCAAAGTTGACTGCTAAGGTGCTTTTTTATTAAAGACGATCCAGATCTAGTCTATGTAACCACCAGTAATGTTATAGCATGTGATCATCTACAAAAGGAGTTGGTATAGAAAAGACCTGGCAAGTTCAACTGAACGCTACTCACCTGCATTTGCTATGAGGAAATTGACCACTTCTATCCGATCAAAATATATCATGACACCACCACTGAAAGATATTAACATAGGGAACATTCAGCTACTATGCAACAGTAAGGACAGGATTGCAAAAAATATATAATAACCAGACAACCTAGAGGCCAGTGTAAACCTTGCGCTTCAGCTGTGCTGTGGTTTGTGACTGGTGCACTGTGTAGGTATCAGCATATCCGACATTACTTGGCACTAAGGACATACACAGGGCATAAAGGTGACCAATCAAACAATGATCCCCTGTCCTTATCCATGCTGCAGGCGTCACCAGGCACTCATCATTTCCGGATGATGGGTAGACACTTCTGAGAGCACTTGCTGGTAGTATCTACCTGGATAACAACAACTTTGTGCTTGAAGACCAATGGTTCTATGACTCCATGAGTGATCTACATTATTGCAATATTGTAGAAATGTAGAATTGTGATGATGTTATATCAATTATAACCTATAAAACATAAATGTAAGGACTCATTCACATGGCAGTATTTGTGTCAGCATTTTGTATCAGTATTTGGAAGCAAAAACCAGGGTTGGAACCATCAAAGAGAAAAAGTATGATGGAAATATTTGGACCTTTTCGGTGTTATGCACCCACTCCTGCTTTTTGCTTCCAAATACTGATGCAAAAATACTGCCGCCTTATTGAAGCCTTAGGGTATGTTCACACACACTAATTACGGACGTAATTCGGGCGTTTTTGCCCCAAATTACGTCCGAAAAATGCGCCTCGATAGCGTTGACAAACATCTGCCCATTGAAAGCAATGGGCTGACGTTTGTCTGTTCACACGAGGCGTATATTTACGCGCCGCTGTCAAATGACGGCGCGTAAATAGACGCCCGCGTCAAAGAAGTGACCTGTCACTTCTTTGGGCGTAATTGGAGCCGTTATTCATTGACTCCAATGAAAAGCAGCGGCAATTACGTCCGTAATGGAGGCGGCGTTCAAGCGCCTGCACATGCCGTTACGGCTGAAATTACGGGGATGTTTCCTCCTGAAAACATCCCCGTAATTTCAGCCGTTACGGACGCTGCCGTGTGAACATACCCTTAGGGTATGTGCACACACAAAATAAAAAAAATGGCTCAAAATAAGGAGCTCTTTTCAAGGGAAAGCAGCTCCTGATTTTCAGACGTTTTTTTTAATCAAAGTCGCGTTTTTCGTGGCGTTTTCAACGACCGTTTTTCTATAGAGTCTGAAAAATGGCTCCAAAAACGGATGAAGAAGTGACATGCACTTTTTATTCGTGGCCGTTTTGAAAAACGGCCCTGTAAAAAACACCCCGTCAGAACAGAACGCTGTTTTTTCCCAATGGAGAGGAGTGCATGACGCTGATTGGTCTAAAGTAAATACACGCCCACTTGGGCATTAAGAAACTAATTAGCATAAAGCTAAAAATCGCTCCTAACGTGGTAAAAATAGATAGTTTTTCTAAATAAAGAACACTACTGTCACCTACATTATAGCACCCATCTCCTTATGTAGGAGATAGGGCACTTATAATGTGGCGACAGTCTCTCTAAGAAAAGCGCAATGCAAACAAAACCTTTAGGGGTTAAGAGAAGTCTTCATAAGTAAGTAAAGATTATGACATCTAGGAAGAAACGGCTGCCACTCCTTCCCTATCACCAGCTGACAATACCGCGTGCTGCAGCTACACATGGCAACGTCACCCATAGTGATCTGAATGAAAGGGATCAGGTCATGATGTGATTAAGCTACTGCACTCACCTCGTGCCGCATGGAACGTTCTTCACCTCGTCCGTCTGTAATGTGCTCTGATGGGACAGATAAGACATTACAGTAATTCAATATTTATATCAGCAACTGTAACCATCCACTAATCTATGATAACACGATCATCAGAAATGAGCTGTAGAAATAATGTCACCTAAATGACATTATAATGCTTTTATCCAAAGGATGGCGGTCAGTGCAGAAGTCAGAGATCATCCTTTCCTTTATGTCATTTCCAGTGAAAAAGCCCATTAAGTTATTCGCTCTTCACTCATCAGAAAAAAAAACAAACATGTTTTGAAGACTAAATTACATAGAAGCGTCAGCATAGAGATTGTATCACCACAGACCACCCATTTATTCTAAGAGTCCGGTTTGCAAAACCCCCAGCAAGCAGTTGATTTTTTTTTGGGGGGGGGGGGAGTAGTTAGCTATACAAATGAACAGCTATCTAGGTAATACACGGACGGCTCGATTGCACAAGGGCGAGAATCGCCACTTGTTAGCAGCTCTCTGCTTTGGCTCACCGAGGGGGGGGGGGGACCCTCCTTTATAACGTCGATATGCCCTAGTAAAAGGCATATGGACAGAGGTTGCACTCATGGGTTAACCCCCTACATATCATTTTTCTGTTTTCAGTATTCGGTGTATCCACCCTTTGCCTTGAGTACAAATCCCATTATTTTTCAATTCTTTCAGGGTCTGAGAATGTTAGGGCTTTCGGTTTCCGTTGCTGGGTTCCGTCAGACCTTTCTGTCGGAGGAACCCACCAACTGAAAGTCAAACGGAAACAATCATTTTATTTTGACGGAATCAATAGCGCAGTCGACTGCGCTATTGTTTCCGCCAAAAAAGTGGAAACCTTACAGAACAGAGACAAAACGGAAATCATTAGCAACGGAAGCATTACCATTGAAATCAATGCTAATGTAACGGAAAGCTATGGTTTCAGTTTGCCCTGGGTCTGACGGCACCCATCAACGGAACCCCGATGCAGATGTGAACAGGCCCTTACAGAGATATTTCCTCGCTTTTTGGAAATACCTTCAAAGCTCAGTCTACGACCAAATTCAGATGTCCATATGACGGCTGTATAAGGGCATATGACGGACGTTAAAGCAATGGCCGTCACACGGACGCATGTATTTCAATGGGGCTGTTCACATTGCCGTTGTGTCAACGGACCGTGTGAAGGGTCAGTTGAAAAATAGAACAGGTCCTATTTTGTTCCATTTTCTAGGATCACTGGATCGACTCTATGGGGATCTGTGAAAACAGGACCTGCAGAGGGGCAACTCGGACGTGAAAAATTGCCATTTTTCACATCAGACTTTCGCCACGTTGGCCTGAATTCGGCCTTCGGGTGAGTTCACAAATATCAGTTGCATCAGCATCAGTTTTTTGGCCTCGCAAGTGATTACAACCGATGCAAAAATGTTTCCGTTGCCATCAGGCATTTTCACTACAAAACAATAGAGACAAAGGCCTGAGGAAGATGCTAATCCACCAAAAAGGTAGTCTAGGGCCTGAAAATGTGGCAATTTTGCTGCATAGCTTGTGATAGATTGGATACATGTTATGTACTTGTAATTTCACAAAACTTCTGACGTGATCTTGGCATATCAGAGATCTCCTTCTCTGCTCCGGCGCTACACTGAAGTCTGACACACATTGTAGCGTCACGCGTGTCATATTCAATGCAGCGCCGGGGCCGGCGCAGAGAGGGAGAGCCCAGAAGGCAGCTGCTGTCCACTAACCTCACCTCTTCAAAGCAGCTTGTGAACCTGCAAAGATGCCAAACACCAGCCCTAACTTCAGGGAGTAGCTAGTTTTTGGCGCCTGGACAGCTACCCAATCCCACCCGAATCTCCTAAACACTCCACCACACACCGCACTAGGATTGCTGTTGCTTCTATTCACACGACCGTTTGACTGCCGTTTTGAATCCTTTCTTCTAATTTTGACGACCGATTGTGATCCGTTTTGCATTCGGAAATTTCACTGTACGTTTTAAAAACTGATACATTTCATGTGTAGATAATACCACAACGCCCCCGTAGACCGCGCCCCTCATGCCAGCCCGTGAATAGCGCCACTCACGCCTGCCCCACGTAGATAGCGCCACTCCCCGTAGACAGCGACACTCACGCCCCTCCCCGTAGATAGCGACACCCACGCCCCTCCCCGTAGATAGCGACACTCACGCCCCTCCCCGTAGATAGCGACACTCACGCCCCTCCCCGTAGATAGCGACACTCACGCCCCTCCCCGTAGATAGCGACACTCACGCCCCCCCCGTAGATAGCGACACTCACGCCCCCCCCGTAGATAGCAACACTCACGCCCCCCCTGTAGATAGCAACACTCATGCCCCCCCTGTAGATAGCAACACTCATGCCCCCCTTATATGGTCAGTAAACTGAGTCCCCGGACAGAGCGTCAGCAACGCTCTGCCTGGGGATTCCCTCCAGGAGCAGCCCCTGACGTCACAGTCCATATATGGACAGGGACGTCAGGGGTTCCATCTAGAAGCGGAATCCCCGGCCAGAGAGTCGGCAACGCTATGGCCGGGGATGCCGCCCCTAGAGGGAGCTACATTGGCGCCATCTACAGGGGGGGGGGGTGGGTTAGCACTATATACGTTGGCGGGGTGGCGGCGCTATATACATGGGCGGGCGTAGTTGAAGCTGTCTACGCGGGCCATGGGTGTCACTAAATTCCACTCCTGCTTGAACTTGGGTACAATAGATTTACGCTACAGGTAACGTTTTTGGATCCGGCTCCTGCACAAGTCCGACACCACAACGTATGTCCCACGTACCAGAACAGATCCCGTAGAAAGCTATGGGATCCGTTCTAGCATCAGTTTCCCCCCCAGCTTTTCTGCAACACGCCGGAGGGAAACTGACAGGGACAATGAACATATGTGAATATATATATCTCCTCTCTTGACATGTCTGTTTTAGTAAATACTTGTATTCCCCATAAAATTAAAATTCTGGAGCCTCCTTTCCTAGATCTCTACGATGTGCCGTTCCTGATATTCCTAATAAATGGACAACTGGGTGTTACTAGTGGGGGCGTGTCCCTATACAGACTGACACTGTCCAATCAGTGCTGACAGAGTGAGATTATGTATGAACACGCCCCTTTAACAAGGGGACTGGTAACACCCAGTTGTCAATTTTTTTCATACATTTCTAGGCGGAATGACAGAGGAATGGAAGAACACAGAAAATATATGTTTCCATAATTGTTATTTCATGGGGAATGCAAGTATTTGTCAAAAGTAGTAGGCACATGAGGCCTTCTTTAAAGTGGAAATGTTCCATATAAAACCATTAACTATAGATAAACACTGGGTTCTCATGCTTGGGACATCACTGAATACCCCTCTTCAGCTGGCAAGAGACAAGATCTGCACGCCCTACATGGCAACTATATTCAGAAGACTGTGAAATGCATTGAGCTGCAGTTTGCGGGACTTCATGCCCTGAATTCTGCTCTCACCCAACAGCTGCACTTTCATTTACAACTGTGAAGAAATACCAAACTAGAAGTTGCATGCCGAAAGTCACGGTATAGCCTAGGCATTTATTTTATGATGCACGATGGTATAGGGTGATACATACACAGATCTGTAAAACCATAGTAGCGGTGAGAAATTGTATTTTTAAATGCGGCCAGACAATGGTTGGAGCCAACTGTTGTAACCTTGACATGCTGTTAGAAGTCTTATACTGCTGGGAGTAGAAGTGGCACAATAGGAGGGAAGCCACAACTAGTGGACCATGCTGCAGAGACTGTGCGGTTATACGTACCTGTACAGACTTAAAGGAGGTTATGAATGGGAACATTAAATGGAAGCCAGGTCCACTTGTTGAAGTGAGCAGCGCTCCACCCCTGCAGGAGAAAAGGGGAATTGTTCAGTTCTTTATTTGTCCTCACAAACATGCAAATCATAGACATGAGTGAGGAAGAAGTCAGTCTAAACACTGGGGGAGGAATTCTGCGGTTTATTCATAGCCAATCATCCGGCTTAACAACCCCAGGTTTTTTTTTGTGCACACACTAAAGAGATTTGTTATTTTAAAAAAAGCAGTAACCTGGTAGGGCGAGCACCCACTTTACTGAACTCTATATAACATGCGGCCCAAACGAGTTACACATTTGAAGGGGTTGTCCGAGGAGCTGCACCGCTCTTGTCCATGGACCATTTATGATATTGTAGCTTAGCCCTGTATAAATGAATGGGACGCAGGTATTACCATACCAAATACAACCCATGGACAAGAGTGGTGCTGTTCCTGGAATAAAAACAGCACCTTTTATCGAATCCCAGAAAACGCCTTAGGTCAGGATCATACACACCGTTCCGATGCAGTTTTAGGTGCAGCTTTTCTTTAGCCAAAGTCAGAAGTGGATCCAAAAGGCAGGAAAGTGATCTGGAAAAGACGGATGCATCTCCTTCCTTTTGTGTCCACTTCTGTGTTTAGATAAAAGAGCCAAAAACCGTGTGTGATCCTGGCCTAAGGCTGGAATCGCACACAATTTGTGATGCAGTTTTTAGGAGACAAACACAGAAGTGGAAACAAAAGAGAGACGACATCAGTTTTCCTTTATAATTTCTTCTTTTTGGATCCACTTCGGCACATAAACCGCATATGTGATTTCAAAAGCATTTCCCGAAGTTGTCTTCCACCATCAGGTTGTAAAAAATATTTTTCGCTTTGTCTTCGTTATACAATATCTATTTCTAGGAAAGCTGGACAACAACCGATCTGAGCCGGGAAGGAATTATTGGAGGAGGAAAATTGGCTTATGCCCCATGGGGATTTTTTCCTTCCTCTGGATCAACATTGCAGGAAAACACGCTGAAATTGAATTGACTTAGAGGGTTAATCCCACCACAACTGCTGGCGAGAGTAGAGTAAAGCGCTGGGCTATCTCCAGCAGTCCCATAAATAATAAATGTAGCAGCAGCGCGTATGCGCGACTGCCGCTCCGTTCATTCGGGGAACTCGGGATCCTCGATCTCTTGATCTGTGGGGGTCCTATCGATCAAGCACTTATCACCTATGATGTGAATAGGTGATATGTTGTTGCGATGGGATAACCCCTTTAAGTCTTTTTTCAGCCTCACACACTATGTTTAAATGCAGTCCCTGAACAGCGGGTTTCCGCGAGTGCCACTGCGCATGTAAGAAGGCGATTGTGATGTTATGGCATATCCTAGTGATATAATAGCATTACAGGATGTGAATACCCCTTTAAAAAGGGAGTGCGATTTTGATAGTAAGGCTATACAAGGGAATTGCTATGTATGCAGTTTTCTAATGTATCAGGAGCCTACACTTCAATGAAAAACAAACTCAAAACTTCCAGAAACGTCCATATTGGCGACTGTCACGTTTACATAATGGAGACTTCTATGCAGCTCGGCTGCTACATCTTTCCATTGCGTTTGGCTCTAGTCTTTCTGAAGCTGTAAATGATGTCCTTTCTTCGATGGATGTGGGTAGGCTATGATTTACAGCTTTCACGTATAGTCCTCACTCCTCCGTCGGCGACACTGCTGTTATTTTAGCTTTGTTTGAGGACATGCAAATGAGGGCAAATAATGACAGCATCTTCTTGGATGTGTTGCATGTCTTGCCAGAAAGCCAAGGATTTAAGCCAATATCCTGCCGGATCTAAGCAGTAAATCTATTCCCTTCACTGTTTATGACACCTGACTGTAAGAGAAGAACAATGTTAACTGCTTCAGTACAAGTAAAGCAGTGAAGAGGGAAACCAAGAACGGATCATCAAACATGTCAAATTGAACCGGGGCTTCTGTCTGGAGACCTCTTGAAAGCGGTGTACATGCAGGCTTTACCAAGTACAACAGAGTGGACACGATCACCATGCTCAGGATCATGGAGGGTTAAAGGTGTTTTTTCTATCAGGACAACCCCTGTCCATGTGTCGTTAGGGTATATGATCCTCATCGATTGGATCACCTGCTCATTACGAGTCAAAGTGGAAAGCCATTTGTTCAGGCGGCTGCAGGGCAAATATATGGCTGCCCACAATTCTCTGTAGCGATACCAGCTGGACATACTTTACCCATCCCACACTAACAAATTCAGTTTAAAAAGGTATCAGATTATTTTGGTTTCATTCTTTGCTTTGGTGCCTCTTTAAATGGAATTTCCAAAGCAAAAAAAACCCCCGAAATAACGCGAGATGTGTCATGTTTTTGTACGCTGGGGAAAACGGAGAAAAAGGTCATGCAGTCTTTAGGCGACGGCGCCAGGCTAGTAACAATTGCAATATGTATAAAATGTCTTTCTATATTCGTGCAGACTACATGTTTCAGGGCCGTAGCGGTCCCTTCGTCAGGTCAGGTATAGTGTTTGCACTTGGAAGGTATAATACCGATGTGTATGTGGTGGGACAAGAGCTTTGTGGCGCACAAATCCTCCCTCCCACCATCTGCTTTGTTTACCCCCCCACTGCAGAATACATATAGCTTGCATACAGAGGAGAAGGTAAGCCAAGCCCTGTTTACCATGTGAACAGTGACGTGTTGTCTCAGAAGGGAGGCGGAGTAGTTCTTAGGCCTTATTCAGACGAACGTGTTATACATCTGTGCTACGAGCGGGATTTTCACGCGCGTCGCACGGACCTATGTTAATGAATGGGGCCATTCAGACTGTCAGTGATTTTCACGCAGCGTATGTGCGCTGCGTGAAACTCACGACATGTCCTATACTTGCCCGTGTTTTGCGCAGCACGCACCCATTGAAGTCGATGGGTGCGTGCAAATCGCGCACGGAAGCAATTCCAGGTGCAGCACGTGATGCGCGCAACAGTAGTAAAATAAATGAATGAAAACAGAAAAGCACCTCGTGCTTTTCTGTTTGTCAACATAAAAATAGAGTGTCATCATGATGCCGGCTGCGTGAAAATCACGCAGCCACGCACCATATGCTGATGCCACACGGACCTTTTGCGCGCGCAAAACGCAGCGTTTTTTGCGCGCACAAAATGGGCACGTCCATGTGAATAAGGCCTTAGTGTGCAGTGGGGCTGAGACGACACGCAACACTAGGAGCTACACAACTTCTGGGCCCATCGTGAATGACACAGGATCTTGGAGTAGCGCTGTATTTACATAGAAGTCAACGCTTTACTTACTTACCTTAAAGCTAGGTATGGCGTTGCAAATTTTTTAGTGGCCGGAAAAATCCCTTTAAAGGGGTAGTACAGGATTAAGGAAAAAAATCTGATTTCTTACAGAAACAGCACCACACCAGTCCATGGGCTGCGTCTGGTATTGCAGCTCAGCTCCATGAAAGTAAATGAGGCTGAACTGCAATACCACACACAACCTGTGGACAGGTGTGGCACTGTTTTAGGAAGAAAGCAGCCATGTTTTTCTGATCCTGTACAGCCCTTTAAAGATAAAACTAGGGAATGGCATAACTAACAACTCCCTAAGATTCTGATATTACTTGGTGAGTTTCCTTTCTTAAGGATCTGATACATTTATTTCCATTACCCTGCAGGCACCATCAACCATTGTGTACAAGGTAATATCACACTTTAATGTTAACCCCTTCCCGACATTTGACGTATGGCTACGTCATAGCTGGATAGGGGGGGGGGGTGTGTGGAACGGGCTCATGGAGTGAGCCCGCTCTATACAATGCGGGTGTCGGCATGTTACATACACTGTATGTTACACCTGACACTTCAGAGTAACGAGCCGGATCGCGCTCGATCCTGCTTGTTTAACCCGTTAAATGCCGCGGCCAATAGCAACCGCAGCATTTAAATTGTTAGAAAGAGGGGGTGACCCCCTCTAGCAGCTCATCGCGCCCCCCCCCCGCAATGAAATCGTGGGATGGCGATGGTTGCTATGGCAGCCTGGGTGCCTAAAGAGGGCCCCCAGGTCTACCACCTTTGTGCTCCTATTAAGCCTGTCAGAAGACTATATAGTGCAATTCCTTTGTAGTATTGCAGTATGTAGTGCAAGCGATTGCTAATAAAAATTAATGTAAAAATTTGTAAAATAAGGTAGTTTTTTTTTTATGTAAAAAAATGTTACGATCAAAACCCCAATTTTCCCCCTGGAGCATTGTAAAAAAATAAATAAACATAATTGGTATCGATGCATCCGTAAAAGTCTGAACTATTACAATATATCATTATTTAACCTGCACGGTGTACGCCGTAAAAATAAAAATGCAAACGCCAGAGTCGCTATTTTTTGGTCACCTCATCTCCCACAAAAAAATGGAATAAAAAAAGTGATCAAAACTTCACATGTATCCCAAAATGGTGGCATTAAAAACTACAGCTTATCCTGCCAAAAATAAGCCCTCATAGCGTTTAATCGACGGGAAAAAAAAAAAGTTATGGCTCTCTGAATTTGGCGATACAAATGAAATTTTATTACATTTAGTTTTTTCCTTGTAAAAGTAGTAAAACATAGAAAAAACTATATATATATATATATATATTTGGTATCGCCGAAATCATATTGACCCGCAGAATAAAGTTAACATGTTTTAATTTCACAGTGAATTCCGTAAAAAGGAAGCGCAAAAAACAATGGAGGATTCGCTGTTTTTTTTCATTTTCTACCCCACAAATAATTTTTTCCCCTATTTCCTAGTACATTATACGGCACAATAAATGGCACTACTAAAAAGTACAACTCGTACACACACACACACACACACACGTGGGAACATTAACCCCTTCACGACTGCCATACGGCTATATACGTTCTAACTGCCGATACCCCATGCAGTTAGCACGTATAAACGTTGACAGCCTGTAACGGGTTAAGGAGTGCAGTGCTGCTTCAGTGTGAGCAGCGCTGCACTCATGTTGGCCGGGGCTTTGAGAGCACCGGAATACACCCCCCACTGTAGATCGTGCCACCCACAACCCCCTGTAGGCAACACAAAACCCTCTGTAGATAGCGCCACCTAAGCTCCCTCAAGCATCGGAATCCCCGGCCAGCGCTCTGGCCGAGGACTCCCCTCCTAGAGGGAGCCCCAGCCGTCTCTCCATGCCCGCTGTAGATAGTGCCACCCCTGGGATTCCGCCACTGGAGAAGCCCCTGGTGTCACTATCCATATATGGACAATGACGTCAGCGGCTCTCTCTAGGAGCGGAATCCCCGGTGTCAGATCACTCTGTGTCAGGGATTCCGCTACTGGAGAAGCCCCTGGTGTCACTACCCATATATTGAACAGTGACGGCAGGGGATTCCGCTTTTAGAGTGAACGCCTGACGTCACTGTCCATATATGGACAGAGACATCAGGGGCTTCCTGTAGGAGCGGAATCTTCGGCTAGAGGGATTCCACTCTTACAGAGAGCTACAGTGGTGCTATTTACAGGAAGGGGGGGTAGCGCTATCTACAGTGGGGGGTATTGCTAAATACAGGGGGGGATGTTGCCATCTACAGGGGGGGGGTGCGGCATTATATTGGCACTATCTATAGGGGACACTGTGGCGCTATTTACATGGGTACTGTGTGTGGCACTATGTGGGCATTATCTACAGGGAGTGGCACTATTTACAGTGGGCACTATGTGGGCAATGTGGCACCATCTACAGTGGTATTGCGTCACTATCTACAAGGGCACTGTGGTGTTTTCAGGGGGTTGGGACAAAAAACCCTAACAAATAAAATTCATCCATTTTTTTTAACGTCCATGAAAAACGGATGGTAAACGGTGGTTAAAAACGGTCAGACGGCCGGGAAATGGATTCAAATTTTGAGATTCATTGATGCAAAACAGCCATGAAAACTGACAGTCGATTAGTTGTTGACTGCCAGTCTTCTCATGGTCGTGTGTGTGTACATAGCCCTCTTCACTCTCCCCTCACAGCGATCCAGGGTGACGGAGAGAAGACTAATTGTTACAGAGCATGTATATATATATATATTTTTTTTTTTTTACATAAGTGTTTTTTTATCTTTTAATTTTTAGTGACTTGTCTGCTCATGATAAAAATTTAAAACACTGAATTAAACTAATCTAGAAAATGAAAGCCTCATAAGTTTTGTAAAAAACAAAAACAAAGTAAAAATAGTTGTGATATTCAAAGCGGTTCCAAAGATATTATCGTTTAAATAAGTGCATATGGAAAACTTGACCTGGACACAGGGGCATCAATGACCCTTGGTCATGTAAGGGTTAAAGTAGTTAGAAATCACGTGCATAAAGAACATGTAAATGGGCTCTATCAGCTATCCGGACGTGCTCTTACCTATAATAGACTCCAATGTGTCCTTCCTCTATCTTGTGTATGGATGACAGCAGAGAAGCAGCAGTAAACGCCACCGCAATGGCGGCTAGAGCTCCGATGTGGGACATCCTCCTGGGTCCTGTAAAAGACATATAAATAACTACCATGAAATTATTCCCGCACATACACTGAGTGCCCAACCCCCGCCCCATGATTATTTACCATATGTCTATATCAAATATTAGCCAGTGCTCTTATCTCTGCCATGTCTTATACCCACTGCGCAGTTAATGCACCACACTAGGAATATCGCTTGTGACCAGAGATCCATTTTTAGTACCCGATTCTGGGAATGCTAGATCAGAACCAATATGGCCACCTTAACATTTTCCGTATCACCCAGCTTTCCCAGTCCTGGACAGTAAATCTACCTTAGTACGCAGCAATATGGGCACACAATTAAGCAGATTTGTCACTTAGGAACCCGGTAAAGCTGGGTGACCACCAATATGTCTGCCATTACATCAGTGATAGTAGAAGTCACTCAGCTTTCCCAGAATGGATCAAATGACAGCAGTCAGCAGCTTTTATTTTAGGGAAAGTTCTTCTTTTCACTCGGTGTTCTGTACCAAGCTCAGATCTCAGGTCAAAAGTCAATGAATGATGGAATTACCAGCGGCACCCAATGAATAAGTGTCGTGGCGAGTGTAGTTCATGGAGGAGAATGAATGAAAAGGGTTAATTTGAGGATGATGCAGCTGCGTTCACATAGTGTGCGTGAATGTGCTCAGTCGGGTTTACGTTACATTTCATTCTTTTATTTATTGCAACCACATGCTGAGAAAATCCTAAAAATCAATAGCGGAGGCGTCAGTGCGTATTGATTATGTAGGCAATGAATAAGGTGACAGATGCCGTCATCGCCACTTGTCCACACACAGCAGCCATCCGCCTGGCATTAGAAAGGTTCATTTAATAATAGCGACCTGATAAAACACACATGTAGCGTTTATAAAAAAATCTATCGATCATAAAAATCCTGTAATCTGGAAATGATGTGCTCACATAGGCGCCGGTTATCATTGCAAAACAGACTGATCACATGAGGCTTCTACATAAAAAAAAAAGATAAAAAAATAAAGTGTATATCACCCAATAGAGGCCAAAAGTACACGTTTTAGGCCTCATGCACACGTCCGTATTCTGGTCAGTATTTTACTTTTACTTCAGTATTTGGAAGTCAAACCCAGTAATGGAACAAAGAAGCGAAAACCTATAATGGAAAGATTCCTCTTCCGTGTTTTGGCTTCCAAATACTGAAGCGAAATACTGACCAGAATACTGACGTGTGCATGAGGCCTTCACCTCGGTCGGGGGAATGGGGGCCTTTGGTTACGTTCCCAGCAAAAAAAAAACCAACAACAACGCGAACAAAACCATGACAGCCACGGTACTAAATTACAATCCCGTAATCACTATGCGTGCCACCGTATGGAGCCACTGTAGTTTCCCGAAGCAGCAATAAGAGTCCGTAATAAGAGCGTGTAATGGAACGCGCCACAAGTGATTACTCTGTACGTGTGTAACTTTGGGGACCCGCAGAGGTGCACTATAGGTCCATGGGTGCTGTATTACTAACTACTAGAACACAGCACTATGCTCGGGTGTGAACCAGACGACAACTTCTGCAGGACATGGCGGCAGCTTTGCGTGACATTGCGGCTTATAGAGTGTCTGAGACCATGTGACACCGTTCCACATGCGGTATGTGATACACGCGGTGTTATTTCATTCATACATTCTAACTTTTTACAGATTAGGATAACTTTTTTTTTTTTTCGAAGTAAAGGAAACCGCAGCCGTAGTGGTCACATGGCCACTCATAGCTATAATGTCGCGCATAAGTTGCAGCCAAATATAGCGTTTGCCCCGGCATGCCCACATTGACCCAAAATTCCTGTCACCACTCTGGATATCGCTTATCTTCATGTGGGCAGTCACCATCTTGCGGCGCGCAACTACAACAGTCATGTGACATCTTAACAGATCTCGATGATAAAATATAAAGCCAGATATGTAAGTGAAATTACACGAATGTCCCATTGTGCTACAGGAGTTTTGGGATACAAGTAGCGGTATCTCCCCAGTCATGGATGGAAACCCACAGTACAGTCCATCTGCCACATGAACACAGCCTGAATCCATATTTCACAATAGATCATCCATATGGCCTTATAAATGTCCTAAGGAACAGAGGGGAACCCTGAAACCAACCCCCTAACACTATAACGCATAGAATCACGACACACACACACACACACACACACACACACACACACACACACACACACACACACACACACACACACACACACACACACACACACACACACACACACACACACACACACACACACACACACACACACACACACACACACACACACACACACACACACACACACACACACACTCTCAGGCCTGACCTTACTTACGGCACCTCCAGGTCACTAGTGATCAGTGTGATCCTAAGCTTCTTTCTCTTCCACCTGCTTCAGCTTCTTCCTGGAGTCGCTCGCCGAAACGTCATCAGCCAGCGTCTCAACGAGGGAGCCGCCATCTTTGTTATGGGCGTGCGCTTCACGGTGGTGACTGCAGTACCCGCCAGTCTCCAGCAGGTGGCGCTGTAGGCTGAATATTAGAGTGTAGTACATGTTTGAAAACTGCTCCAGCCGGTGAGCTGCTGCAGAGAGATATAGTCATGTGTATGCCGCTGCAAAACGAGGTCACAGGTGACTAAAAATGTCTGAAATATGAATGTGTGACCTCAGGCTGATGAATATCATGGGAGGCATCATTCATGTAAGATTATAATAATCTTAGAATGTATCAATGGTTACACTGGTGTGACAACAATTACAATAAGAATAATAATATTTTCTTTTCTTGTATATTAAGGCTATTGCAAAAATTCTGTCATGGTTGGCAACTTTGCAATGTCCGCAATCTTGCATGGGACTTTTCCCCATAAGGAATATTAGAAGTAGCATTGAGACTGCGACTTTCAAGCCACTCACCTCAGACTTTGTCACCGAGTAGCCTCAGAACTGTATTTGCTGTTTGTTATAGCAGTTAAAAATTATTATTTTTTGGAACAGCTTTGAGGTATATTAGGACGGTGCGGTTAATAACCGCAAAACTGTGGAAAACGCAACACTTTTGCCGTAATTGTAGTATTTTACTGCAATTTGACCACACCGTCTGGTCCTCTTAGGCCTTGTTCACACAGTGCAGATTTAATGCAGACTTTGCGTTTTTTTGGTTTTTCTTTAGCTAAAACCAGTAACAGAAGTTAAACAGAAAAAAATATATAAAGTACTACACCTGCACCGCCATGCTTTTCTAGCTGGAAGAAGGCTGGCATCACAAACTCATGTTCGCTGCCACCTAGTGGTATAATAAATGCCTGCTAAAGTTGGAGAAAAAGTCACAAGAAAATGAAGAAGATGAAAGAAAACGAAAAAAACGGAATACAATAATAATATATTAATAGTATTTAGAAAGTGTTATGTTTTAGGATCAGTTTGGTTTTTCAATCTATGTCTTATTTTGTAGGGTAAAGTCACTGTAAAGAACATTGTAGCTACTGTGAAACATGGAGGAGGCTCAGTAATGTTTTGGGGCTGCTTTGCTGCTTCTGGCACAGGGTGTCTTGAAGCTGTGCAGGGTAAAATGAAATCCCAAGACTATCAAGGACTCAGCCGCAGGTCATGGGTCCTCCAACAGGATAATGACCCAAAACACACCGCTAAAAACATCCAAGAATTGCTAAGAGCAAAGCATTGGACTATTCTGAAGTGGCCTTCTATGAACCCTCATCTAAATCCTATTGAACATCTGTGGAAGGAGCTGAAACCTGCAGTCTGGGGAAGGCACCCTCCAAACCTGAGACCGCTGGAGCAGGGGCTCACGAGAAGTGGCCAAAATACCTGTGGACAGGTGCAGAATCTCATTGAGAGTTAGGGTATGTTCACAGACCTCTTTTCAGACATAATGGAGGCGTTTTACGCCTCGAATTACGCCTGATAAGACGGCTCCAATACGTCGGCAAACATCTGCCCATTGCGTGCAATGGGTCTTACGATGTTCTGTGCAGACGAGTTGTCATTTTACGCGTCGCTGTCAAAATACGGCGCGTAAAATGACGGCTTGTCAAAAGAAGTGCAGGACGCTTCTTGGGACGTTTTTGAAGCCGTTTTCTCATAGAAAACGGCTCCAAAAACGGCCGTAGAAAACGCAGCGAAAAATGCGAGTTGCTCAAAAAACGTCTGAAAATCAGGAGCTGTTTTCCCTTGAAAACAGCTCCGTATTTTCAGACGTATTTTGTTAATCATGTGAACATACCCTTAGGGTATGTTCACACACTTAACAAAAACCGTCTGAAAATTTGATTTTCAGGCGTTTTTGAAGCTGAAAATTAAGCTTCTTTAAATTTGGAGCTGTTTTTGAGGCGTTTTTGATAGTGTTCAATGGAAAATCCGCTCCAAAAAACGCCTCAAGAAGTAACATGCTACTTCTTTTTACGGAGCGTCTTTTGAGGCTGAGTTCAATGGAATTTTGATGCAGATTTTCATCTGCCTGCATGCCGTTTGCCGCGTTTTTCGCTCACGCCCATTGAGTGCCACGGGCAAAAACGCAGCGAAATACGCTTTCTCTGCCTCCCATTGATGTCAATGGGAGGTCAGAGGCGTAAACGCCCGAAGATAGGGCATGTTGCTTATTTTTACCGCAAGCGTTTTTTTACAGTTTTTTGGTGCATTTTCCGACGCGGTTTCCGCGTCAAACAACGTGTCAAAAAACTCTGCGTGAACAGGGCCTTACGCTCCGTTTTTTAAAACAGCGGCATAAAAAGCCAAGTATAAACTAAATGCTGTTTTTCCCATTGATTTCAATGGGCAGATGTTTGTTAGTGTTCAGCTTCTGTTTTTTCAGGCGTTTTTCGAGGCGTAAACGCCCGGAAATACAACTGAAAACATTGCGTGTTATACACTTACACAAATCGTTTGTGTGCAGTGATTGCCTCAAAAGGTTGCGCAACAAAATATTAAGTGAAGGGTATAATCATTTTTGTCCAGGCCAGTTTCATTCATTTTTTTGTTTTGTTTTGTTTTTTTAATTTTCTGTTGAACCAAAATTCAAAAGCAATGTCTGATTTACATTAGTTGATTTTCAATAAATTAAAATATGTCATTACTTTTGTCAGTTTCAAGTTGTTTCAGTGACCATTGTGGGTTTTCCAACAATTTTGTCCGCGACTGTACATACAGTATATATTAGATGCATGGGTTACTTTGTAGCTTTGTATTAGTTTCTGACGTTTGGTCCATTTATCATAGCTGTATTCCTAAATGTAGTTGGGAATTCATAACTTACAGACAGAGACTAATAGTCTTCTCAGAAAATAGATTAGAAGACATGTCGAAAGACTGGTCTAATTTAAAATAAAAATGTCATTCTGCACTCACAAACTGTCTCTCAGCGCGGCCACCCAAACCAGCAGCAGCAATTAGTAATGTGAGGTGACTGAAGGCGCTGAACTAATGTGACACATTGGGAGTGATAGAGATCATTAACACAGGCAAAGGCATGTTGGGTTTGCTCTGTTGTTGGATACGGCATAGATAAGAGTATATGAATATAGACAAACCGCTATCACTTACATCCCCTGTGGAATATAGTGTAAGCAAAGCAATTAAGTACCAGCGACTACTGCAGTATAACACATCCAGAAAGTATGTCTGTTCCTACATGTTCTTATGGAATGGAAGATATCGTCTTTGGAAACCAAAACAAATAAACTTTCCATTTTGATACCCATAGTTACTCACACTCTTTATGGAGAACAAACTAACAATCCTTTGTCACAAAATCATATAAAGTATGACTTTAAAATGGTTTTCTGAGCTTATAAAAATACAAATGTTTCTAAATGGTCACCAGATGATGCCACCATAGCTCAGAAGACGTAATTTTTCCTTTTCATTATGTTGCCCAGCACTGTGCAACACTGTTGTTTTCATTTTGCTAGGGCTTGCTGTGGGTGGGATTATCAATGGGAAGGACTACAGTTCCCATTATTCCTCACCCCCCCCACAGACATTGCCACTATTTACAGCTGCCTGTATGCCCCTCTGAATAATTTCAGCACTACCCTACACCTTGTAACACTGTCTGCTAATGAGACACAGCTCTGCTGTCCTGCTTCTAGATTCTGCTGCCCAGCATGTGAAACACGATCCCTCCAGAGACAGGGAGGGAGGGGAGAGAGAGCAAGGTGCAGTGGAAATGAAAAGAATGTGATGTGTGAGGTCCCGTATTACAGGGAGGGGGTTGAGTGGAGATAACCACATGTTCAGTGTACACAGAATGTCACACAAGCAGGAGATAAACACCATGAACATAGTCATTTAACTGCACGTGAGATCGTCTTAAAGAGGCATTTCAGCTACAGACAGTACATTAGTAAATTACTAATCTTAATGCAATTAAACCAAATGCACACAATTTTTAAAGACTGGCAGCCCCTTTAAAGTGGTGTTCCTTCTATTTTTTTAAAATAGGGACAAGACTATGAGTTTTCAACGATTATTGAGACAATAAGGTTGTATATAAATACTTGAGAAAATGTGCTTGTGTAAATGGAGCTTTACCCCTCTCTGCTTTCAGCACCTTGCCTATTCAGTTTAAAGGGATTGTTCAGGATTAAAAGAAAGGGTCTGCTTTATTTCTACAAACAACGGCACATCTGTCCATAGGCTGTGTCTGGTATTGCAGCTCAACTCCGTTTAAGTGAATGGGACTAAACTGCAGTACCAGACAGCACCCATTAACAGACGTGGTTCATTTCATGGAAAAGAAAAAAGCAGACCCTTTTCTCTAATCCTGGACAATGAAGCACTGAGTTCTTAGATTGGTTGCTATGGAGCGTAACAGCCTTGTTAGATAGCATGCCCATAGTAACCAGTTTATTTCATATCACTTAGGTCTTCAGCTCAAGGATAAATTGCTATTGTACCCAAGGCAGAGAAGTGACAAGGGGATTAAAGAGGCTCTGTCAGCAGATTATAAGTGTCCTATCTCCTACATAATCTGATCAGTGCTGTAATGTAGATAACAACAGTGGTCTTTATTTTTTTTTAAATGATCATTTTTGAGCAAGTTCTGAACAATTTTAGATTTATGCTAATTAGTTTCTTCATGCCCAACTGGGCGTTTTTTTTAACTTTTGACCAAGTGGGCGTTGTAAAGAGAAGTGCATGGTGTTGACCAATTAGCGTCATTCTCTTCTCTCCATTCATGTCCATTTGTACTCACAGCACAGCGTGATCTCGCGAGATCACGCTGTGCTGTGAGTAAGTCCCACAGAAACTTTACCGAAGTGTCGGGAGTGTGAATAGACATTGCATCCTGGCTAGAGGCAATGTCTATTCACACTCAAGACACTTCAGTAAAGTTAATGTGGGTGTATGTGACAGCACAGCGTGATCTCGTGAGATCACGCTGTGATGTGAGTACAAATGGAAATGAATGGAGAGAAGTGTATGACGCCGATTGTCAGCGTCATACACTCTTCTTTACAACGCCCACTTGGTCAAAAGTAAAAAAACGCATTAAGAAACTAATTAGCATAAATCTAAAATTGTTCATAACTTGCTAAAAAAATGATAGTTTTTCAAAATAAAAACCACTTGTTATCTATATTACAGAGTCTATCAGATTAGGTAGGGTATAGGGCATTTATAAACTGGTAACAAAGCCTCTTTAACCCCTTAACGACCAAGGACGAAAATGTACGTCATGGTACGCTGCTAGTTCCCGCACCATGACGTACATTTTCGTCCGCATTTCAAACTGTCACTCTGTGTAAACACAGAGTGACAGACCCGCGCTGACAGCTGTCCCCGACAGCTGAGACATCAGTCTTGCCGGACAGCGGACCATCGCCGCTGATTTCGGCATTTAACCCCTTAAGTGCGGCGACGGATTGCCGTCGCCGCATTTAAGTGGTTTGAAGCACATCAGCAGCCCCCACGAAATGATCGTGGGGGCTACCGATGCTTGTCACGGCAATCGGAGGTCAGATAATGACCTCCGGGTTGCCATGCACGGAAGCCTCGGAGGAACAGCCTCCGGCCGTTCCTCCTCTGCTTCCTGTCAGTGTGACAGTCACGTCACAATGACAGTTAGAGTACATTACACTACGTGTGTAGTGTAATGTACTCTAGCAGCGATCAAAGCTGCAAGACTAAGTGTCCCCTAGTGGGACAAGTTAAAAAAGTAAAAAAAAGTAATAAAAATGTTTTAAAAAAAGTGTAAAAATAAAAGTTATAAGTTCTATAAACACTAAATGCTTTTTTTCCTATAATAAGACTTTTATTATAGAAAAAAAATGAACACGTTAAAAAAGTACACATATCT
Source organism: Rhinoderma darwinii (assembly GCF_050947455.1). Lineage (NCBI taxonomy): Eukaryota > Metazoa > Chordata > Amphibia > Anura > Rhinodermatidae > Rhinoderma > Rhinoderma darwinii. The sequence goes on from NC_134689.1 coordinate 342,160,610, forward strand.
GGTATCGCCGCGTTCGTAACGAACCCAACTATAAAACTATGATGTTATTTTTCCCGCACGATGAACACCCCAAAAAAAATCAATAAAAAACTACGACAGAATCGCAATTTTTTGGGTCACCACCGCTCCCTAAATAAAGAATAAAAAGTGATCAAAAAGTCGCATGTACCCGAAAATAGTACCAATAAAAACTTCTATCCGTCCCGCAAAAAACAAGCCCTTACACAGCTTTTTTGACTAAAAAATTATGGCTCTCAGAATATGGTGACACAGAAATGTATTTTTTTATAAATAAGTCATTTTATTGCGCAAACGCTAAAAAAAAGGACCAAACCTATATACATATGGTATCGCCGTAATCGTACCAACCCGCAGAATAAATTAAAAATGTCATTTATTGCGTACGGTGAGCGCCGCAAAAAAAAAACCTAAAAAAACGGTGTCAGAATTCCTGTTTTTTGCTCAGGATTGCAAAAAAATTGAATAAAAAGTGATCAAAAAAAATCACATGTACCCCAAAATGGTACCAATGAAAACTACAGATTGTCCCGCAACAAATAAGCCCTCACACCGCTCTATTGATGGGAAAATAAAAAAGTTATGGCTCTTGGAAAGCGGGGAGTGAAAATCTAAAATATGAAAGCAAAAAATGGATCAGTCCTGAAAGGGTTAATTCATTTCTAATGAAAAAACGTATGACCACATGTGGGGTATTTCCGTACTTGGGAGAAATTGCTTTATAAAAAAATGGTTGTTTTTTTCCTCCTTTATCCCTTGTGAAAATGAGAAAATGCAACATTTTAGTGGAAAAAATTTTGATATTAATTTTCGCGCCCTAATTCTAATAAACTCTGCAAAAGACCCGTGGGGTCTAAATGCTCACTTTACCCCTAGAAAAATTCCTTGAAGGTTTTTCCAAAATGGGGTCACTTTTGGTGGGTTTCCACTGTTTTGGTCCCTCCAGTGCATTGCAAATGCGACATGGCACCGAAAACCATTCCAGCAAAATCATAAATCCAAATAGTGCTCCTTCCATTCTGAGCCCTGCTGTGGGTCCAAACAGCAGTTTATTACCACATATGGGGTATTGTCGTAATCGGGAGACATTGCTTTACAAATGTTGGGGTGCATTTTCTTCGTTATTCCTTGTAAATAATAAAAATTTCTATGTTGTTTCAGAAAAAAAGTACATTTTAATTCTTACAGACTAATTTCAATATATTTAGCGAAAAACCTGTGTGGTCAAAATGCTAACTATACCCCTAGATAAATACCTTAAGGGGTCTAGTTTTCGAAATGGGGTCGTTTATGGGGAGTTTCTATCATTCTGGCAGCTCAAAGCCTCTCCAAATGTACATTGGGGCCTAAAACATTTTCAAGCAAAATATGAGTCCTGAAAGCCTCCGGGTGTTCCCTTCCTTTGGGGCCCTGCCGTGTGTCCAAACAACGCATTAGGGCCACAATGTGGGTATTTTTGAAAACAGGAGAAAGAGGGTGATAGATTTTGGGGTGTGTTTCTTCATTTTCATGGTCGCTTTACAAAGAAATCGGTCTTCAAACTGATACTTTTATGAAAAAAGTGAAATTATTATTTTTTTCACCTGCTATGCATTAAATTTAGCAAAGAACTGTGGGGTCAAAATAATTACTATACCCCTAAATAAATACCTTATGGGGTCTAGTTTTCTAAATGGGGTCGTTTATGGGGAGTTTCTATCGTTCTGGCAGCTCAAAGCCTCTCCAAATGTACAGTGGGGCCTAAAACATTTTCAAGCAAAATATGAGTCCTGAAAGCCTCCGGGTGCTCCCTTCATTTTGGGTCCTGCCGTGTGTCCAGGCAGCGCATTAGGGCCACAATGTTGGTATTTTTGAAAACAGGAGAAACAGGGTGATAGATTTTGTGGTGTGTTTCTTCATTCTCATGGTCGCTTTACAAAGAAATTGGTCTTCAAACTGATACTTTTATGAAAAAAGTGATTTTTTTTTTTTTTCACCTGCTATGTATTAAATTTAGCAAAAAACTGTGGGGTCAAAATACTTACTATACCCTTAGGTAAATACCTTAAGGGGTCTAGTTTTCTAAATGGGGTCATTTGTGGGGGTTTCCATCACTCTGAGACCTATGAGCCTCTGAAAACCTGGCTTGGTGCCGGAAAACAAAATGTACTTCAAAATTTATAAAATTAATTATTCAATTTGTAAGTCCTCTAAATTGCTGAAAATTTATTTTATTTTTTCAAAAGTGCTGCCAAAATGGAGTAAAGAGATAGAAATATATATTTAATTAAAAAAATTGTACAGTATGTGTGTACATATGTGACATATTGCAGTTAAAAATAGGGAAAATGGTAATTTTTACAAAATTTCTTAAATTTTTCTATTTTTTAATTAATTTCCGCAAATCGTATCAGTCTACTTTTACCACTAAAATAAAGTACAACATGTGACGAAAAAACAATGTCAGAATTACTTGGATATTCAAAACTTTCACAGAGTTATTCTCTGATAAAGTCAGACATACCAGATTTGACAAATCTGGCTTGGTCATTAAGGTACAAACATGCCCGGTCATTAAGGGGTTAAGCTGTATTGTAAAACATGTTTTTTGTCAAAATAAATTAAAGTGGAGAACCCCTTTAAGATGATATTAAATAAATATTCCAGAAGGCCTCGATAGACAGATACCATAGATGAACATAAAATCATATGTTTCACTTTACAACATTTTCTCTCACCATTTTTAATGATTCTCCCACATTTCCATCATCTGTTCCACAATTTAGATTTCCCTTATCTAGGCTGTGCCTATGGCAGTCTCTACTGGTTGTCACCCAGCATCTGCTGCCCAAGTAGAAGACCAAGAAATGTTGCTCTATCTCCGGGATATTTTTTTTAACTGTACTTTTTATTAAAGTCTTTACATTTTCCAAGAATAAGTATATGAAGAATAATAAACAGTACAAAAAAGAAAAGGTTGCCAATAGTCACACTAGAAACAGATCAAGGCAAATAATCATATCAAGAACACAAAGCATTTTGCATAACATCTTGTATCTCCAGCATTTTCATCTGTGCTTTTCATTAGGAGATGTCTGCAACGCAAAGACCTGTCAAATGATAAATATTCGATAATGTTTGACATTGAGAGGTTATCAATGCAAAAAATTAGTCTGCAACCAAAGTTCATATTAATTCTGCTGTGGAACTATCTCTGACATGGGTTGTCTCCTCTGATAACTTTTGGGATCATTTGTCTATAGTATTAAAATAATGAAGAACTCGAACAAGGAAAAGTATCAGATTTCTTTAATCTGACATCTGATAGTCCAGACAGTGCAAAATAACCTGGAACTTCAGAACATCAGAAGACTGAGCCGAGATAGCCGATTATGAGACTCCTCTGGTCACACTAAAGTGGGTAGTATCAAATTTTATCTTAACATTTCATTTTGGGATGTCCTCTTGGAGGTTTCTTACTCTAAGTAACTTCTATATAATGTTTAAAGAAACAAACTTTGGAAAAAAGATGCTCCTTGGAAATATTCCACGGAGTATCTTTTTTCCAAAGTTTGTTTAATTGAAAACCACGAGGAAGAGGTTTCCCAAGATGGATCCACTCGACGCGGTTATAGCTCCAGAGGCCAGCACAGTGTGATCAAGTCCGAAGGGGTAAAAGTACCTTAGAAGCTACAAAGTTACGTTGTGCTAACGACACTGCACACCTCAAAAAGGTGAGCTCTATTCCATCTGTTATAACTGAATCTTGCCATCTGTACGTTATCACCTTAGAAGAGCGCAGTTTTCTCTCCTTTTTTGTCTTTTTGCAAGTATATATAATGTTTAATGACCATTTAACAATTCTGAATATCTGCAAGTGTAATACTATAAGTGAAATATAGGGGGCAGTAATAAATGAAGTGCCTCAATAGAAATAAATGGATAATGGGGTGCAAGTGAGTGAAACATGGAGGGATAGTGTGTACGTCATGAGGCACAACGTGTATAGCCAGGTAGAAGCCTATTTGTGACGCCTTGATAATTCATAGAGCGGGCTACCCTGCTTGCTATGCCAAACAACAACACACCATGCTCTCCCAGCATCAAAGACCCGGCTGTGTCCAAGAGAAGCGAATATATATAATAATGAAAAATACCTGGGGTATTGGTAATCATTTTGGCCAAAAGGACGCAAGCTCGCAATCCACGACAAGGATCCCCAGACTTGCGAGTCCCTAAATCCTAAACTGGAACAGAACGTTCCTGATGCACAAACAGAACCGATAAAAACACAGGGACATATACCCTTACAGTTGTAAACAAATTCAGCCACTCACCTGCGTGTTTTTACACATAGACAACACCTGCTCGCCCTTTCATCAGCATTTCTGGCCTGGCTGTGTCCATTTGCAAGTATGGCCTTTGTCGGTGTTTTTGTATATGTCCCTGTGTTTTTATCGGTTCTGTTTGTGCATCAGGAACGTTCTGTTCCAGTTTAGGAGTTAGGGACTCGCAAGTCTGGGGATCCTTGTCGTGGATTGCGAGCTTGCGTCCTTTTGGCCAAAATGATTACCAATACCCCAGGTATTTTTCATTATTATATATATTCGCTTCTCTTGGACACAGCCGGGTCTTTGATGCTGGGAGAGCATGGTGTGTTGTTGTTTGGCATAGCAAGCAGGGTAGCCCGCTCTATGAATTATCAAGGCGTCACAAATAGGCTTCTACCTGGCTATACACGTTGTGCCTCATGACGTACACACTATCCCTCCATGTTTCACTCACTTGCACCCCATTATCCATTTATTTCTATTGAGGCACTTCATTTATTACTGCCCCCTATATTTCACTTATAGTATTACACTTGCACACACACTATTCATTTATTATTTCTTACTACACATCCCATGCACCACACACCACTCCCCTCAAGACTAGTGGGAGTGGCTATTATTATTTAAAGCACCTGCTCGCCCTTTCATCAGCATTTCTGGCCTGGCTGTGTCCATTTGCAAGTATGGCCTTTGTCGGTGTTTTTGTATATGTCCCTGTGTTTTTATCGGTTCTGTTTGTGCATCAGGAACGTTCTGTTCCAGTTTAGGAGTTAGGGACTCGCAAGTCTGGGGATCCTTGTCGTGGATTGCGAGCTTGCGTCCTTTTGGCCAAAATGATTACCAATACCCCAGGTATTTTTCATTATTATATATATTCGCTTCTCTTGGACACAGCCGGGTCTTTGATGCTGGGAGAGCATGGTGTGTTGTTGTTTGGCATAGCAAGCAGGGTAGCCCGCTCTATGAATTATCAAGGCGTCACAAATAGGCTTCTACCTGGCTATACACGTTGTGCCTCATGACGTACACACTATCCCTCCATGTTTCACTCACTTGCACCCCATTATCCATTTATTTCTATTGAGGCACTTCATTTATTACTGCCCCCTATATTTCACTTATAGTATTACACTTGCACACACACTATTCATTTATTATTTCTTACTACACATCCCATGCACCACACACCACTCCCCTCAAGACTAGTGGGAGTGGCTATTATTATTTAAAGCACCTGCTCGCCCTTTCATCAGCATTTCTGGCCTGGCTGTGTCCATTTGCAAGTATGGCCTTTGTCGGTGTTTTTGTATATGTCCCTGTGTTTTTATCGGTTCTGTTTGTGCATCAGGAACGTTCTGTTCCAGTTTAGGAGTTAGGGACTCGCAAGTCTGGGGATCCTTGTCGTGGATTGCGAGCTTGCGTCCTTTTGGCCAAAATGATTACCAATACCCCAGGTATTTTTCATTATTATATATATTCGCTTCTCTTGGACACAGCCGGGTCTTTGATGCTGGGAGAGCATGGTGTGTTGTTGTTTGGCATAGCAAGCAGGGTAGCCCGCTCTATGAATTATCAAGGCGTCACAAATAGGCTTCTACCTGGCTATACACGTTGTGCCTCATGACGTACACACTATCCCTCCATGTTTCACTCACTTGCACCCCATTATCCATTTATTTCTATTGAGGCACTTCATTTATTACTGCCCCCTATATTTCACTTATAGTATTACACTTGCACACACACTATTCATTTATTATTTCTTACTACACATCCCATGCACCACACACCACTCCCCTCAAGACTAGTGGGAGTGGCTATTATTATTTAAAGCACCTGCTCGCCCTTTCATCAGCATTTCTGGCCTGGCTGTGTCCATTTGCAAGTATGGCCTTTGTCGGTGTTTTTGTATATGTCCCTGTGTTTTTATCGGTTCTGTTTGTGCATCAGGAACGTTCTGTTCCAGTTTAGGAGTTAGGGACTCGCAAGTCTGGGGATCCTTGTCGTGGATTGCGAGCTTGCGTCCTTTTGGCCAAAATGATTACCAATACCCCAGGTATTTTTCATTATTATATATATTCGCTTCTCTTGGACACAGCCGGGTCTTTGATGCTGGGAGAGCATGGTGTGTTGTTGTTTGGCATAGCAAGCAGGGTAGCCCGCTCTATGAATTATCAAGGCGTCACAAATAGGCTTCTACCTGGCTATACACGTTGTGCCTCATGACGTACACACTATCCCTCCATGTTTCACTCACTTGCACCCCATTATCCATTTATTTCTATTGAGGCACTTCATTTATTACTGCCCCCTATATTTCACTTATAGTATTACACTTGCACACACACTATTCATTTATTATTTCTTACTACACATCCCATGCACCACACACCACTCCCCTCAAGACTAGTGGGAGTGGCTATTATTATTTAAAGCACCTGCTCGCCCTTTCATCAGCATTTCTGGCCTGGCTGTGTCCATTTGCAAGTATGGCCTTTGTCGGTGTTTTTGTATATGTCCCTGTGTTTTTATCGGTTCTGTTTGTGCATCAGGAACGTTCTGTTCCAGTTTAGGAGTTAGGGACTCGCAAGTCTGGGGATCCTTGTCGTGGATTGCGAGCTTGCGTCCTTTTGGCCAAAATGATTACCAATACCCCAGGTATTTTTCATTATTATATATATTCGCTTCTCTTGGACACAGCCGGGTCTTTGATGCTGGGAGAGCATGGTGTGTTGTTGTTTGGCATAGCAAGCAGGGTAGCCCGCTCTATGAATTATCAAGGCGTCACAAATAGGCTTCTACCTGGCTATACACGTTGTGCCTCATGACGTACACACTATCCCTCCATGTTTCACTCACTTGCACCCCATTATCCATTTATTTCTATTGAGGCACTTCATTTATTACTGCCCCCTATATTTCACTTATAGTATTACACTTGCACACACACTATTCATTTATTATTTCTTACTACACATCCCATGCACCACACACCACTCCCCTCAAGACTAGTGGGAGTGGCTATTATTATTTAAAGCACCTGCTCGCCCTTTCATCAGCATTTCTGGCCTGGCTGTGTCCATTTGCAAGTATGGCCTTTGTCGGTGTTTTTGTATATGTCCCTGTGTTTTTATCGGTTCTGTTTGTGCATCAGGAACGTTGTGTTCCAGTTTAGGAGTTAGGGACTCGCAAGTCTGGGGATCCTTGTCGTGGATTGCGAGCTTGCGTCCTTTTGGCCAAAATGATTACCAATACCCCAGGTATTTTTCATTATTATATATATTCGCTTCTCTTGGACACAGCCGGGTCTTTGATGCTGGGAGAGCATGGTGTGTTGTTGTTTGGCATAGCAAGCAGGGTAGCCCGCTCTATGAATTATCAAGGCGTCACAAATAGGCTTCTACCTGGCTATACACGTTGTGCCTCATGACGTACACACTATCCCTCCATGTTTCACTCACTTGCACCCCATTATCCATTTATTTCTATTGAGGCACTTCATTTATTACTGCCCCCTATATTTCACTTATAGTATTACACTTGCACACACACTATTCATTTATTATTTCTTACTACACATCCCATGCACCACACACCACTCCCCTCAAGACTAGTGGGAGTGGCTATTATTATTTAAAGCACCTGCTCGCCCTTTCATCAGCATTTCTGGCCTGGCTGTGTCCATTTGCAAGTATGGCCTTTGTCGGTGTTTTTGTATATGTCCCTGTGTTTTTATCGGTTCTGTTTGTGCATCAGGAACGTTCTGTTCCAGTTTAGGAGTTAGGGACTCGCAAGTCTGGGGATCCTTGTCGTGGATTGCGAGCTTGCGTCCTTTTGGCCAAAATGATTACCAATACCCCAGGTATTTTTCATTATTATATATATTCGCTTCTCTTGGACACAGCCGGGTCTTTGATGCTGGGAGAGCATGGTGTGTTGTTGTTTGGCATAGCAAGCAGGGTAGCCCGCTCTATGAATTATCAAGGCGTCACAAATAGGCTTCTACCTGGCTATACACGTTGTGCCTCATGACGTACACACTATCCCTCCATGTTTCACTCACTTGCACCCCATTATCCATTTATTTCTATTGAGGCACTTCATTTATTACTGCCCCCTATATTTCACTTATAGTATTACACTTGCACACACACTATTCATTTATTATTTCTTACTACACATCCCATGCACCACACACCACTCCCCTCAAGACTAGTGGGAGTGGCTATTATTATTTAAAGCACCTGCTCGCCCTTTCATCAGCATTTCTGGCCTGGCTGTGTCCATTTGCAAGTATGGCCTTTGTCGGTGTTTTTGTATATGTCCCTGTGTTTTTATCGGTTCTGTTTGTGCATCAGGAACGTTCTGTTCCAGTTTAGGAGTTAGGGACTCGCAAGTCTGGGGATCCTTGTCGTGGATTGCGAGCTTGCGTCCTTTTGGCCAAAATGATTACCAATACCCCAGGTATTTTTCATTATTATATATATTCGCTTCTCTTGGACACAGCCGGGTCTTTGATGCTGGGAGAGCATGGTGTGTTGTTGTTTGGCATAGCAAGCAGGGTAGCCCGCTCTATGAATTATCAAGGCGTCACAAATAGGCTTCTACCTGGCTATACACGTTGTGCCTCATGACGTACACACTATCCCTCCATGTTTCACTCACTTGCACCCCATTATCCATTTATTTCTATTGAGGCACTTCATTTATTACTGCCCCCTATATTTCACTTATAGTATTACACTTGCACACACACTATTCATTTATTATTTCTTACTACACATCCCATGCACCACACACCACTCCCCTCAAGACTAGTGGGAGTGGCTATTATTATTTAAAGCACCTGCTCGCCCTTTCATCAGCATTTCTGGCCTGGCTGTGTCCATTTGCAAGTATGGCCTTTGTCGGTGTTTTTGTATATGTCCCTGTGTTTTTATCGGTTCTGTTTGTGCATCAGGAACGTTCTGTTCCAGTTTAGGAGTTAGGGACTCGCAAGTCTGGGGATCCTTGTCGTGGATTGCGAGCTTGCGTCCTTTTGGCCAAAATGATTACCAATACCCCAGGTATTTTTCATTATTATATATATTCGCTTCTCTTGGACACAGCCGGGTCTTTGATGCTGGGAGAGCATGGTGTGTTGTTGTTTGGCATAGCAAGCAGGGTAGCCCGCTCTATGAATTATCAAGGCGTCACAAATAGGCTTCTACCTGGCTATACACGTTGTGCCTCATGACGTACACACTATCCCTCCATGTTTCACTCACTTGCACCCCATTATCCATTTATTTCTATTGAGGCACTTCATTTATTACTGCCCCCTATATTTCACTTATAGTATTACACTTGCACACACACTATTCATTTATTATTTCTTACTACACATCCCATGCACCACACACCACTCCCCTCAAGACTAGTGGGAGTGGCTATTATTATTTAAAGCACCTGCTCGCCCTTTCATCAGCATTTCTGGCCTGGCTGTGTCCATTTGCAAGTATGGCCTTTGTCGGTGTTTTTGTATATGTCCCTGTGTTTTTATCGGTTCTGTTTGTGCATCAGGAACGTTCTGTTCCAGTTTAGGAGTTAGGGACTCGCAAGTCTGGGGATCCTTGTCGTGGATTGCGAGCTTGCGTCCTTTTGGCCAAAATGATTACCAATACCCCAGGTATTTTTCATTATTATATATATTCGCTTCTCTTGGACACAGCCGGGTCTTTGATGCTGGGAGAGCATGGTGTGTTGTTGTTTGGCATAGCAAGCAGGGTAGCCCGCTCTATGAATTATCAAGGCGTCACAAATAGGCTTCTACCTGGCTATACACGTTGTGCCTCATGACGTACACACTATCCCTCCATGTTTCACTCACTTGCACCCCATTATCCATTTATTTCTATTGAGGCACTTCATTTATTACTGCCCCCTATATTTCACTTATAGTATTACACTTGCACACACACTATTCATTTATTATTTCTTACTACACATCCCATGCACCACACACCACTCCCCTCAAGACTAGTGGGAGTGGCTATTATTATTTAAAGCACCTGCTCGCCCTTTCATCAGCATTTCTGGCCTGGCTGTGTCCATTTGCAAGTATGGCCTTTGTCGGTGTTTTTGTATATGTCCCTGTGTTTTTATCGGTTCTAATTCTGAATATCTGTTTATCCAGAAAGTATCAGTTCCAGTTAAATAGGTTTTCCCACAAAACATATTGATGACATATTAATTGCCATATATATGTAAGTCCAATGACTAATCTCAGAGATCCCAAGAGTGAGGATTCCCATTCCCAGCAGAGATATAGCCATGCATGCAAGGTCACTCTTAATTAAACCCCTTCCCGACATTTGACGTATCCATATGCCAAAGTCGTGTAGGGGAAGTATGGAGCGGGCTCACGGAGTGCCATAGCTTAATAGTTGCCTGTCAGAATCACGATATACTGCAATACATTAGTATTGCAGTATATCGTGCAAGCGATCTAACGATCGCTGGTTGAAGTCCCCTAGGGGGACTAATAAAAAAAGTAAAAATGAGTTAAATAAAGTTGTTCTTTTTGTGTAAAAAAAATAAAAAATTAAAAGTTCAAAATACCCCCCTTTTCCCATTTCGCCCTAGAGCAAAGTAAAAAAATTAATAAATAAACATAATTGGTATCGCCGCGTCCGTAAAAGTCTGAACTATTACAATATATCATTATTTAACCCGCACGGTGAACGCCGTAAAAAAATAAATTGTAAATGCCAGAATCTCGATTTTTTTTTTTTTCTTGGTCACCTAATCTTCCACAAAAAATCAAATAAAAAGTGATCAAACCGTCACATGTACACCAAATTGGTATTATTAAAAACTACAGCTTATCTCGCAAAAAAAGAAGCCCTCATACCACTTAGTCGACGGAAAAATAAAAAAGTTGTGGCTCTCGGAATTTGGCGACACAAAATAAATTTTCTTTTTTACACTTAGGTTTTTACTTGTAAAAGTAGTAAAATATAGAAAAAACTATATATATTTGGTATTGCCATAATCATATTGACCCAGAGAGTAAAGTTAAAATGTTGTTTTAATTGCACAGTGATTTCCGTAAAAACGGCGCGCAAAAAACCATGGAGGAATCGCTGTTTTTTTCATTTTCTACACCACAAATAATTTTTTTCCCGTTTCCTAGTACATTATATGGCATTAAATGGTGCTACTAAAAACTACAACTCGTCCCGCAAAAATCAAGCCCTCATAGGACTATATAGATGGAAAAATGAAAAGGTTATGGCTTTTGGAAGGTGGGGAGGAAAAAACGAAAATGAAAATCTGAAAAAGGGCTGCGGCGGGAAGGGGTTTAAAGAGGCTCTGTCACCACATTATAAGAAGATCGGCACTCGTTTGAAATGACAGGTTACATCGTAATTTCGCGAGATTACGCTTGCCTTGCTGGAATCTCACAGAAAATATTCAGGATTCTGAATAAACATCACGTCCAGGCTGGTAGTGATGTATATTCATTATCAGGACACTGCAGTAATGTTAGTGTTTGTGTATGTAGCTGCACATAGCGATATAACTATATCGCTAGTGCAGTGTAAATGAATGGAGAGAAGTGTATGACGCTGATTGGTCACTGATTGGTCAGCGTCATACACTCCTCTGTACAACGCCCACTTGGTCTAACGTAAAAACACGCCCACTTGGGCATTAAGAAACTCATTAGCATAAAGCTAAAAATCGCTCAAAGTGGTTTAAAATAGATAGTTTTTCTAAATAAAAAGCATTACTGTCCCCTACATTATAGCGCCGATCTCCTTATATAGGAGACAGGGCACTTATAATGTGGTGACCGTCTCTTTAATAGTCTATGGGAAATGCACTCCCATACACATACATTATGCATACATTCATAAAACTTTTGATATGTCATAGTGACATGACAGAAGTTTTATCGGTGGGAGTCCGAGCACTAAGACCCCCTCCGATCACTAAAACTAAGCAGCACAAGGACTCAGAAGGTGAGTGCTGTGCCGCTTTGTTTCTGATCGGCTCTGCTCAGCTAACCTCAGAAACCCGAGTAAGTGGTGTATGGGCTCAATTGAAAGTCATATGAGTTTGTACACTGCTCGCTCGGCTATCCGGGGAAAGCCAAACCGGTGATCTGAAACGAAGCAGCACAACGCTCACCTGAGCGCTTCTGCTTCATTATAGTGATCGGTGAATGTCTCAGTTCTTGGACTCCCACTGATCAAAACTTCTGACATGTCACTATGACATGTCAAAACTTTCTGAAAGAATGTGTGACTACTCATCTGCTGGAAAAGAGAGACCAGGCACCCTTGTTATTGGAATCAGTGGTGGACCCATCAGTTGGACGCTCATCAATCTAATGGTATGACATAGATATTATTTCTGGGAAACCCCTTCAACTAAACCTCTTTAATGTCAGATAAAAAGAATAATATTGTATATTTGATAAAGTTTTAATTGTTATATTACTTCCTGGATTTACTTGTGTTTCATGCATATTCTCAGCTTGTAATTGTTGTAATTACCCTCTATAATTTAGATTCTAACTATTTCTACAGGATGCCACCATATAAAATATTAATGATATTGGGCTCAGATTTCATGACACAGACTACTTTGCATGCATTTATACCTGTTGGAAGGAAAAGCGGAAGGAATACTTTAATAGTAATGTAAGTTCCTTGTCTAATGCTGTATGTGCAGTTTCTTATACATAAAGGGACTTAGAATCATATGTAAAGAGGCTGTCCACATTATTGTAAATAAAGCCTAAATATTGTGTAATGAAACATTCTAGAATTTTCTGATAGTGGAAGTGTGCGCATGTCTGGCTGCTGAATGTGATTGTCTCTGGGTCTATGTTGCCTTGCTTGCTGCAATCTCACGCCGGCGCCAGTTTCAAACTTGACCTAGTCCTGATGCTGCTGACATTCCTAGGGCTGGAGCTGCCTGGCAAAGAAGGAATATCAAATCCAAATAGGAATTAATTGTCTTATTATGAAAAAATACCAGCACAAACTATTGCCGATTAAAAATATTTCACTATTACCGGAATACCAGATTAATGTACTAGTAGACCCATAGGTGTCTAACCGCTGGGTCTTTGACTGCAGGTAATGTGGGTGAAAAACTAATAGGGCCCCAGCTAGGGATTCAGCTATTTGTTGTATGCCCAGCAAGGGTAGGGGTTAATAAGTTTCTTACCTCTGGCTGCTGCTCTTTGCCCCCTCCATCCGGGGGGAGGGGTTATGGTCCTTCTCCTTTCTCCCTCTTTCCTAGTGGATTTAAGGAGCTGTCCTCCGGGTCTCTGCCTCTTTTGGCCCTTACATTGCAATCTCCCTCCCTCCCGTCCCTTTTGAAAATGAATGTTCGGTGTTATATAAAAAAAATAAAAATAGAAAATAAAGAAAATAATAATAAATAAATTAATAAATTAAATAAATAAAAAAATAATAATAATATTTGTACCAGCACAGGCATTCGTAGGTGCAGGATAGCTGGTTTGCCTTGCGGTTAGCAATACTTCAAAGTGGCAGATGGCACTGCCTTCAGAGCGGGGGTTTTTCTACAATTGTATTGGGTGGTATTTTGCACTTTTCTTGTATTTATTCATTTATGTTCTGTTCATGGGTGAAATGTTGTTTTGTCACAGCTGGCGGTTTGGTAAGGTGAACCTACATGCCCACCTATGTCGGTAGGCCGGCTTACGGGTGTTTACCTTAAAAAATGTTAAATTATATTTGTTATATTTATAATAAAAGCTGTGGCCGACCCCGAGTCAACCCACGTTAAAGGAACGTTCATGTTGTCCTGTGTCAATTTACTATTAGGCTATCCCTAGCTATGTTATCTAAGGGTTATGGTATACATGCAGTCTAATGTATTGTACTAACAGTTGAATTCTTACAGAAATCCATAAAGGAATCTGCAGAAAAAATTAAGAACCTCGAGCAACAACTATCTTCCTCCCTATCCAGCAACGACTGGGACACCTTGAAGACACGTACGGATAACACCATTAATGAATACAAGAAAGAAATCGGGTTGAGGAAAAGGGAGAAGTTCCAAAGGGACGCTAACGATTACCATAACAACCTAGTATACAGATGGCAAGAATCCTCCAATTTCTGGCGTTCACGCAGATGGTATGTGCCCGGCAACAGATCCACTTCAGGGAGCGATACATCGGTGGAGAGACAACCATATCGGCAGCAACTTTTTTTTAGGGAATCGGAGGGGCAGAGGCGTCCCACCCGAAGGGCGGGGAGGAGAAGGAAGAATTCGAGAGACGGCGATACAAACGAGGTCCCAGGTAAGGACAACCTGGTAGTCAACATCTACTCTCATACCTTGAACTCTGGAGAACTGTTAGTCCTACAGAAAGGATTATTCTTCTGCCCCACTTTCGACCGGAAATACTTTTACCTTAAAACAGGAACTCAATAGATTCTACAGATCCCTTAGATTGAAAACTCATTTTGGGCTCTCTGGAAATATTGTTAATCCAGTTATTTCCACCACAGTCCAAACACCATTGTCAATTAAACAACTAGGCCTGCATAACCATAGTAACTTCTCTCCCCCAAGAATATACCATGATACTGAGACAGTTATAGAATTGATTGAAAGGGATATCCATCCTTTTTACGCAGGTGCAAATTAGGGTCATATCCTTATAAGAATAATTTATCTAGAATCGAGTCTGAAGCCCTTAAATCCCTAAGTGCCAACAAGGAAATTATTATTAAACCGGCTGATAAGGGGGGTGCTAGAGTGGTTTGGGACAAAAAGGATTATATATCAGAAATAGAGAGACAATTATCTGATTCATGCACATACAAAAAAATCATTAACGACCCGACACCCAAAATCCGTATGAAAATTTCCACTATCCTGGAAGATTACGCTAGTCGAAATATAATAGATGATAAGACATCCAAATTCCTTCAAAATCCCCATCCGATAACTCCAGTTTTCTATATCTTGCCTAAAATCCATAAATCCCTGCAGAATCCTCCTGGTAGACCCATAGTAGCCTCGACCGACTCTATTCTCTCGCCACTTTCCATCTTCTTAGAAAAAATACTTACGCCTCTCATCAAAACAACACACTCATTCATTTTGGATACAGGCCACTTTCTACAAAAAATCAAGGAACTTTCAAAGATTAACCCATCTTGTATCCTAGTAACGCTAGATGTCAGTAGTCTTTACACTTCCATTACGCATCAAAAGGGTATACAGGCCACCACACATCTTCTAGGATCTACATCCATGACAGCAGATTCCATATCTTTTTGTCTTGAATTATTAAAATTAATTCTACATGAGAATTTTTTCCTATTTGGGGACGACTTCTATGTACAAATCTGCGGGACGGCCATGGGTTCAAACGTAGCACCACCATATGCTAATGCATATATGCCAATTTTTGAGGAAGAACACATATACCAGAATCCTTTATTTTTACAACATGCTATATGCTGGTACAGATACATTGATGACATCTTCTGTATATGGGATGGCCCCCAAGAGTCTTTAGGGAACTTCCTAGACTACATCAATCAAATTAGAGCAGAACTTAAATTCACTCTAAATTCAGATGGGGACAGTATTTGTTTTCTTGATACTACTATAATTAAGGATCATGAGGGCTATCTTACCTCTGATCTCTACTCCAAACCAACAGACAGGAATGGACTGCTGCACTACAAGAGTAGCCACTCTAGAAATACAAAAAATGCATTACCAAAATCACAGTTTACGAGAATTTCCAGGATTGTATCGAACAGCGATACCAAAATAACTAGGTTACAAGAAATGTCTAAGAAATTTACACAGAGAGGCTATCCACCAACACTTTTGTCACAAAAATTAGAAAAATTACGCGAAACAAACAGAACAACAACAAAAAAATCTACGCAAGTCAGACTACCATTAGTTCTTACTTCCATCCCATAGTACCTAAATTACAACAGATTGTCCGGAAACATTGGCCAACATTACACACCGCTTACCCTCAAATTGAGGAGTTTTCTCATCCTGTGTTGATGTGTTCAAAGAGATCCCCTAATATTCGTGATCGCCTTGTCAGAGCTGATGTAGGCAGTTTCACTAAAGTATCCATACAAAGTTTCCTGCAAACAAGGCGTAATGGCACGTATCCATGTTTACACTGTTCATGTTGTTCTAATATTATAAAGGGTGATACAATTCAGCATCCACATACCAATAGGACTTTCCCCATCAGGGGTTATTTTGCATGTGATTCCAATTTCGGGATTTACTTAATTAAATGTCCATGCGGCCTCACCTATGTAGGTGAGACCACTCAACATATTAGGGACCGTTTATCTAGTCATAAATCGACCATAAGATGCAAGAAAACATGGTTACCTCTACCTGATCATTTTATTAAGCTTAACCACAATCTCTCCCAACTGAGATTTCAAATAATCGAACAGGTACCCAGACCTAGGAGAGATGGCAACCATGTTAATTTATTGAAAAAGAGAGAATGCTTTTGGATACATACATTAGAAACCTTAGCTCCTAAGGGTCTAAATAGAGAGTATGATCTATTATCCTAAACTGATATTACTATCACTGTTAATAATATTATGTTCTGTTTCTTTTAGGCACGATAGAAAAAGTATGAGATCCGTTGTGTGACCAGATACAGGCACCATAAAACCGGTTCACTGAATCCTCTTCCTCCTTTTTTTCCCCTCCTTTCTTTCCTCTTAACTTTGCATCTATTATTCTTTATACATTTCCTTTTTTCTTTCATCTTTTTATCATTCCAGTTTATTAATCTTTTCCAGTATGCATTAATCTTTTGTACATCACTATATCCTGATATGGTCACATATTCTTTGATTTAACCATATACATCAGGTTATCCTTGACATTATACATAGCCTAGAGATACATCAGAGCTTGCGTTCCAGGGATGCCATTCATTACACTGTTCGCAACAGCGCGCATGCGCGGATTGCGTTTCACACAACACCGGATATCTGGTGTAAATTACTAGCGCCCTATATCTGGGGCTTGTGCCCAAGGCAGTAGTTACACCAATGCTTGTGGAGCGTCTGGCAGATGCCATTACATCGATCCAGTTCTAACATCATAGGAAGGTATGTCTCCCTTACGCTCCTGACTCCATACTCCATTTACCATCGCTGCTCCTCTTTGTTTACTCATGTTCTGTGCACCTTATTACCGGTATCTTATGGTATCGTCTCGAGGGGTATTTTACCAATACCCCTTCTTCTTTTTTCCCTAAATGGCTCTTTGTATGTTTATATATATATATATATATATATATATATATATATATATATATATATATATATATATATATATATATTTACATAACTATTGGTCTATTGACTGCATGTGTACCTATTTCTAGTATTTCACTTTTCTTATCGCAGAGCAATATTCCTACCATGGTCCCAGAGAATATACTACATGCTACATTGTGATGATATGCGTTAAAAATTATGAAGGAAATGTTGTCCTATATTTTAAATTCTCTTTTTATTACACTGAAAATGTACTTTGTTTGATACTAAGCCTTGTCAATTCATGTATTGAATGTGGATTTTTTTGACATTGTCAATATCTGTTTAAACTTTAAATGTATATATGCTAATGTATCTGAAAAACATATATATCATGTGTGTTTATTTCTCTATTTCTTGTAGCGATTGTGATAAAGGCCTTGGATAGGCCGAAACGTCCACAGAATAATCGCTTGTTTCTAAAATATCATTTTCATTTGAAAATATAAATAAAGCAAATTTGAAAATTAATATTTCAAATATCTATAGAGTGCTTTTGTTTTTTTCTATGGCCTTGCCTGCAATCGCGGGTCGGGATTACGGGCACGGCCGCGTGCATGAGGCCTAAACAATGATGCAGCCGGTGATTCACCGGCCTGGTGGTAACCCTACTATCCCTTCCATGCATGTGCCATTGTGAATGAAGGGCCACCTTACTACATACTGTATATGCAGTTCCTCTACATTTCGTTTTCTAACCTTTTTTTTTAAATCTATAAATTGCGTCCCATACCTTAATGTCACCCAAGACAGCCACTTTTTCTGCCAAACCTTTGCAGTTGGCCTGATTTTTGATGGGGATGAGACATGTATAAACCAAAAAAAAAGTGTCCCTAGAGCCTTGGTTCTCCAGATTAGCCCTTGTAGGCAGAATCTTAATAGAGACAAAGTTATGAAGTTAGATCACTACAATTAGTTTATTAATATTTATAAGGATAAGAAAAAATTACCCATGAGGTCTAAGCAAGGGCAATGCTTGAATTTGTATTGCCAATTTTAGTAACTTACTTCACTTTACAGCTTAGAAGTCATTAGTTCCGTCAGTGATTTCGACGTCTTTTCCACTTGATTTCCTCTTGTAAAAAGCCTCCCATTGATTTTAACGGGATACTGCCCCGTTTTTTTGACGGGGCAGAATTTTTAGCAGGTAGAATTGCAAACCGCTATGTATTCCGGTGGGAAAACAGCACTGGGTAGCCACACGCAGATAATCCCCATTGAATGTGGCTAATCTGCATGCAGAAACGCGGCTATTTTTGGTTTGTTTTGCATACCGTATGATGTGCAAATTCATTGACAGGCTGAGGTTTGTGTTTAAATCCGTGAGGAAAACAATCCGCTTTTGGCAAATAGCTGCGCTAATAAACCTTGCAGCGCATTGTATTTAAAGCCAGGTGTTATATATTGCCGGTGTCAAGACCAGTTTGCAGGACAGATCCTACACATGTCGATGTGGTGCGCAGAGTAATACGGCCTTAATATAAGCATATTACTCAGCAATTTATCATTATTTACTGACACACAGCACCGCCAGACTTTTGCGTTCCAGCTTGTATAAGACTGCAACGTATAAGTGATTGGCCTGGTAGAATGTGTCACTCATCCTATTATTTAATGGTGTTTTCATATGTATTGTTCGCCTTTTAAGTTGGTCCTTCTGTCTGTATATGGCTGTGACATCCTTGGCAACTGTTGGACCTTGTCACCGATTCCACTTAACAGTGCAGAATTCCTGACTAATGAGG
This sequence comes from Rhinoderma darwinii, assembly GCF_050947455.1. NCBI lineage: Eukaryota > Metazoa > Chordata > Amphibia > Anura > Rhinodermatidae > Rhinoderma > Rhinoderma darwinii. Next base: position 342,180,053 of record NC_134689.1, read on the forward strand.
GTTTTTTTCCTCCCTGACATGAGAAGCGGCATCAGTCATGCACATGTATAAACAGACACACATGTAACCCTAAACTGAGCAGAGGCTCCATGCTCCAGTCAGGCCTGTCATGAAAATGATTAATGGCCAAAAGGCTCCAAATTACCTTCATTGTCAGCTCTGTATTGTTAGTTCTGACAACTAATGAGCTCCGACAGCCCTTCCTTTCTCACACAGCACTTAAAGAGCGTGTGATTTCCCTCTCCAACCTTTAACTCGTGCAGTCAAGAAGTCACAGCTCTCGCCTTCTCAATTTAATATCATAAAAAAATGCCCTTTATTGGCACTTTGGTGTACCCATTGCTTGGAGGGTACATGCCATATGTTGTTACAGCATCATTGTCAAGGAAGTGTTTTAAAACATTTACATTTTATATGGTAAGTATATAGCCACTTATAGGCTTCATTTGGCACAGTGAATAGGTATATACACAAATGAGGGTGGCGGTATAGTTAATTCAAAATGGTGATTGTCTCCTGGTGCTGGTTCATGCCCTCATGCCCCCTCTCTGGAGATCAGATGTCTTTCACAGCCCACCACGATTGTAGATTTTGGGACAGATGCAGAAGCGGAAAGGAGCTTGAATAATACATCCGGTTTTGAGGTACCTGGGCTAATATTAGGGAATTGTACTATCTACAGTTACCTAATATACTCTATTAGTTTAGATTTACAGATGAAGGTAAATTCCCCATGGTTATTCCTGGACCATATTGGCAAACTATGGACCACTGTTTATCAAGGAGCCTACCTATAAGGGACGATAGAGGAGAATATTCCAGAAACAAGGTCCAGATCTGGAGAATAGTACAGAGTCAATATACCATTGCTGAAGCTGGGTGAGGTGAGTTACACTATGATCACAATCTACCAAGATAAGTGCCCACTTTTTAAATAGAGTGACAATCTTGAAATTAAATGAAGCTTACAAAAAATACATACATTTATTAATGAAGAAATCAAGGATCCCCAGTTCGGTTACCTACAGGGCTGTTATATTTAAAAATTGTCTTTCTTTATTGCATTTTTCATGCACGATTTGTTTTTGATTTTTAAATATAATGCAGTATTATACAAAGGGAACCCAAAAGGGGTTGCCTGCTTTGTTTGCCTGAGAATAAGATGATCACAGGATGACTTGCTGTTGGGACCCCAACAATCAGTTGTAATCTGTGGGGGGAACCAGCAGTAAGTGGTCAATTCCCCTGCAGCGTCGCCTCAAGAGAAATGAAGCATTACACAAGGACATGACGGTTCAATGGAAGGGTGGCATCCAGACCCATGTTGATCTAGTCATGCGGTTTCTTTTCTTCCTGTTCTCTTGTAGTTTATGTTAACTTGAGTCTATTTCTTTTGGGTTGACTCCCGTTATCATAAGATATAGAACTGGAGAGACACGAGTGTTACTAGATTCATCTCATTGGTTTAACTGACAGTTGTATCTAATAGACTGTTAATGGCTTTCATCAGGTTAGGAGCGCTGTCTTGACAGTTCATGTGATTTATGTCTTCTATTTTACAGCATTCCTCCATTGCTCCTGCATGGAGGATACTAAATGTATTGAGACGAGCAATATTATCCAACTGTATAATTCTGCAGTCACACTTTCTTTCATCTGTCCCCTACGTCTTGCTAACCTACCGAATGTATATTAGCAAGAAGTGTGATTGCAGAATCAGACAAAACATGATCTATTTGTAGTCTTGTAAGTTAGGAGCCTAGAGTGGTGTATGGCCCTTGCAGGTTTGTCGTGGAAGAGATGAAATGAAGGCCAAGTTCCTCCTCCCTGTAGCGTCCATGGCCGCGGGCCGTCGGGTTTACTCACCTCCCGACGACCGCAGCCATGGATCTGTGAGCGCTGGTCCCCATCTCCTTCCTAGGAGACGCCAGCGCTCACTTCCGCTCCGTTCGGCTGTTTTCCCTGTACGGTGCGCGCGCACGCTGGTGCCCGGCCTTAAAGGGCCAGCGCGCGCAAATAGGAGGAAGTCATCATCATCAACTGCCACGATTTCCTGGTCTATAAGAAGGCCCCTGGCCTTCTAATCCTTGCCTGAGCGTTGTTAGTTTTCCCAGTCTGTCTTGCAAATGGTCCCTTAGTGTTTCCCGTTCCTGTTGTTACCCGTGCCTTGTTCCCCGTTCCTGTTTCCCGTGCTGTGCCTTAGTATCAAGTCGTGCCACGTCCTGTGTCATCTGCCACGTCCGGAGGAATCCGCCACGTCTGGTGTCTTCTGCCACGTCCTGAGGAATCCGCCATGTCCCGTGTCATCTGCCACATCCGGAGGAATCCACCACGTCCTGTGTCATCTGCCACGTCCGGAGGAATCCGCCACGTCTGGCACAACTTGCGGCTCCTGTGTCATCCGCCACGTTTGGCGCTATCTGCTGCAACCATCTACATCAGTGCCAGAGCTGCGGCCACCGTTTAGACTATACAGGTACTCTTGGGCGGGACATTGTATTTCTGGGGTGTCCTGTTGTTTGGCCAGCTGCCTCCCCGCTACGGCGGTACGGCCTAGTGGGTCCACTAACCCGCTTCGTGACACTCCCTCACCCTGAACACTTTTGGCAGGAAGAGAAGCCGTTTTATACAAGAGGCGCAGCGTACCCACGCTGTGACGTCCTGGCACTGACATGGTGTAACAAAACACCACTAAGATGGTGTCCAGGCCGTTTAGCCCAGTCCTAAGAAATTTAGTTAATTAGCGAACCAACCATCATCCTGCCATAAACAAAAGTAACGTTACAGTGCAATAAACAGCAGCACAACATAACACTGGCTGGACAGACCACTCCAATATTCTGGGATATATACAAATATTCAAAAGGTGCATCAAAGTCCCCTATATTAGGAATTTTCTCCCACACTCTTTTACACGGGCAGATGATTTGCTGAACGAGCACTCGCTCCCAATTATACGCTCGTTTGTCAGCTAGTCGCATTATTTATACGACTTAAAAAATGGTCGATTGTCGGCAGCACATTTCACGGTGTAAACAGGCTATGTACTGCTGACCAGATGCAAATGTATGAGGACAAACGATCATATTAACGATTGTTTATCCCACACTCACGATCATTGCTTCATATAAATCAGCACTTATTCCTGGGTAGAAAAACTGCCCATATACATCTATCCTTACAGTCTGTTACTATGGAGACTCATAGGTCTGCATAGTAGCTGTAAACATGTAAAAAATGGTTACAAGGGTAGAAATTAAAGGGGGAATCCAAATGAATGTTCTGATAGGTCATAGATAAATGTGAGAAGATCTGACACAGATTTTCAGTAACCGAGATCTCATAGCAGTGCTAAAGGAGTTTTTGCCCTCTCTAGATCTCTTTCATTCTGGACATGACAAGTGGTGCAAGATCATGTATTTCACCAATATCATCTGCTCACATATATCTATGACGTATTAAAAGATCATGTTGATTGAATTTCCCTTTTAAATATTGGTTTCTCACACAACTGTTAGGGTCCTTTTACACTGGCCAATTTTGACAGGGAGATGTGCTGCCGACAATGATAATATTGATGACATTTAAAACGATATAATCAGCTGAACGAGCGTGTGCTCGTTCATTGGCTGATCGTTACCCTGTTTACACAGGACAATTACCATATGAACGCTTGTTTGCGCGATCATTGGCCCGTGTAAAAAGGCCTTTATACGCTCCTCAACATTTAAAATTGCAACACCAAGAAGGGCATGCCGTAAAGTTATGCAAATTGAGGAAGTAGTAGGTGTCGCTAAGATTTGCACATGATCACATTTTCAAGCACCTAGCTCCAATCTGTGGTATGTGGGAAGGGCATAAAAGCCAGATTGAAAGCAAAGTTTTTTAGCCACATGAAACCTCAAAAATTGGATCAAGTGGTGTGGGATGATTGTGCGATGCCTCCTGTTCGTCCACATGCCAGTTATTGCCACTTGTCGCAAACTGAGAGGGACACAATCTTTGAATCTGAGAGACCTTGGTTTATCACTCCGGCAGATCGATACGCTGCTAGGCCGAGATGTCCGCACTGTTCAACGTTGCCTTTCCCGGAGGTTGGGAGAACAACAACCATCGGGAATAGCAGCAAGAGGTGCATGGAGGCGAACCTCTGCATGGAGAAATAGTCTGAATGGAAAAATGGCGCGTAGTGATCCATTCTGTACTGCAAGTGAAATTGGATGTCACATCCCAAGCCTAGGGTGGCAACCAGTGTCGACACAAACCTTCAGAAGGTATTTGCATGACATTGGGCTACAAGCCTAATATCCAGCTACAGGTGTTCTATTGACAACACGCCACCGCTCTTAAAGGCTATCATGGTGCACAGCAAGACGCTAATGGAGGCTGGAATGGAGGTCTATCCTCTTCAGCGATGAGTGCCGCTTTTGTCTAAGACGCAATGATATCCAGAGATTGGTTGAAGACCACGTGGGTAACGCCATGAAGAGTCCATCACAAGGGAACGTCACACCGTCTTACTCCCAGGATTATGTTGGGGGCATAATGTACAGTAGCCGGATCTCTCTAGTCTTCATTTCAGGTACACTAACAGCTTGGAGTTATATTGATTTGGTCGTGGAACCAGTGGTGCGGCCATTTCTCCAAAGTGTCCTAGAAGCTGTTTTTCAATAGGACCACACCAGTCTGCATGTTACTCGTGCTACTGTGAGCAGCCTGCGTGGCCTAAATGTGCTACCATGGCCTGCAGCATCTTCGGACTTGTCTCCCATCAAGCACATCTAGGACGTCATTGGTCAGCAATTTTAAAGGGTGTTGCCAGCAACCAATCTTGATGATAAATGCATTCAGTGTGGCATAACTTCCTCAGACAACCATTAATAACCTCATTGATAGCATGCCAAGGCGTGTAAGTGCGGGTATTTCTGCGCGTGGCGCTCATACTCGATACAGACTAAATCAAGATGTTTATATGTTTTCTTTCCATTTTTTTTATAATTTGCATATCATTAACATCTCTATCGATCTTGTGATTTCCACAATTGCAAACTTTTCCTTCTTGGTGTTGCAATTTCAATGTTGAGAAGTGTATAACTACTAATAAAAGATCTTCTTTATTATGACAGTGGGGTGGAATGACCCCGTGGCAGTAGGCTCATCTGTTATATAAGTTTGGCTGTTTGTTTACACTGTTTAGGAAACTTTGATAAAGGCTTGTCTAATACAATGGAGAATTCCCTATTGTTAACTGACAACCCCAACAGTCCTTGTCGGTATCTATTGTAATCTTTTATGTGACTGTTTTCTCCAAGTTAATTTTATAGCAAGGAACATCTATCAAATATGTGAAAGGGACAAGAAGACACTTAAGTGCCAGGTGTATGAGCCACCAAATGGGCTATATTTGGGGTATGTACATACATCCCATTTGTTCAGTTAATGGATGGCAATCATTCTTGTCTTCTGTCAGGCAGAGGAAGTGGTTGGGAAAGAGACCCCATGGAAACTGCCTTATCTACCATGGGAAAGGAAGTCAGGTTTATTCTTATCATTGTGTATCTATGTGCCATTGAGTGTGCAGGCAGCTCATCACAGTGTAACGCCCGCACAGCACAGTCATGATATGAACGCAAGGAACTGCCACAGTTTGAAAGCAGATTGCCAGACCTACATCTGGCAGTCATTATACCAGGGTGATCATTTGGCCTGACAATGGTTAGCTTGATGTCTAAAACAGAAGAATTTATGTTCTCTTATTGGCTTTGATAATGAGATATGAATAATATGAATTGGCACGGGATTATATAGCAACAAAAGGGTTTATTTAGATTGATGTACTACCAAGATCACAAAGGTTCAGGAATAAAATGCAGGGGAGGAAAGAATGTTTAGCATATGTGTACTTACAAGCTCACCCAGGGCTTTACATGCAACCAGAAGGGTTGTCCATGTGAATATTGTAGTTTATGCAGCATTTTTACCTAAACAAGTAAAGAAAAACTATAAAAATAAGGCTATGTTTATATTGGTCTTTATCAGTACAATATTCTATGCAAATGCTTGATCATCTGCTGATCATAGAGTTTTAAAAAAGTGTAATATTATCGTTGTCGGCAGCACATCTCGCTGTGTAAACAAAGATGCACTGCCGACATGATGATAATGTATGGGGACGAGCAATCGGAGTAACGGCCGCTCGTCCACATACATATCTCCGTGTGACAGGAGCAAACGAGCGCCAATCAACGATGTCTCGTTGATCGGCGCTCGCTGCACCGGCCGAATATTGGCAGGTGTAAAAGGCCCTTTAAAGGGGTTTTCCAGGGAATTTTTTTTTTTTCTAAGGCCGTGCAGCACACGAGCACTGAGGAGTTTTACTAATAAGAGGCAGATGGAGCTGGCATTGAGGCGTAATCAAAGAGACGGGCATTGAGGAGACTGTGGACCAATAGGATGCCTCAAACCCAGTTGTATGTCAGAAGTCCCGTGTTATGAGGCATCCTATTGGTCCACGACCTCCTCAATCTCCGCTCCGTTCATTCTTTGCTTGTACTTGAATAGCAGCACGATTTCCTTTGCATGCATGCTATTCCTCAGTGAAAATTGGGGAATAGCAAGCACGCAAAGAAAATGGTGCTGCTATTGAAGTACAAGCAAAGAATGAACGGAGCGGAGATTGAGGAGGCCGTGGACCAATAGGATGCCTGAAACCCGGGTGTACATCAGAAGTACCGAGCTTTGAGGCATCCTATTGGTCCACGGCCTCTTTAATGTCTGCTCCACTCATTCTTTGCTTGTACTTCAATAGCAGAACGATTTTACATATATATATATATATATATATACATATACATATATATATATATATATATATATATATAGAAACCAGCATAGAATATAGTAACGGCACCAGGGCTTCAAGGCAGATGAAAAACAGGGTGGATTTATTCACCTCAAACACAGCAACGTTTCGGTTCAACAGGAGCCTTTCTCAAGCCATCACAAACTAACAATGGTGTCAAGTATAAATAGAGGGAACATACATCAATTAACAATCAAATCATTAAATGTGTAATACCCATTAAAAAATGTGTACAGTACAAAAATATTATAAGTTTTGGTATAAAAGTGAATATCTTTGAATTTTAAAAAAAGGCAATGATACAGAGTGGTACATATATATATAAACAATCATGTGTAAATATCATAAACAGTGTTAATGAGAGTAATTAGGGTAATGTGGAAGGAGGCAGGGGCCAATTCAATCCAGGTGAAAGTTAAATAAACTTACAGTTTAACAATCTGTATGCAATGTCCACATAGCCGGCGTGTAGATTCCGCGCGCATCCAGTGCGCATGCTCCAAGATGGCGTCCAAACCGGATATAGAATCCGGTGGAACGCATCGGACAGAGCAGCTGCTACTGCGCATGCGCGAACACGGAACTTGCGGAATTTCCATAGTGTATATAAAAAACACCAACTACACCAGAAGGGACGCTGACCGTTTAAAACAACCCCCAGGGCTGATACTGACGCCTGCGCATTGACACTGGAACGCAAGTTCCGTGTTCGCGCAGTAGCAGCTGCTCTGTCCGATGCGTTCCACCGGATTCTATATCCGGTTTGGACGCCATCTTGGAGCATGCGCACTGGATGCACGCGGAATCTACACGCCGGCTATGTGGACATTGCATACAGATTGTTAAACTGTAAGTTTATTTAACTTTCACCTGGATTGAATTGGCCCCTGCCTCCTTCCACATTACCCTAATTACTCTCATTAACACTGTTTATGATATTTACACATGATTGTTTATATATATATGTACCACTCTGTATCATTGCCTTTTTTTAAAATTCAAAGATATTCACTTTTATACCAAAACTTATAATATTTTTGTACTGTACACATTTTTTAATGGGTATTACACATTTAATGATTTGATTGTTAATTGATGTATGTTCCCTCTATTTATACTTGACACCATTGTTAGTTTGTGATGGCTTGAGAAAGGTTCCTGTTGAACCGAAACGTTGCTGTGTTTGAGGTGAATAAATCCACCCTGTTTTTCATCTGCCTTGAAGTCCTGGTGCCGTTACTATATTCTATGCTGGTTTCTGTCTGAAAAGAGGAGGAATTGATTCATCCCCTGGTGACGAGCACATGGCCTGATTTTCCAGAATCGTGGAGTGCTGTGTTTTTTTGCTCTTGTTGTGTGTGTATATATACGTAACTATTCATTCTCGCCCTTTTCCTGTGTCTTGTGTGCGTGTACCAAAAGCCTAATACAGATATATATACACACAACAAGTGCAAAAAAACACAGCACTCCACGAATCTGGAAAATCAGGCCATGTGCTCGTCACCAGGGGATGAATCAATGATCAACTGATTCATCCTCTAGTAATGAGCACATGGCCTAATATATAGGTATGTTGGAGTGCTGTGTTCATTTGCTTTTGAACTGTGTATATATATATATATATATATATATATATATATATATATATATATATATATATATAGGGTACATATACTATGATGGGGAACACATTGGATATCTGAGGTGTGGTCACAGGATTCTGCGACCGCACCTCAGATATAGCAAGTGGGCGGGATAAACTAAAGGGGATGGGAGAACTACTGGGTGGCCAATAGACACAGGAGGGGAGGAATAATTAGTAAAGAACAGCCCTGTGGCGTTACGTAGGTCAGTGAGGTATCGACACAGGACTGTGTGTATTCTTTTTTTTTTTTTTTTTTGTATAAATTCTTTTATTTTAAATTTTCCAATAAACAAGAGACGATGGTATGCAATAAAAAAATTAAAATATGTATGCTTTTTAAAAAAAAAAAAAAATTGGACCCTATTAGTGATGTATGCCACTGTATGTCTATACAGGACATAAACATAAAAAAACTCCCAAAAGTATTTCTCTGACGGAACACAAAAACTTTGCGTTAAGAAAGAATTAGGCCTCATGCACACGACCGTACCCGCAAATACTAACCGTAAATACGGTTCCATATTGCTTTATAAACATCAGCAAATCATCAGACACGTACCCATTTATGCTGAATGGTATCCGCAAATACGGTCCGTAATGCAGCCGTATTGCATCCATTTATGCGGATCTGCAAAATAAAGAGGCTTGGTTGATGGGAAATCCCCTTTGTGTCGCTTAGCAACACTTCTGTATTTTCAGTTGGCTATCCGTATTTGCGAACGTACCTCCGTAGCCATCCGCAATTTTGGCTTCCCCCATAGACTTCTATGGAGGAGTCCGTGCCGCAGTTGCGGACCAAGAACGAACATGCTCCATAATTCCCGGCACAGTTCTGCGGAACGGACACTCATCCGTAGCGATACGGAAAGGTGTCCGCGTTCAATGGAAGGGAATGGGTCTGTTTTTGCGGACCGAAATTGCGGTCCGCAAAAACTGAGGTTTTTTACGGTCCTGTGCATGGGGCCTTCGTTGGACATAATCAGGACAGGTTTTTAACCTGTGTATGTAAGCAAAAATGTTCCCATTCACTGGCAATGAACAGAGATCTTGAAAATGAAAAATAGCTGAATTCAACAAAACTGTATTTGCTTTTTCTACTTCTTAATTACTAACCCAAGGTTATAATAGGATTAGTTTCCATGATGTACTAAAGTTAGGTCCATGTGTATAGTTACAATACGTAACTATTCATTCTCGCCCTTTTCCTGTGTCTTGTGTGCGTGTACCAAAAGCCTAATACAGATTCCAAACCGATAGTTAAAGCATGCTGAACCCTGCTATACAAGCATCCTTTGACCGGGTTATCAGTCTCAGCAAGTATATCTTAAATCAGGCAATGTAGCAATAAACCTTGGAACAGATCATGTAGATTCTGTCGGATAGAAATCTATGTGCGTTTAGTTCCAAAAACGTAAAATGTTAATGATTATCTTCAGTGTTGATTGTCTGTACTGGGAGAAACTGCTGATCTGATAAAAGAATAGTTATTTGTGCTTTTAAAATGATATAATTCAATGTGTACTTCCCTTAAGCCTATGATGGCATATGATGCAGTGGTCAGACAATCCAACCATTGTTTTTGGGCCTTTACAGCTGGACTAGATGTGGACCATGCTGCCCGAGCCATACTTAGACTTTTCTTTACCCGGGCAAAGGTTTAGTTTGCTGACCCCATCCCTGTATATAAACAGAGGCGTAGCTAGGTTCTCCTGCACCCGGGGCAAAGATTCAGATTGGCGCCCCCCCCCAACTTCTTTCCCGACATTTCCTTCCCCCTCGCCGTGTTTGCTTGCTCTATCAATCAATGAGGTGTAATTTTTTTTTTTACAATTTTTTTTAATGTATCTTGAGCATAACAATATTTGTACAATTTACAAGCGATATAGTTATATAAGGGAGGTACCATAACAATAAATCGGAAGAAAAGAAATTAAAGAGGCCACACAGCCCCTTGTAGATAATGCCACACACAGATGCCTGTAGATAGTGCCATACACATACCCCTTGTAGATAGCGCCACACACAGCCCCAGGTAGATAGCGCCACACACAGCCCCCTCTTGTATATAATGCCACACAGCCCCCTCTAGATAGCGCCATGCACAGCTTCCTGTAGATAGTGCCACACACAGCCCCCCTCTTGTATATAATGCCACACAGCCACCCAGTTGTAGATAGTGCCACACAGCCCCCCTGTTGTAGATAGTGCCACACAGCCCCCTGTTGTAGATAGTGCCACACAGTCCCCCCGTTGTAGATAGTGCCACACAGCCCCCCCCCCGTTGTAGATAGTGCCACACAGCCCCCCAGTTGTAGATAGTTCCACACAGCCCCCCCAGTTGTAGATAGTTCCACACAGCCCCCCAGTTGTAGATAGTTCCACACAGCCCCCCAGTTGTAGATAGTTCCACACAGCCCCCCTGTTGTAGATAGAGCCACACAGCCCCCCTGTTGTAGATAGTGCCACACAGCCCCCCTGTTGTAGATAGTGCCACACAGCCCCCTGTTGTAGATAGTGCCACACAGCCCCCTGTTGTAGATAGTGCCACACAGCCCCCCAGTTGTAGATAGTGCCACACAGCCCCCCTGTTGTAGATAGTGCCACACAGCCCCCCAGTTGTAGATAGTGCCACACAGCCCCCCAGTTGTAGATAGTGCCACACAGCCCCCCAGTTGTAGATAGTGCCACACAGCCCCCCAGTGGTAGATAGTTCCACACAGCCCCCCTGTTGTAGATAGTGCCACACAGCCCCCTGTTGTAGATAACGCCACACAGCCCCCCCTTGTAGATAGTGCCACACACAGCCCCCCGCTTGTAGATAATGCCATACAGCCCCCCTTGTAAATAATTCCACACAGCCCCACTTATATATAGCGCCACACAGCCCCTCCTTGTAAATAGCGCCATACTGACCCCCTTGTAAATAGCGCCACACTGACCCCCTTGTAAAATAGCGCCACACTGACCCCCCTTGTAAACTGCGCTACACAGCCCCCCTTGTAAATAGTGCCAAACACAGCCACTTGTAGATAGCGCCATACAAAGTCCCCCTTGTAAACCGCACCAACACAGCCCTCTTTGTAGATAGTGTAGATACACAGACCATTGCCCCCCTTGTAGATAGCGGCACACTTACCCCCTTGTAAATAGCGTCACACTCCCCCCTTGTAGATAGTGCCACACACAGACTGCCACCCCCTTGTAAATAGTGGCACACTTTAAACAGAGCGGAGAGCGGTAGTCTACCTACCACTCTCCACTCTCCCTGACGTGACTTACCTAAGGAGCCGAGGAGGTCATGCGCCGCTGGCAGCGACGAAGTTCCTTCTGACTAGGGTCGGTGACAGCCCGGGAGTGGACCAGTGAGGTCAGATGACAGGTCAGGTGACTGGACTGGTCCACTCCCGGGCCATCACAGACCCCATTCAGAATGCTGCCACATGAACTCCTGGCTCTTCCTAACGCTGATCTGCCACGGCACCCCCCTTCCCTACCACCTAGTTGTGCCCGGGGAACATCCCCCGCCTGCCCCCCTAGCTACGACCCTGATATAAATATCCTGACCATCGTAGCTTGTTGGCACCCTTTCTGACACCCAGCACACAGAGCACATGCCCCAATAGCCCCCCCTAGCTGCGTCCCTTCATGTTGCAGTACACATGCTACTGTGCAACCAACAGGTAGAGCTACTACTGTAACAGCATCAATAATATGGTTGTAATGTTCTTGGAGATGGCATTTGGCACTATCATGTAAGTACTACTTTGTGAGTAAGATCTACCATATGGCAATATTATCCATCCCTTGGTTTTTGTTAAAGTGATTTTTAGTTAAACTTTGCTATCGGCCCTAGTCATTGCAGTTATGCCCAGGGCTGGCCTTAGGTTGCATGGTGCCCTGTGCAGTACCTTCTATTGGCGTGGCACGTCATATGTTGTACTGTCGTACAGGGAACAAATTACTATACAGTGCTAAATTATCAGAATTATATATGATGATGCCTAAATAACAGTGCTATACATTGGCCACTAAAAAAAATACAGCACAGTGCCTAAGTAGCAGTGCCAAGCATTGCCTGAGAAAATATCACCATACAGGTCTTAAATAAAAGCAGCATACAGTGACAAGTAACAGCTCCATACATAAAGTAATATAATAACTGTGCTATACAATGTATAAATAATACTGCTATACAATAAATATTAAGATTTGTGTAAGACACGAGCATCAGGTTCCAGGCCATCAGTGGTGCACAGATTTCACACCCCTAAGGCTGGCCCTGGTTATGCCCTTTACCCTAGCTCAAAGGACAGACATGGACAAATTGTCTGATTGGAAGAATGGCGCGTAGTGATCCATTCTGTACTGCAAGTGAAATTAGACGTCACATCCCAAGCCAAAGGTGGCAACCAGTGTCGACATAGATCACCAGAAGGCATTTTCACGACATTGGGCTACGAGCCAGATGTCCAGCTACAGGTGTTCCATTGACCACACACCACCGCTCTCAAAAGCTATCATGTACAGCAAGATGCCAATGGAGGATGGAATGGAGGTTTATCCTCTTCAGCGATAAGTACCGCTTTTGTTGAGGATGCAATGATAGCCAGAGATTGGTTGGAGACCACGTGGGCAACGCCATGAAGAGGCCCTCACAAGAGAGCGTCACACCTGTCCTACTCCCAGGATTGTTGTGTGGGATGGCATAATGTACGGTAGCCGGACCCCTCTAGTCTTCATTTCAGGTACACTAACAGTTGTTCTGAATATACAAGAATGTAATACCCATTTAATGCTACATTTTTGGGGAATTCTTAACGTTAATATACCTATGGCAGCATTGTTGTCTGTTTTTTTTACTTAGATCAAAAGAGTTCCTCTCCTCGGTCCAGCAGCGATCTACAGTTCTCTGGCAAATTTAAGAAGGATTCCAGCTCTGGATGATTGCCTTTCTTTGGTCTGACTTGCTCTGAGTTTGAACCTGATTGTTGACCCTCGATTCGCCCTTGGATTTACACCTTTATTTTTCTTCTATGATTTTATCTCCTGGGCCCTGTAATCAGACTACCTGGTGTTTGATGGAACTTTCACAGTAATTTCAATATTTGGGTAATTGCTATCTATGCATTTCCAAAATATATAGTTTATAGTGGCACTAAATGTAGAGCTACAATTACATAGTTATATAGTTACAGAGGTTGAAAAAAGACACAGGTCCGTCAAGTTCAAAACTTCTCAATCAATTTACGTAATTAATTGCTAGATTAGGTATAACCCTCAATGCTATTTGTCAGTAAATAAACGTCTAGCCCTTTTTTTTTAAATGCTGACATAGTATCTGCCATTACTATCTCTTTGGGTAGGGCATTGCATAGTTTCACTTCTTTAACTGTAAAGAACCATTTCCTATATTGATGTCTGAAACATATTTCTTCCACATGGAATGAATGTCTCCTGGTACTTTGTAAAGTCCTTGGAAAGAACAGATTATGTGCTAGTTCTTTGTATTGACCACACATAAACATTATAAATAATTTTTCTCTTTGTTTTGTTCTTTACAGCTCTGGCTATTTTATAATTGGAAGTGCTGTGAATTCCGGTCTAATTTCTATTGTTTAATGGAACAAAAGGAGACTCGTTGAAGATTTTCCCTTTGAAAGTTACCTTTTTATAAGTTCAGGATTTCCTTTAAATTGCCAAATTTAAGAATTTTTTAACACGTTCTGGCAATCATTCTTGATTACTTCAAACTCAGACCTTTTCTTTGCAGACAGCAATTTTTTGTAGTTTTTATTAATATATATTTTAAAGGGATCGACTGGTTTAGGAAACCCATTTTAACACTAGAAAGTGTGTCTGGAGGACCCAGCACGTATATGCAATACATGAACAGACCATTGATTTTAACAGGAACTGTGTAATGCGTCATTTCCCCTTTGGTGGTGCTGAAGGAAAATTGAATACTTGCTTCTGGGTTCCTCCATGGATAATAGTTAATTGCCATGGGTACCAGCATAGGGACACTCTGTGATCAACTTGTAAACAGTGGACCGAGCACAGAAACCCTTGCCTGGCTAGGGGGTCTGATGGTGAACAAGAGCAACTGCGCAGTAATGACAGACGCTGTGTTCTTTGCCAAACTCCACGTTTACTTCTTCATAGGGGCAAATCTTATTGGTTTCAATGTAATTAAAGTCCAACAAGCACAGTACTTAGTTACACGGTTGATATGGCCTGGCAGTTGTGGTATGTCTCCTACCTGGCTAGACTTTCCCACTCTCTTTACTGTTTCTGCTGTTAGGTGATTACCTCTTTCTGTGCCTTGGGTCACTGCCTCGCTCTGTAGCCTCAGACCCCTACGTTGGTCTCGGCTTTCGGGAAAACATGTGGCGCCCTTCCTGCGATCACAGCCCAGCTGAACTCCTGACCTGTACAGCTTTTGCCTCTACCTCTGTTTTTCAGGAGACCCTGCCACACTCTCAGCTCAACAACCAACTTGGTGGAAAAACCCACCTGTTTTATTAACTCAGGAGCTCCTCCACCTAATGTGACGCTACCTACTGGTGGTCCACAGGGTTTTCTAGTCTAGCCCCCACCTTTATGTCTACCAAAATAAGATGTCGATGAGGATTAAATATTTTCCCGCTGGCATGTTACTAACCGCCTGCATGAAATACAAAGTAACAATACAGTAATTCCCAACAACCTCAATAAAATATACATTCACAACATCCCCAATGTGTCCTTCCTGCTCTTAAAAAGAAAAGCACATAATACGCAGTGCAATATTAACAGACATCATGTCAACTTGTAAACAACAAGGCAGAAGTCCTGTCAGATTCTTCCTGGGTACACCTTAGAAGCTTATTATTGGGGGACCCTTCTAATAAAAAGAGACTGTCCAAATTGGACAACTTTTTATATATATTTGGGTAGAGTTAGCTGAAATGAAAATTTAGAAAAGAGGTAAAGGAAAACTGGAAGTTAAAGGGGTTGTCCAAGATAAGAAAACTTGGCAACCCCCCACCCCCAGAAACATTGCCAATCCTGTATTGGGGCTGTGCCTGGTATTGAAGGCCTTCTCCATGAGCACTTTCAAGGGGTTGCTTGCTTTGAAAATCCCTTTTTTGAGAAAGGTCCCCTAACCATATGTTGATCAAAGGATGTTCCGCTTTTGGGATCAGGATTGCCAATCTGATTTTTTTCTTCTTTTGGACAACTTATCCAAAAATTACACAAATTAGAAAATCAAAAAGCATTATAAAGATTATCTGTCTATCGGTCAGATTAGTGAAATGAACACATTAGCAGCATTTACTGTGAACTGTAAAACAATGATAATTACAATCACAGTAACCTACACAAACTCCTCCAGCTTAAAAACAAAAAACGGACACATCAAATTTTTTATGGACAATGGCGAAAAGTCCTCTATTTTACAGACTGTCCAAGAATTCACAGACCGTTGGCAACCCAGACTGGGATCCCAAGCAATCAGCTATAATATAAGGGAGCAGCAAGCCGCAAGTGTGCACTGCAGTGCCACCATAGGTGAAATAATGCATTACACAGTGCATATTGAAATCAATTGGCTGTCCATGTAATTAACAGATTTTCCGAGTCCTCCAGATCGAGAGACTTTCTTTGTAGCTTCTCTGCCCTGGCAAATAGATAACAGTCTTGAATAGGGCACTTCCTTCTATTAACTAAAAATTCCCTAATAGGGCAATTGAAAATCATATTCCAGCTTTTATTTTTCTAATGTACGCCGGAAAATAAAAGCAGCAACCTTATTGGTTGCTCCACTTTTATCGTGCATTTGTTTTTATGCGTCTTTCTTATAGCCTAAAAAACTTATTTAATAGATGAGTTTAATTCTTGGAACCTTTGGCCCTTCCATAAAAAAACAAATCACGTTTTCACTCAATGGACAGGTGATATGGGCTGGAAAATGAGAAATTGGATTGAAGTGCTTAGACTTGTAGAGGAATGACCTTAGGCCACATGTATATCTCTCCTAAACGTCTCACTTATGTTCTCCTCAAAAATAGGATCTTAATGTTACAGAAATAATAAAGGCGACACCATTTCCTTCATTTTTTAACGTCGTTTTGACCTTTGCCCCTAGAGTATCGCAAATTCTAGAGCAACTTTAAGAAATTTTAGTTCTGATGTGGCGGATTGATAACTTTTATTTCTACGTCCCAGTGTTTTCAATTTCTGCTTTTATTTTTCCGCATGAAGTAAAGGTCCAGCTGAGTGACTAATTCCTTTAGACACATGATACACAAAAGGACTTAGCCAGAAGAATGGTGGTTACAAATGCTAATAGCCAAAAGAGAGAATTCTTTACAAAGCCGAGACCTCGGGGCTGGAAATAAATTCTGACCCAAGTTCAATACAATTACTGCACCTGACTCTGCCACTTAATGATTCTTTCTTAAAAGGGATTCTAGGTGCACGCTTTGAACCTGCACTCCATAGAAATCCATCTACTTGTCCACCGGCATTTCCATCTGAAACCAAGAATGAAAACTGGTCAGTGTTTTCGAGCAGCTAATTAATCAAGATCATTTTGCTTTTTCGTAGGAACCGTTTGTAGATCTGTCCCATACGGATTCCAGCCATATGTTTCTTAGTATTATAAAGCAATCATCCTTTACATGGTTTCTTCTAGAAGGCAAAATATAAAATGAAATATAAATTTCATTGCGGCTGAGATTTCTTATTACATGCTGGGGATATCTTGGCTTGTCAAGACTGATATATACTGGAGTTTATGGCCTGAGTATGTATAATTCTAAAATGGGTATACACAGAGGCATTTCGGACCTGACTACCAGCCAAGAATTGAATATCAAATTAACCTACAGCTCAGACAATCACCCTTTTATATTTAAACCTTTTCAAATCAATAGTATTTAAAGGGATACTAAACCTCGGCAGTGAAATTTTTAGATATGAACCTTGGAGGTTGGATATAGTTCATTGTGGAAAGATAGCATCACTGTTTATTGCTGCTGTGTTAAAGGGTTCTGTTTTAGAAAAAGAGAGTTTTCATCCATACTGCATTTATATATGGTTCAGTTTGTGCCGATAGGTAGATAAATACCTTTAAAAGCATTCCTCCAGAAACTTAAAAATCACAGCTCCCATGAGCTTTGTCACCTTGGCTTAAGTTCTAACGGGAATTCTGCCATTTATATAGCAATAACTAGGCAAATATCCTTTTCAGAAGCCTCGAAAACTAGGTGACAACCCCTATGGTAGCTCTAAAGTGACTATAGTAGTAGTCACCAAGTTTTTGACAAGAGTGAAGGTGACCACAAGGTTTCACTTACTTTATTTCTGCCGATGTGGAGATACAAGAGATTTTTTTTGTAGGTCATTCTTGCAGTCAGCTAGTGTGCTCAGGGGGGTTTGTTGTCATAACCTACCTGGAGACCTCTACACTAAATACTCTCTACTTTAGGTAAAAGCTGGATTTTGAGATTTCACTGGAGTCCTGAAGGTAATTTTGTCCGTTTATATATCAAGAACCAGGCAAATATCCCTTTCAAAATCCTGGAAAAACTAGATGACAACCCCTATGGTAGCTCTAATAGCGGCCGTAGTCATCAGGCTTTTATTTTGTTAGTAAAGAACCTCCTTCCTGTTTCATAGCAGGTCAACCAGTTGGTGGGCTGGTGAAAGTTGGCATTATAGGCATAAGTAAAAGCACCTCAATAATTTTATGTAATGATTACACTCTGTGATATATTTCATTTACTGTATATTTATTTCTATTTGTGACATAAGAGATTTGTTCAATGTCTGTAGGATCTTGATAAGTTGCGTTTTAGTAACTTAGAAATGCATGTCATATTTGTTCTTCATCAAAAATTGTTTCATGATATGCAAAAACGTTGTTTAAAAAATATATATATCCTAACTTGCTTTCATTGTTTGATTATTATGTATTTTATTAAAGAGACACTCCTGAAAAAAACTGAAAATCCAGCCTTTGCCAAGAGTAGAGATGCTCACCACACATTACCTGTTTTCTGCCGATCCAGAGATCTACGAGGTACTTATTGCAGGCTGTTCCTGAGCAGCAGTCGTTATGTCCCGCCTGGGAACCTGTACAAGAATTAACCTCACTATCGGCAAACGCTAGATTTTATCTTTTGACTTGTTTTTTGGGTGTAATGTTTCTTTTTTTTTTTTGTAGTCTTACTCAAAGTACAGTAGTTCATCCCATTCCAACAGTAGATAAGTTACATCATAGGAACCACTAAACCTAAATTACAAAATATCTTAGAAAAAAAAAAGCAATTTATAACAGATCTGTTCATAACAGTCCCACAAATGATCATTGGAGAAGAAATATTTCTGGTCTTCCTGTCCGTAATTCCTTGGAAGAACACAACAGTCACCCTCTCTCCAGAATAAAACCGAGAACTATAGATTGTGTTCAATTTGAGTCATTACCCCCTTAAGCTGGCCATACACTCAGAAAAGCATCCCCCATTTTCAAGAGTGAAATGAGCTGGCAAAACACTTCAGGGGCGCTAATATACAAGGGAATCAATGCAAAGTACTGGACAAAATCCAACCCATTGGGGGAAATTTGTGATATCTCCAGAGGGCCAGTGGCTTACCATAAAACAGATTATCATCAAGTTGTCAGTGGAAAGGATTACTTTTGGCCACTCAACCAATCAGCTGAGTGTCTCATATTAAGTAATGCTACCGCACATAGAGTATATGGTGACTTCCCTTTTTTTTCCTTTTTATCAAGTAATGTCAGGGACCTG
Source organism: Rhinoderma darwinii (assembly GCF_050947455.1). Lineage (NCBI taxonomy): Eukaryota > Metazoa > Chordata > Amphibia > Anura > Rhinodermatidae > Rhinoderma > Rhinoderma darwinii. The sequence goes on from NC_134689.1 coordinate 342,199,359, forward strand.
TGAAGTTACTATTATGGCTGGTATAAGCTTTTTTGCCAAGTGTGGAGAAGCAATTACTTCCAGAAATGTTATATTTATAGAATTAGTTTAGACGCAGGAACATTTATAGAACGCAAATTAGAACGTGTTTTGAAACAAAAAAGAGACGTTTAGTTTGGCGATTCCTTTGAAGGGTTGTTTAGGCTGCAGCAGTGTACCAAAGGGAGTTCCGTCTTTTTGCGGGATGCAGCTGTCTCTAACATTGGGATTACAACAGACGATCTGCCCGAAAGCCATGTAGTCATTTTTTTTGCTCTGAGTATGTTCTTTATCAAATATTCTAAATTTAATAAGTGTGATCAGATGATAGCAAGAGCTCCAGATATGCTTGTAATTTGGGATGTTACAGAGAGCATCGGAGATTCCTAACACATGGCCTTTATTATTTCTTTGATCATTTCACATATTCCCATCAGAGAAAAAAATAATTGAAGGAATGAGAGAACCTGGAGCCAAAAATTATTTCGCTTTTTATGTTCTTTTGTTGGAGAATAAGTAGAAGATTCTTGTTTGCTCTTTCACATAAATATAAAGACTGCATGAGAGATACTGTACTACAAGCCTCATAGAGTTGTTCCATCCACTCCTGTTCATTAGCATAAGCCTCAAGTTACGTGAAACATAACTTATTACTTTATGCTACGTTGCCGCAAAAAAAATTGTTTCAAATCCTATTTTTAATAAAAGTGATGTCCAGAAAAACATGGATGCTTTCTTCCAAAAACAGCGCTAACACCTCTCCATGGCTTGTCTCTGGTATTTCAGCTCAACTCTATCGAAGTGTATGGGGCTTAGCTGCAATACCACATCCAACCAGGTGTGCTGTTTGTGGAAATAGCAGTTATGTTTTTTTTAATCCTGGAAACCCTTTAAATGATTTCTTAAATACAATACAGGCCATCTGATGCAAAAACATCGTCACAAGATATTTTAAAGGCTATGTAAACCTTTGCTGACTTTTTTCTTTTTTTTTCACTAAAACAATGTATTATTGTGTTTACTGTAACTTTGTAATTGTTTTCTATTAAAAAAATGTTTTTACTTTTTGAGATACAGCTTCTATGTATCCTGGATACATAGAAGCCGTATCTTGCGCTAAAAACGGAATCCTTCTGGTCAGCGGGACTGATGGCTTCCGTGACAACGGGTCCTGTACTAAGGATGGATGCACCACCATGATGCCTTTTAGAAAGCAGAGTGTTTGTATGTATATATGTGTGCTATATTTTTTAGAATGGTCCTTTCTATAGCAAATATATATTCACCCTTTTGGGCAAAAAAAAGTAAAGCTCCATGCACACGACCGTAGCCATGTGCACGGCTGTGATTTTTGGGTCGGCCAGCCGCGGAGTGTCACCCGCGAGTCGCCCGAAAATCGCGGGCCGTGCACATGGCCGCGTCCATTATTTTCTATGAGCCTGGGCCGCAGAACACAGGCGTAATAAGACATGTCCGTTCTTTTTGCGATCCAGGCTCCTGGGCCATGCACGGAACGTGGAAACCACGGTCGTGTGCATGGCCCCATAGAAGTGAATTGGGGCCGCAATTCTCCCATGGAGTTTCAAGGGCAAAAGCACGTTCGTGTGCATGGGGCCTAGACCAAGAATAAACTGAAAAACATTTATTATGATTTTGGTGGTTGTTTTCCTTCTTCTATTCTCTTTAGTAGTCACATTGCCAAGATCATCGGTTCAGTATCGGAATGGCTGCCCCTTATATGTGCATGTAACAAGGACGCTTTCAACAATTTGATAAGACAGTTTTATATAGATGTACTGTGTGAAAGCTGTTTAAATACTCTTCCCATTTACCCCACTGAACTTACAATGAGCAAATTTCACATTATACTGTGCTGGATTAGGATGATTAATTATTAGGCTCATCCTGGTGTAATGTGAATCAGGACTTAATACCAATGACTGACAGATGTGATATGTGCTCTCGAAGCATAATTACTTATTGCGCTACACTTTTGGCCTTGCATACACGCAATGGGTTAAATATTAATTTGGCTCCCTCGCACCTGGTTGTAAAAGCTTTTCAATGTCCCCTCAACTCATTAATCATCTTGTGACAGGCTGGAATTGGCTCGGGAAGTGTCCGCCTGAGATATTCACCTCCTCAGTCTAAATGACTGCATGACAAGTGGGGCTTTGAACTACAGTTCTTACCAGACAAGGTGATAAAACAGAAGGACAGCTGTTCTATTCATTTAGCTATAACAGCTCTTGCACCTTCCCAGGACTTCTAATAAGGAAGAGGTGGACAATCAAACATATTTAATTTAGCCTAAAGCCCATGCAATATTTTGTTTCATGTACATATAGCTAGTAGTTTCTATGAAGATCCATAACACTGTCTCAATATCCATTCAAGAACAAAATGTAGAACATGAAGGTGTTTCTGTCTCCACTCTTCTTACAGATGAGGACCGCTCTCTGGGTAATGTTATAAGGTATTTCACCTATTATGGGGACCCACTGAGTACATGTAGGGCTCACGTACACCGCTGTATTATGGCTCCGCTATGTACAGAGCCATAATAGGGCTTCATAGAGGTGCATGTATCATGTATGCATACTGTACCTCCGTATGCCTCTGATTCTGTATGAATCTACAGAAAAAATGTGGCAAGCTCCATTGGATTCTGCATCTATGGAGGAATCATTGCTTCTAGGAGAGAATATCTTCATAAACATGGAGTCCGACAGAGCCTGTATGGCAGTGCTCGGAGGCTCTATGGCTCCATACTAAAGGATCTGTAGAGGCTCCGTGCACCTTCATGCAGGCTCTGTGCTAGTGTGCACAAGTCTTTAATGGATATGTTGGATATTAAAACCCTATTTTCAAGGGTAAATGTACCTTAACTGGAGAGAGGGAGCCCATCTCAGGTTGGTCTAGTCTCCATTTTAATGGATAGAACCTGCTCAGGGATGTGGTCTCCATACATGTAGCAATGTTAGCAAGCAAGGAAGAGGAAAACGTACTGAAGTTAGGAAAAAGGGATGCAGGCACCAGGCTCTAGTGTTGCAGGCAGATAAGAGTGCGGTGGTTCCCTCATCCTCCATGTACGCCACTGCCTATTTTGGCTATAGGACCGAATCTTTTCTCAAATATCTTAATTTATACCAGCCAAAATTACCTTGAGAACTGTTCACCGTTCCCTCACTGCGTCTTTATTTACACTCCTACATCATGATGTGTTTTCCATAGGAATGACACTTCACGTGAGAGGGCCGGCCAGTCACAGCCCACTAAAGTGATGGCACTATGGTGAATATATCCCTGTAGCGGCCCATGATAGGCTGGCCTTCTTTTTTGCTTCCTTTCCTAACCCCCCCCAGAACACAGGGGTCTATGTAAATGTATATTGTGGGAAACAGGGTCGTATGTATACACTCTTCTGAATAAATATCAGACCACATGCTTTAAGCTTTCTAAAGATAGAAACTCATCTATTCTAAACAAAATGCTGTATAATACATTTATAAAAAAAAAAGCTGAAGAAACAAATAATTATAGCTAAAGGATGCAAAAAATAGACCTTTTTTTAGATTTCTTATGGTTTCCAATTTATTGTTTTTTCTGCAGTAGCAGATATCTTTCAGATCTTCATGTATACTATTAAAAATCACATGTAATGGTATCACCTTTCTGAATTCTGTTGAGGTGACTTTACTCTATGTTAATTTGATTGATGGAAAATTAATTTTTATGCATAAAACAATGTCCATATATTAATGCTCGGAGTCAAACCTCCCTCTAATCTTATTAATAGTGTTCCATGCACACCCCCTTTACGATACTTTACAACATTCCACTTTTGGGTATCTAATGTGTCATATTATCTCATCAAGTTAATCTGAATGATTTCCTCCTCACATTCTGTCCTAGATCTGCTTTCTTGATTTATTTTGTCATGTAGGGAAACAATGGCTGTTTCCTGTGTGGAAAGGCTTGATTTGGAAAAATAGCATTTCCACTGAGTTCCATTTAACACATCCACTGAGTGAAATACCCCGGTGTGTGGGAAATGGATGACAGAAAAATATAATAGCTTTTGAAACAACCAGCGCAGACAATGAAAGGCAACCGGTTGTCACACTGACTGTGGCTAATGGCGAGACATTAACAAGTAGGACGATGGCTTGACGGCGTCTCTTTTCGACTTAACCACATCCCTAGCAAAGAACGGCTCTTAGTGAAACTGCAAGGGCCTAGTTTTAAATCTTAGGCTATCACAAAGAGCCGACAGATCTGTGTTTCCTAACAGCCTTAACAGCACCAAAAAGTCCTGCTGTCAGCACTAGCTGTGAATCCTAAATTAGACCTGGGTATAGAAGCGGTGGAGAATTAATACCGAAGTGACCTTTCATACAGTAGCTCTATACATCACGGCTGCACTAAATAACACAAGCTGTTTTGCTTAGCTGTGTGTAATGATTTACATTGCTCAGCACTCTTAAAAAGGAGAGCTGGGATATCAGAGGCGCAGTCAGGCACAGTCTAAGGGCAGGAAATCAAACAAAATAAGGTTATGGGGGGGTGACCCATCGCAACTGAGGCTTTTTAAAACTGAATGTGTTTTTGCAGAAATAAATATTTCCTTTTGGACATGCAAATATGTTTTCTTTTTCTCTTCTGGCCACTTTTTGCTGGCTCGATTGAAACAAATCCTTCGGTTTTACAACAGTAGGTGGCTTTGGAGGCTGAAAACTGTCCAAAGAAGCACAGAGCCAACAACCCGGTCACCATAATAGCTCTGCTCTTGTGGTGTTGCTTTGCTGGAATTTGAATACCAATTGTCTATTATTTTTTATAAAGCACAATAATTACATGATATGGAGCCTTACTGCTTGTTGTGCCTGACCAGATCACCCTCACAGTGACCTAAAGCTTGGTCCAACACTGATGGTCTTACTGTTTTGTTAGCTAGGCACTCAATGGTCTAATATCTATATAATGGTCTAATATGTATATAAAAAAGTACCAATACCAGTTTAAGTCCTTACTCACATGATCTCGCGATTCAGGGAGCAGGGCCTAATAGGCTCTTGTATATGGCAGAAATGCGGACCATTGTTAGGACTTTCATGGCAACCCGTGATCCCATTGTGGGTTGCCGATGGCCTCACAAAATAAGCCTTTCCTTCTGTAAAACCACTTAGGTGCCGTGATCACTATTGGCAGCTGCATCTACGGGGTTAAATGGCAGGGATTAGAGTTATCTCCAAACCTGGTTGTTGAAGCAGGGTGTAGGCTGTATAATACAGTCGGCACTCGCAAGAGATGGCACAATCATAGCTTCTGTGCCTGTACCAGCACTGCGACGTACTATTCTGGTTGTTCGTAGGATTGACCCGCTCACCGCAACATAATATTACGTGACAATGTGGGAAGGGAATAAAAAGCGTCTCTGCCTCCGTCAATGAGCTCCATGTAATGCCTAATTTCCCCTGTGGTGGTGCTGCAAGGGAATTGAACCCTTGCTACCAGGTACTCCCACCAATTACAGCTAATCGCTGGGGATTCCCACAGAAGGACACCCTGTGGTGATTTGCTTATAAACGAGGGATCCTCTAACAAATAGGGATTGTGAAAAGCAACCCTTTATGTTTTGGTGTATGTATTAGATTGTAAGCCTTTATTGTTAGTGATGCTATAATGTGTTCAGACATAAGAGCATTCTAATAAAGGGTCCATTAGCCACTATTACTTTAGGATCTTTTGGTTAGTTTTTGATTGCTCAGCACTTACGGTAACTTTTTTGTATTTGTTTAACTAATGTGTGTTTATCCTGTCTGCTCGGTGAAGCTGGCATGTGCCATGTGGCGCTTTTTGAATAAACACATCATTCATACATCCAATATTTTATCAGGTGCAAATGGATTTTTACTCAGGACAAGACATTTAAGACAATTTACTCTCAGCAAATGCCTTAATTATTTTCCCACAATTCACCGATCAATTAAATCCTATCTTTCAGTAAATCTTGTCTTGTATCCTTTGACACGAGCCTGTCATTATACACCCTGACACATCAATACTGCTCTTTCTCATTTCTGTACCCCATTGATTTTCATGCTTGATTAATTTTCATTAGATCGTTTACATTTTACTGCGGATTATTAGCCATTTCAGTTGTCATATTTGTTTCGCCTCTGTTAAATTGGTAATATTCTATCAGGTTTATTGACCTTAATTCAGGATCTTGATTGCGTTTTAAGTGACGGATTTTCGGACTCAATTTCAACTAATTATAGTGGATATTGTACATCACACTATCTTGGCAACAGAAAAAGAAAGCAGGGGATGTTTTACATTGGATTTCATTAGTTTCTGATATATTTTGCATACTGCAATCTTTTATATGGTAGGTGGCACATAAGGGTTGAGAAGTCAGATTATATTCTCTGCAATATCTCTTACAGATCTTCACAGCAAGACACAAGCAGGGCCGGCCTTAGGATAGATGGCGCCCCATGCAAAATTGTAATTTGGTGCCCCACCCCATCATACAAAAATGGCCCATAAAAAAGTAGAATGTCCCCCCACGGTATAATGCCCTTTTTAGTGCCCCCACACAGTATAATGCCCTTTATAGTGCTCCCACGTAGTATAATGCCCACTTTAGTGCCCCCACACAGTATAATGTCCCCTAAGTACCCCCACAAAGTATATTGCCCCACACACAGTATAATTCCCCTTTAGTGCCCCACACACAGTATAATATCCTCTTAGTGGCCCCCACACAGTATAATGTCCCCCCTCCCCTGGGTGCCACACACAGCCCCCCTTGTAGATAGTGCCTCCCTTTAAATTGTGCCATACAGCCCCCTGAAGATTCTGCCATACAGCCCCCTGCAGCACTCAAGATAATCCAAAGAAGTGTATTTGATTTATTCACCAAGCATAAAAACACTTGCAACGTTTCAACCCATGAATGGGTCTTTATCAAGTATTCATGGGTTGAAACGTTGCAAGTGTTTTTATGCTTGGTGAATAAATCAAATACACTTCTTTGGATTATCTTGAGTGCTGCAGTTCCTTTCTTCGATTGCGTGTTGATTGTCTCCCTTGGACCTGGGATTCTTTACTGCGTGCACCACCCATGTTTGGGGAGTTGTCCTTTCACACTGAAATTTTTTTTGTGGCTGTGCTGCTGTTTTCCTGAATAGCCCTGTAGATAGTGCCATACAGCCCCCACCTCCCCATGTAGAAAGTGCCATACAGTCCCCCACATCCCCCTTGTAGACAGTGCCCTCCACCCCCTTCTTGTAGACAGTGTCATACAGCCCCCACCTCCTCTTGCAGATAGTGCCCCCCCTTGTAGACAGTGCAATACAGCACCCACACCGCCCCCTTGTTGACAGTGCCATACAGCCCCCCACTTCCCACTTGTAGACAGTCCCATACAGCCCCCCACCACCCTTTTGTAGACCGTGCCCTCCACCTCCCCCTTGTAAAGAGTGCCCCCTTGCAAATAAAACAAAACATTTATACACACCTAATCCCCGTTCTCACGGCGAGCGGAGCTGCTTTACAGCGCCGACGGGATCCTTGCGTAGGCCGGCGTGATCCAGTGACGTCATTATGCCGGTCTGCGCAGGGACCCTGTCCCTGCGCCTAAAAGGCTGCAGGCTGAACGGCTGGTAGTCTAGTAAATGGCAGAGCAGGGAGATACCTCCCTGGTCTGCCATAGTGTTCAATAGTATCTGCGTCCTAAGGATGCAGATACGATTGAATGTAGCGCGGCGACCGCTGTAGCAGCCATAGGAGCTGCTTGCGGCGCCACCGGACATGGGGGGGCCCGTTCCAGGTGGGCGGCACAGGACCCCTCATGTCACAAGCCCCGTAGCAAACACTATGGCTGCTACAGTGGTAGTTACGCTGAGAGCAGAGAAGGAGCAGCTGCAGAATCGCCTGGTCCGGGCGCTTCAGAAACACAAGCAGGGGAAGAGAGCCAGCGCAGCGCCCACTTCCAACCTGTGGAGTGATGCGCCCTGTCCGATGGCACAGTTCGCACACCCCAAAGGCTGGCCCTGGACACAAGTGAGTCCTTTAATATTTTATTTCTCCCAATAAAAGTCATTGTTGCTTTCTCTGATTGTGATTTCTTTTTAAATTCCAAAATGCCATTAATAAATATGTAGGGTCCTGTGGTTCCAACCATTATCAGACCACACATTTCCTGGTCTCCGCTCTCATTCATCAATGCTAACATTGGGGGCATTGATGAAATTGGTTTCTGTGAAACAGGACATTGAGACTTTCAAATGCATGATTAGGTTGTCATAGTTGTACGGGTAATGAGCAATCTGAACAATAATCGATCCATATGTGTATATAAATCTAGGTTGTAATTTTTTTAGTTTCCCCAGACTGTTAAATGATCTGCATTACCTATTGATCCATGCATGGTTAGGCATATACACCAGTAAAATCTTCTGGCGTGTGTGTCTCAAGTCCCCATGAGCTATTATTATCCAAACATATACCAAAAGAGTGTCCTTTTGGCATATGCTTTGCAGGTATATATTGGTTAACTTTTGCCTCAACTGAATTGAAAATGATAATCGACTATGCTTTACAACTGCATGCAAAAAAAATAATAGTAGTATGCGTTTGTTTTTTAAAATAAATAAGTGTCCATGACAGACGTATGTTCTGCATAGGCATACATCTGTATACAACTGGGGCATTCATTCAGCAGAAAGTTTCAAACAGTCTCGCTTAACGTAATGCGCAAAAGGTGTTAACGTAGCCAAAGCATGTGTTGATATTTGGTGTTAGTATTCAATTGCAGGTTAGTAACCTATAGCTAGGTGCTGAACAGGGGTATATGTACCATAGAGGCAAACCATGCGATAGCCAATAGTGCCCAGTCTTGTCTGGTCCCATCCCCTTTGCTACAGTGTAGTGAGGACCTGTGCAGGACTCCCTGCATGACTCCCTGCTACAGAGTTAGGCCCCATGCACACGACCGTAAAATCGTCCGTAATTACGGACCCATTCATTTCTATAGCCGACGGACACCTTCCCGTATATTTACGGGAAGGTGTCCTTGCCGTAGAAACCTTCCGTAAAAAATAGGACATGTTCTATTTTTTTATTTTACAGACCATGCTTCCATACTTTATAATGGGAGAAGGTCACGTAATTATGGGCCATGATTACGGGCACGGTCGTGTGCATGGGGCCTGTTAGTAACAAAATTATAGTTTTTTTACCGCTCAGACAGTTGTAGATGTAAAGTCCTGTTGAGATATTTCAGTGAGTAGAGAGCTGAGTTGCATATTTGGTTGTTATTCTGTTAGTAAACAAGCAAGTGGGTAATTATCTCAAATATCATGGAATAATTGTGGAGAGGGAAACAAAAAAATCATATTTAATGCTCGATTCATCTATCAATGTCTGTAGACACACACCTCATATAGAACTCAAAGATCAATTAACGATAGAATGCCCTGGAAATAAGACATATTGAACAAAATATCTTATATTAATCAGAATGATCTGATTTGTGATTAATAGATGATTGATTTAGTACCCAAATACATTTTTAACAGAGCAGTAGCTTTAAAGACAGGTAACATATTGTGCTGCCTAATGTTCACTTACTATCACATGACGCTTTGTAAAGTGTTCTTGAAAATAGCAAAGCCGTATTTAATAATTACAGTTTATTTTTATGCCAATATTTATTCTACATTCTGCAATGTTGCAGTATTTTATTTTTTATCATGATGATTAAATAATTAAAGAGTTTTAGCTGAATTTGCTATTAGTGTAATAGAGTTAGCACTAGAGCAATATATGAACCATTAAATAAATGGATGTAGAGCATCTGCAGCTAGCGGGCTGGAGGTTATGATTCTTTCGCAACTGGACCGTCAAACATTTCTGCAGAAAACAATTGTTTATCCCAGTAGTTATAGTGGCTGTTGTCAGTGAAAGTCATTTCTAAAGCTAGGCAGAGATTTTGCCCGATCCAATGAGCATTCTGATCATTTATCCTTGCAGGATGCTCTTTGGGAGTTGTAAGGCATATATACAAAGATATTTACCACCATACAAACAATTTTCCTGGTGAAAAATTGTTCATAAAGTGGAAAATATTGTACCCTGGCATAATTTAAAACCATACAAACCATATTTGTATAGCTTTTTTTTTCCAGGCTGTGCCCATGATTGCAATGAATAAAAACCATAAGAAAAAGAGTTTGCATAAAAAGCTCCCCGACATGCGTGGCTTTCGTGTGCCTTCCTCTTTTACGTCAAATAGGTGCAGAAGGTACAGAGGTATGAGTCCCAGGGCCGGTGTCGGCACCTGGCGAAACCGGGCAAGTGCCGTGGCCCACTACCCTTGGGGGCTCCACCCAGCCGCCGGGTGCTTTAGCTCTCGTCTATGAGCGGAATCCCCACCAAAGCGTTGCCAACGCTCTGGCCGGAGATTCCGCTCCTAGAGGGAGACCCTGAGATCCCTGTCCATATATGGAAAGGGATGTCAGGGGCTCCTCTGGGACCGGAATCCCCGGCCAGATCTTTACCGATTCTCTGGCCAGGGATTCTATTCTTGGAGAAGCTCCTGACATCACTATCTATATATGGACAGTGATGTCAGGGGCTCTTCCTGGAGCGGAATCCCCGGATAGAGCCTTGCCGACGCTTTTGGCTGGCGATTCTGTATCTAGAGGGAGCTCCTGGAGCAGAATCCCTGGATAGAGCGCTATTTCTATTTTTGAAGATGAAACCAAGCTATGTAGTATTGTTCAGTCTGGAAGATGTTCGTAAATTGCAAGCTGATATAGACACACTGAGTGTTTGGGCATCCACTTGGCAAATGAGATTTAATGTAGATAAATGTAAAGTTATGCATCTGGGTACCAGCAATCTGCATGCATCATATTCCTTGGAGGGAGCTACACTGGGAGAGTCACTTGTTGAGAAGGATCTGGGTGTCATAAAATAAATAACAACATGCAATGTCAACCAGCTGCTTCTGAGGCCTGCAAGATATTGTCGTGTATTAAAAGAGGCATGGACTCGTCAGACAGGGATATAATATGATCACTTTACAAAGCATTAGTGTGGCCGTTCCGTTCTGGGCTCCAATTCTTAGAAAGGATGCCCTGGAGTTGGAAAAATACAAAGAAGAGCAACTAAACTAATAAGGGGCATGGAGAATCTAAGTTACGAAGAAAGATTAAAAGAATTAAACCAATTTAGCCTTGAAAAGAGACGACTAATTGGGGACATCATTAACTTATATAAATATATGAATGGCCCATAAAAGAAATATAGTGAAAACCTGTTCCATCTAAAACCCCCTCATCAGACAAGGGGGCGCTCCCTCCGTGTGGAGAAAAAACTTTCAGTCTGCAGAGGCGACAAGCCTTCTTTACTGTGAGAACTGTAAATCTATGGAATAGCCTACCGCAGGAGCTGGTCACAGCAGGGACAGTAGATGGCTTTGAAAAATGCTTAGATAATTTGCTAGAACAAAAAAATATCACCTCCTATGTGAATGTGTGGAATTTTTGTTTCATCCCTTCCCTTTTCCAATTCCCTTGGTTGAACTTGATGGATATATGTCTTTTTTCAATCGTACTAACCATATAACTATGTAGCCTTGCCGACGCTTTGGACGGCGATTCCGCATCTAGACGGAGCCCTTGACGTCACTGGTCCGTGAAGTCAGGACTCCTCCTGGACAGGAATCCACGGCAAGAGCATTGCTGACGCTCTGGCCGTGGATTCCGCTCCTGGAGAAGCCCCTGACGTCACTATCCATATATGGACAGTGATGTCAGGGGCTCCTCCAGTAGAGGAATCCCCGGCCAGAGCATCGGCAACGCTCTGGCTGGGGATTCAACACCTGGAGGGAAACCCAATGACAATGTCTACAGGGAAGGGGGGTGTAGGGCTATCTACAGGGGGTATGCGTGGCACTCTCTACATGGGTTTGTGTGGGGCACTCTCTATAAGGGTGTGTGTGTGGCACTATCTACAGGGGTGTGTGTGTGGCACTATCTACAGGGGCTGTTTGGCACTATCTACGGGGGGCTGTGTGGCACTATCTACAGTGGGCACTGTGGCATTATCTACAGAGGGCACTGTGGCATTATGTACAGAGGGCACTGTATATATGGGGGCACCAACTTGGGGCCTAACTGCTATATGGGGGCATAAACAGGGCCTAACTTGTATATGGGGGAATAAACTGCCGTTTTACTGCCGCCATGAGTTCCCCTCCAAAGGGGCTCACTAAGTCTGTGTTGCCCAAGGGCCCACATAAACCTGGAGCCAGCCCCGGGTATGACTATGGGAGTAGCGTGTAAAATACACTTATATGGAGAAAGAAAAGGGAAAGCAGGAATTACTGCATGGTGAGTACATATACAGTACATGCTGCCCATGACTGGTTGTCCCCAGTTAATGTGAGAAGAGCCGCTCTACAGGTTTCCGTTTGTGTGCAAATGAAGATTAATCTCTGTATAATAACAAATGCTATACAACTTTGTAATTTGTATATCAATTCTTCACCATTTTCAAGATCGCTGTTAGATGTCAGTGGATGAAAGTTTTTAGTTTACATGTAGAGGCAGAAAATCTTACATATCTGGTCTTGCTCTCAGCTAAGACGTGAATACAACTGTATTCAGTCTAGACAACCCTCTGTGAGCTAAACAGTCTTAACTCCAGACTAATACACTTTTGCAAACTGTCCATTTGTGCTCCTGCTGCTGATGTATTTATCTCACAAACAGTGGTATAACTACGTTGTAGCAGCTATAGTGGCTGCTACGGGGCCTGCGACATGAGGGGGCCCGTGCCACCTGCCGTCATGGCCTGCCCCCTTGCCCGGTGGCGACGCTAGCAGCCCAGCCGCTATGGCTGCTACAAGCGTACCGATGCCAAATTCAATAGTATCGGCGTCCTTAGGATGTAGATACTATTGAACGCTATGGCAGAGCAGGGAGGTATTGCCCTACTCTGCCATTTACTAGGCTACAGGCGGGGCCGGCGTTAGGGGGGCAAACTGGGCAATTGCTCAGAGGCCCCATCCTCTTACACCTCTTTCACATGACCGAAATCGGGCGCAAGAGTCCCGAGTCCCTCCCGGAAGCTGTGCAACGCTCCGTCCGTCGTGGGAACGGGGCAAGGTAAGTACAATATTTGTTTGTTTTTTCGGGGGGGGGGGGGGGGTGGCTATGTGCCAATATACACGGGGGATTGCTGTGTTGCTGTGTATCACTATATACAAGGGGGGCTGTGCAGCACTATATACAAGGGGGGATTACTGTGTATCACTATATACAGGGGGGATTGCTGTGTAGCACAATATACAAGGAGGGTTTACTGTGTAGCACTAAATAAAAGGGGGCTGTGTGGCACTATATATAAGGGAGGGGGTGTTGTGTGGCACTATATACAAGGGGGGGGCTCTGTGGCACTATATAAAAGGATGAGCTGTATAGCACTATATACAAAGGGGGCTATGTGGCACTATATACAAAATGGGGGCTGAGTGGCACTATCTACTAAGAGGGTGCTGTGTGGCACTATATATTAGGGGGGCTGTGTGGCACTATATACAAGGGGGGCTCTGTGGCACTATATACAAGAGGGGGCTGTGTGGCACTATATACAAAGGGGGGGGGACTGTGGCGCTATCTGCATGGGGGATGTGTGTGGCACTATTTACAGGGGGGCTGAGTGTGTCTCTACAATGGGGTTGTGTGTAGCTCTACAGGGGGGCTATGTTGTTGGCGCTATCTACAGTGGGGCTGTTTGTGGCACTATCTACAGGGGACATTATTACAGGGGTCACAAAGGGAGCACAGTTACTGATGGGGCAATTTTATTGATCATTATTATAATCTGGGGCACTGTGGATTACGAGTTTGTTTAGAGGATGAGGTATAGGTGGGAAGGGTGCTGGAAAAGCAAAAAACCAACACGTCTGTGTGTCAAATTTTGCAGAGACAAGTCGTGGCTGGAATAAGTCATCACAGTGGTCTGGGCTGGATGGAGAAAAAATGTAAAGTGAACGATTCTAATTAGAGAAAACATCACCTGTGAGTCACTACATATAAAGGTGCTGTAATCACTTATTTAGTCGGCAGAACTCCTGTGTATAACTGCCATCTACCACTATATGGTCACTATATGCTGGTAATATTGGTCTTTGTAAAGTGGTATTTTATAGTATGGACGTATTATTCAGTAATAGTATGGGTGTATTCAGTCACTATGTGGTTATGGTGTGGTTGTATTATTCAGTAACAGTATGGGGGTATTATTCAGTAACAGTATGGGGGTATTATTTAGTAACAGTGTGGTGGTATTATTCAGTCACTATGGGGTTATGGTGTTGCGGTATTATGTGGACCTTATATTGTATGATTATTGTAAGGTCTTATAATAGTGAGTTGCGTTCAGTAACAGTATGCAGGTAATATTTCATCTGGCATAGTGGTATTATTATATGTATACAGATAATTTTTTGTGTGAGAGCGGGGACATATGCTTTGGGGCTTACAACACTCCTGGACGCGCTAGAAATCAGCGATGCAGTTCTCTGCACATCACCTTTTGAATTGACTATATTATTGATACAGTAGGGGTGTGTTCACATCAGCTTTTGGTTCCCGTCAACTGCGCTATTGTTTCCGCCAATAAAACTGAAACCTTACGGAACGGAGGCAAACGGAAACCATTTGCAACGGAAACATTACTATTGAAATCATTGATAATGCCACCAGAAACCTATGGTTTCCGTTCATGGGTTCCCCTGACGGAAAGGTCTGACGGAAGCCATCAACAGAACCATAACACAGATGTGAACAGGCTGTAATTCAGAATTTGGGGCCCCACTTTTAACTTTGCCCAGGGCCCCACTTTGTCTAAAACCGGTCGTGGTTCGGTGGCCTATCAGGCGCAGGGATGGGATTCCAATGCAGGCCAGCATGATGACGTCACTGGATCACGCCAGCCTACACAAGGATCCTGTCGTGTTGATTTGCTCCGTTTGTCGTGGAAACGGTGCCTAGGTGAGTATGAGGTATTTTGGTTTTATTTGTTTGGTGATCGCTATATGGCACTGTCTACAGGATGGTGGGTTGCTATATGGCGCTATCTACAGGAGGGCTGTATGGTGCTATCTACAGGTGGGGCTGTATTGCGCTATCTACAGGGGGGGCTGTATGGCGCTATCTACAGGGGGAGCTGTATGGCGCTATCTACAGGGGGGATGTATGGCACTAACTACAAGGGGGAGATGGAGGGTGCCATCTACAAGCGGGGTGTGACAGTGTCTACTGGGGGGGCTGTATAGCACTGTCTATAAGGGGGCTGTATTGCACAATCTATAGAGGGCACTATCTACAAGGGGGGCTGTGTGTGGCAACGAGGGGAGGGGGGCCCAGTCAAAAGTTTGCTATGTCTTTTCTAGTTACACCCCAGCTTAAAACAGGACTAGGTATGTACAGGTTTTCAGGTATGTAAACAAGAGTTTTCTCATTCACTGACAGCAAACAAATACACTATATGAGCTTGTTGGTCATCCTGTTTCAAAACCATGGGTGTTATTATGGAGCTGGACCCCCTTTTGCGGCTATAACAGCCTTATACTCTACTGCGAAGAGCATTTGTGAGGTCAGGCTCTAATGTTGGATGAGAAAAGCTATGGCTTGCAATTCCAATCATACAAAGGTGTTGTAATGCCGGGGAAGGTGAGCCCTAATCTACCCGCCACTCAGTCCCTGCCTACTTGCAACGGCCCGTCCTAGGCGACGGCGTACAGCTGGGCGACGGTCCCTACGCTCAATAAGTGCATGACAGACAAACAGACATGGGTACACAGAAGCTAAGGGAAATGGGGCAGTTGCCCATGGCAACACCGTGAGCAACAAGAGAAGTGAACGAGCCGAGTCAAACCAGGAGTGTACGAGGTACCAAACGCAGAGCAGGAGAGTAGTGAACGAGCCGAGTCAAACCAGGAGTGTACGAGGTACCAAACGCAGAGCAGGAGAGTAGTCAGTAAGCCAGGGTCAATATGAAGCAGGGACAAATAGTTCAAGCAGCAGCAGAGCCAGGAAACAGGAGAATCAAAGGCAAAGGAGGAGCAGGAAGAGAAGGTATAAATAGACAGATGGCGGGAGCTAGCTCCATCTGGCCAGGCTGTGATAGGCTCTCCCACTCCTCAGCCTCCCAGCCAGATTGGTAGAAGGAGGGGGTCACTCGATCAGACTTAGGAGCAGGTGCAGACTGACTAACCACGGGCGTCGACACAGAAGCTGCGTCTGGCAGATCCTTTACAGTACCCCCCCTTTTATGAGGGGCCACTGGACCCTTTCCAGGTGGACCTGGCTTATTGGGGAACCGAAGATGGAACCTCCTGAGCAATACTGCAGCGTGAACATCCCGGGCGGGTACCCAAGTCCTCTCCTCAGGCCCGTATCCTCTCCAATGGACCAGGTACTGGAGAGAGCCTTGGACCATCCTGCTGTCCACAATCTTGGCCACCTCGAATTCTACCCCTTCAGGGGTGAGAACAGGGACCGGAGGTTTCCTCGAGGGAGCCAAGGACGGGGAGCAGCGTTTCAGGAGGAAGGCATGAAACGTCCTGTATTCGAAAAGACGGAGGTAACTCCAGTCGGAAGGAGACAGGGTTAAGGACTTCAATGACCTTGTACGGCCTTATATACCGGGGAGCAAACTTTTTGGACGGGACTTTAAGGCGCAAATTTTTTGAAGACAGCCACACCAGACCACAAACAAGGGGTTAGCAGAACGTCTTCTATCTGCCTGAGTCTTTTGTATGCTCTGGGAAGCCTCTAGGTTCTTCTGAACCTGGGCCCAGACTGTGCACAGTTCCCGATGAACGACATCTACCTCAGGATTGTTGGAACCACCAGGTGAAACGGAGAACCGTGGATTAAACCCAAAATTACAGAAAAAGGGGGAGACACCTGACGAGTTACTAAATTTGGCAAGGGAAATAAAGGAGACCCAATCATATTGACAGTCAGAGATAAAACACCTTAAATATTGTTCTAGGGACTGATTAGTCCTCTCCGTTTGGCCATTAGTTTCAGAATGGAAGGCTGAGGAGAAGGAGAGATCAATCTTCAACTTTTTACAGAAGGCTCTCCAAAACAATGAAACAAATTGTACCCCTCTGTCAGAAACAATATTGACAGGAACCCCATGGAGACGCAGTATGTGTTTGACAAACAAGGTAGCTAACCTCTTGGCATTGGGTAGTTTCTTGAGGGGCACAAAATGGCACATCTTACTGAAGCGGTCTACTACAACCCACACCACCGACTTGTCCTGAGATGGACGCAAATCGGTGATAAAATCCATGGAGATATGGGTCCAAGGTCTCTGAGGAATGGGCAAAGAACATAGTAAGCCCGCTGGTCGGGACCTGGGAGTCTTGGACCTAGCACAAATTTCACAAGCGGCGACGTAGGCCTTAATGTCTCTAAGCAACCCAGGCCACCAATAGTTTCTGGCAATGAGATGCTTGGTACCCAGGATGCCTGGATGGCCAGATAGTGCAGAGTCATGATTTTCCCTGAGTACCCTTAGCCGGAATTGCAGGGGAACTAACAGCTTGTTCTCAGGAAGGTTCCCGGGAGCTGAACCTTGATCAGCCGCAATTTCGGAGACTAGGTCAGAATCAACAGAGGAAATGATTATACCTGGGGGCAAAACACAAGCAGGATCTTCCTCCGAAGGAGGGCTGGCCAGGAAGCTACTCGACAGTGCATCAGCCTTAATATTTTTAGACCCAGCCCTATAGGTAACCAAAAAATTGAATCTAGTAAAAAATAACGCCCATCGAGCTTGTCTCGGGTTAAGCCTCCGGGCAGATTCTAGGAAAACCAGATTCTTGTGGTCGGTAAGGACCGTTACCTGGTGCCTAGCCCCCTCCAGGAAGTGGCGCCACTCTTCAAATGCCCATTTAATGGCTAAGAGTTCGCGGTTGCCAATATCATAGTTACTCTCAGTGGGCGAGAACTTCCTGGAGAAGTAGGCACAGGGACGGAGATGGGTGAGCGACCTGGTACCCTGGGACAAGACAGCACCCACTCCCACCTCGGAGGAGTCAACCTCCACGATGAATGGCTCCATTTGGTTAGGCTGAATCAGCACTGGGGCCGAGATAAAGCACTTCTTAAAGGGAATGTGTTGCCAGAAAAACATGTTTTGTTTTTTTTTTAATTAAACATTTAGTGTGTAGGTGATTAAACATCGTTCAATTTATTTTATTTTTTTCACGAGTCAGGAAATATTATAAATTAATTCTAATTTATAATATTTCCCATTGCTGGTCACTAGATGGAGCTATTCCCAAAATTGCAGCATTGCATGTGGTAAAGCAACCACATTGCTTTATGCTGCAAAATTGGGTAAAAAGCCCTCGCTCTAGTGAGCTCTCAGCTTCCCCCCCTCCTTTATCCTGGCTAGTGCCGGGATAAACGAGGGGTTTGAACGGTCTAACCTCCTACACTGTGTGTCGCCATTTTTTGAGCTAACACACAGTGTAGTAGGTTAACATACAGTAGTAAACGTACACAAACACGAACATACATATAAATCTCTTACCTGCTCCTGCCGCCGCGGCTCCCTCCGGCCCGTCCGCTCCGTCTGCTGCCGCTGGTCCAAGTGCACAAGTCCGGAAGCCGCGACCGGAAGTAGTAATCTTACTGTCCGGGCGCGACTTCCGGTCCACACGAAAATGGCGCCGGACGGCGCGCATTTCAAATTGGACTGTGTGGGAGCGGCGCATGCGCAGTTCCCACACAGACGGCGTACATTGAAGTGGATGGGACGGGAGCCGTTCGCAGTCCCTATGGGACTGTGGCTGCCGTATTCCATGTCTGTATGTGTCGTTAATCGACACATACAGAAATGGAACAAAAAATGGCAGCCCCCATAGGGAAGAAAAAGTGTAAAAATAAGAAAAAGTAAAACACAAACACACAAATAAATATAAACGTTTTTAATAAAGCACTAACATCTTTAACATATGAAAAAATAATTTGTGATGACACTGTTCCTTTAAGGACCTCAAAAGCCTGGACCGCCTCTGGAGGCCAGTGGAGGAGATCAGCACCTTTGCGAGTAAGATCCGTAAGAGGCTTAGCGATGATCGAGAAGTTAGCAATAAATCTCCTGTAATAATTAGCAAACCCCAGGAAGCACTGTAACGCCTTCAGGGAGGCAGGTTGGACCCCATTCAGCCACAGCCTGAACCTTTGCAGGGTCCATGCGGAATTCATGAGGAGTGAGGATTTGACCCAAAAATGGTATCTCCTGCACCCCAAACACACATTTTTCGGTTTTAGCAAACAGTTTGTTTTCCCGAAGGGCCTGGAGCACCTTTCTGACATGCTCAATGTGGGAGGACCAGTCCTTGGAAAACACAAGTATGTCATCAAGGTACACTACAAGAAATACCCCCAGGTAGTCTCTTAAAATCTCATTTATAAAATTCTGGAAGACCGCGGGAGCATTACACAACCCAAAGGGCATGTCGAGGTATTCAAAATGACCTTCGGGCGTGTTAAACACAGTCTTCCACTCATCCCCCTCTTTGATGCGGATAAGGTTATAAGCCCCCCGTAAAACAAACTTAGAGAATCATTGGGCCCTCTGAACCTGATTGAAAAGATCAGAAATCAAAGGAAGGGGATACTGGTTCCTTACAGTGACCTTATTCAAGTTTCAGTAGTCAATGCACGGCCTAAGACCACCATCCTTCTTCCCTACGAAGAAGAAGCCAGCACCTACAGGAGAAGTAGAGGGGCAAATGTAACCCTTGGCCAGGCATTCCTGGATATACTCTCTCATGGCTTCACGTTCGGGACAAGAGAGATTAAATATCCTACCCTTAGGGAGCTACCAGGGTAGCATCATGCTGGTTGCCCCTCTGAGCCAGGGCTTGGACCTGTAGAGAGAGGCCCTGCATTTGCTGAGCCAGGGTCTCAAGGGGGTCCATAGTTGTGTCAGGGACCAGGGTAGAAAAGGTATATGGGATTATGTAATGCCGGGGAAGGGAGACAGACAGGTGAGCCCTAATCTACCCGCCACTCAGTTCCTGCCTACTTGCGACGGCGTACAACTGGGCGACGGTCCCTACGCACAATAAGTGCACGACAGACATGGGTACACAGAAGGGAAATGGGGCAGTTGCCCACGGCAACACCGATAGCAACAAGAGAAGTGAACGAGCCGAGTCAAACAGGAGTGTACGAGGTATCAAACGCAGAGCAGGAGAGTAGTGAACGAGCCGAGTCAAACCAGGAGTGTACGAGGTACCAAACGCAGAGCAGGAGAGTAGTCAGTAAGCCAGGGTCAATATGAAGCAGGGACAAATAGTTCAAGCAGGAGCAGAGCCAGGAAACAGGAGAATCACAGACAAAGGAGGAGCAGGAAGAGAAGGTATAAATAGACAGAGGGCGGGAGCTAGCTCCATCTGGCCAGGCTGTGATAGGCTCTCCCACTCCTCAGCCTCCCAGCCTGATTGGTAGAAGGAGGGGGTCACTCGATCAGACTTAGGAGCAGGTGCAGACTGACTAACCACGGGCGTCGACACAGAAGCTGTGTCTGGCAGATCCTTTACAGGTGTTCAATGTGGTTGAGGTCAGGTCTCTGTGCAGCCACTCAAGTTCCTCTGCACCAATCACGTCACATCATGTCTTTATGGACCTCGCATTGTGCACTGGGGCACAGTCATGCTGGAACAGAAAACATCCTTCCCTAAACAGCCATGCTGGAAGCATACAATTGTCCAAAATGTCTTTGTATGCTGTACCATTAATATTACCCTTCACTTAAAATAAGGGGCCTATTCCAAACCCTGAAAAACCACTCCAGACCATTATTCCTCCTTTTGCAAATTTTACAGTAGGCACTCTGGATTTCGGTAGTTAGTACTTTCCTGACATCTGCCTAACCCAGACTTGTCCATCAGACTGCCAGACAGTGAAACGTGATTCACTGCTCCCGAGTCCAGTGCTGGCGTGCTTTATTAGGGTATGTTCACACGGCCAAATTTCAGACGTATACGAGGCGTATTATGCCTCGTTTTACGTCTGAAAATATGGCTACAATACGTCGGCAAACATCTGCCCATTCATTTGAATGGGTTTGCCGACGTACTGTGCAGACGACCTGTTATTTACGCGTCGTCGTTTGACAGCTGTCAAACGACGACTCGTAAAAATACAGCCTCGTCAAAAGAAGTGCAGGACACTTCTTTCAGACGTTTTTGGAGCTGTTTTCTCATAGACTCCAATGAAAACAGCTCCAAAAACGAGTTGGTAAAAAAATGAGTTGGTAAAAATGCGAGTTGGTAAAAAACGTCTGAAAAGCAGGGTCTGTTTTCCCTTGAAAACAGCTCTGGATTTTCAGACGTTTTGGTTGACTACGTGTGAACATACCCTTACACAGCTCCATCTGACACTTCGCATTGCACATGGTGATCTTAGGCTTGTTTGCAGCTACTCGACTATAGATATCCATTTCATGAAGCTTATGACGCACAGTTGCTGGACAACTGGTATGTTGCATTTTTTCCAAGGATTACTCTTTTTTTTATCCCCCCCCCCCCCGACAATTGAACTCCAATGGTCTCAATTGACCCATCTAGATCTCTGCGGTGTTGCTGCTGTGTTAAACAAGGAATTGCCAAATGAGGCTTTCACTCTCGGACTGTATCTCTCATAGAATTTCACTGTCAGTCTGACATCTGTAACCTGCTATCCTGCAACTGACTGCAATTGGAGCTGTAAGAGAAATGTCTACTAACTGACTTCTGTCAACTCCATTCCCCTGATCTTGGTGACATGTCATCCTGTCAATGACAAAAACAGGGTGGGGGTTATTGTGATTTATTTCTTAGAAGAAAGATGCAGGGTGTATAGATGCCCGGAGACAAATGCAAGAACAGAAATAGCAGGGTGTCTTAGAAATACAGGGCAGACACAGACAGCAGAGGTCCCCTAAGACAGAGCAGTATATGGGCCCTTTGCTCTCCCCTTATTATTCTCTTACAATCCTCCAGTGATTGTGAGCTATAGACAGTAAGAAAACTGCTAGCTGCTTATAAGGCAGCAGTGGGCCGCCTTACCTACCAGGATTCTGTGCAACTTCACAGGTTGCAACAATGGTATGTCCGCCTTTGGTACCATAGCTAATTATGGAATATCCACATACCACTTGACTTACTGCTAAAGGTGGTTTGAACTACATTTATGCTGTTTTCCCACCAGAAGTAATGGTATATCCTTAGGATATGCCATCACTTCCTGATCGCTAGGAGTCCGACTGCAATAACCCTTATTAGAATGAAGGTTAGTTAGGTGCTGTGACTCCTCCACAGTGGATGGACAACAGCGCCGATGTTCAGGGATTTGCTTCATTCACATCGGTCCCTTTGTTCTCGGGATCAGCAGAGGTCAGACCCCCACCGATTTTAATGTTATATCCTAGTAATATGCCAGAACATTATACGATTGGAATACCATTTAACTTTATAGAACAACCTACAGGCTGTTGTGTGACTGGGGTTCTGCCGATCTATGCAGTAAAAAGGTCTCACAAAGTAGTCCCATGCAGCAGAATGTCCCACACAGTACTGCCATATGTAACATTTTGGTCCTTGAGAATAGATTCCAGGAACTGCAGCAACAGGTGCCCAGTGCGTCCATGCTCCATAGGCCCAGGTCTTGGAAGGGAACGTTGCAGGGATGACATTTTGCTTAACCTCTTTCCTCTGCAGCCATTTTTGGGTTTTTCATTTTTGCTTTTTTCTCCCCACTTTCCAAAAGTCATAACTTTAAACATTTTCCATCTATATAGCCGTATGAGGGCTTTTTTTTTGCTAGACGAGTTGTAGTTTTTCACGGCACCATTCATTGTAGCATACAATGTACTAAGAAACTATATATATACAGTCACGGCACGGGGTGTGGACCCACTGGGCCATACCGCGTAGCGGGATAGCAGCTGGCCAAACAGGTACAATGCAATGTCTATAGTTCAGAAAGGGTACCTGAGGCAATGTAGACAGTAGCAATGGATTCAGGCTAAGATGAGGCTCCGATAGTAGACAGACACCCGGCGGGGTGTGACACACTAGATGCAGCGGAAACACGACCCCAACTCTTGATGGCACAGAGGAACGGTTAACACTGGGAAATGGAAAACACTAGGAGACCATTTGCAAAGACAAACTTTAGGTAACACAAGAACGCTCAGGCAATGATGAAGAGGGCAGAACCCCTTTTATAGTCCAGCAGCATTCTGGGCTAATTGCAGATATTCTGCAACTGTGCGCGCACTTGCCCTTTGAGGCTGTGCACGCGCGGGCACACGCGCCCTGCGGGAGACAGTCTCTGAACCAGGAAGTGAGTTCCGGCGTCTCAGGAGGGAGATGCCGCTGAAAACACACGTCCATGGCCGCGGCCGTCAGAGGGTAAGTCAGAACGATGGTCCGCGGCCATAGGCGTTACAGTATCCCCCCTCTTATGCCCCCTCTTCTTGGGGCCAGAGCGGGAGAGAAACTTCTTCACGAGGACAGGAGCATCGATGTTCTCCTCTGGCTCCCAAGACCTATCCTCTGGGCCAAATCTCCTCCAATCCACCAAATAAAACGTCCTTCCTCCCACTTTCTTGGTGGTCAGGATCTCCCTCACTTCAAAAGTCCCTGACCTGACGCCAGGAGCCACTGCGGAACTAGGAGCCCTGGAGTAGCGGTTCAGGACCACGGGCTTCAGTAGGGAGACATGGAAGGAGTTAGAGATCTTGAGGGTAGGAGGCAGCCGAAGCTTGTAAGACACAGGATTAATTTGCAGCAGAATCTCGAAGGGTCCGAGGAACCTGGGGGCATTTTGCAAGATGGCACCCTCAGCCAGATATTCTTGAAAGACAGCCAGACCTTCGTACCTGGAAGAAACTGGGGAGGCTCTCGTCTTCTAGTGTCTGCCTTATTTTTCATGCAGTCCACCGCCAGCAGAATAGAAGATCGGGTCTGTTGCCATATCTGCAGAAAGTTCCTGAAGGTAGAGTCAGCTGCAGGCACCTGGGACATAGTAGAGACAGGAAGAGGTATTCGTGGATGTTGGCCGTAGACAATGAAGAACGGACTGGAGGTACTGGACTCACTAGTATAAATCAAGCACAGTAGAAGGAAGTCGGCACCACTCTCAATCTTCACAGCATGGAACAGGCAGATAGATGCAAGTGGAGTCAGGGTTTCCTCATTTAAGCAAACTTCGGGCGGTGCTCAGCATAAAAACAGACAGTCTTGTAGTATAATATAGATGAAAGAAATGAAAATGCGGCACTCACCCGTTTGCAAATCTTTTTAACTTTATTGTGTCACCTTGGCGAGGATAAAAGCATTACAGGGAGGACAGCTAGTTGTAGGTTACAGCCTGTTTCGCGCTGGAGATCGCGCTTCTTCTGACCTAGTACGTCACTGCTGGAGGTGTTCTTTTAAACTGCCAACAGCTGTAGCTTCCATAGTAACGCATGTAGCAACAGTGAACAGCTTCTGGAACACACCCCTTTATGTTAATTTCTTTTCACAAAGCAAGCATCACTTTTACCTTTCAAGGAAAAGGGCTCCATTCACACCTTATTCTGACCTGAAGGCCGCAAAGAAGCAAAACTTCCATCACGGACACATCAGACAACGATAGGTGAGTAAGATTTTAAGAAAATATATACATATATATGTAGATTAATTAGAATGGAAACTTTTGATGAATTATTCGGGGGATGGAGCAAAGAACTGTATTCAGTTAAATACACTATAAATAAATAGTTTTATCCTTACATAGCCATTTTTGTTTGTACACCATAATGGATATGATATAGGAAGCCATTCATTGTTCCTTTACAGAAAGCATAGTTACACTGTTGTACACATAAGTGAGGATAATATGTGTGGCAAATTAAAAACAAAAACTATAAGCACAAATATAAAGATTGTTATAGAAAGACTGCCATGTCATTTTTATCATTTAGGCCGGCAGGTCCCATTGCATTGGTACGGATAATCCATCCTGATTCTTTTCTCAATAATATCCTGTGTCTATAGACATGGCAGTCTTTTTATAACAATCTTTATATTTGTGCTTATAGTTTTTGTTTTTAATTTGCCACACATATGATGTATGTGTTGCTTTTTATCCTCACTTATGTGTACAACAGTGTAACTATGCTTTCTGTAAAGGAACAATGAATGGCTTCCTATATCATATCCATTATGGTGTACAAACAAAAATGGCTATGTAAGGATAAAACTATTTATTTATAGTGTATTTAACTGAATACAGTTCTTTGCTCCATCCCCCGAATAATTCATCAAAAGTTTCCATTCTAATTAATCTACATATATATGTATATATTTTCTTAAAATCGTACTCACCTATCGTTGTCTGATGTGTCCGTGATGGAAGTTTTGCTTCTTTGCGGCCTTCAGGTCAGAATAAGGTGTGAATGGAGCCCTTTTCCTTGAAAGGTAAAAGTGATGCTTGCTTTGTGAAAAGAAATTAACATAAAGGGGTGTGTTCCAGAAGCTGTTCACTGTTGCTACATGCGTTACTATGGAAGCTACAGCTGTTGGCAGTTTAAAAGAACGCCTCCAGCAGTGACGTACTAGGTCAGAAGAAGCGCAATCTCCAGCGCGAAACAGGCTGTAACCTACAACTAGCTGTCCTCCCTGTAATGCTTTTATCCTCGCCAAGGTGACACAATAAAGTTAAAAAGATTTGCAAACGAGTGAGTGCCGGACTCACTAGTATGGTTATTGTAGGAGAACTCAGCCCACGGAAGCAGCTGCACCCAGTCATCATTCCGCCTGGAGAGAAAGTGCCACAGATAGTTCTCCATAATCTGGTTAACCCTCTCGACCATTGGACTGGGGATGGTAGGCAGAGGAGAAGTCCAAATTTACACCGAGGGGACCGCAGAGTGCTCTCCGGAACTTCGAGGTGAACTGGACCCCTCGATCCGAGACAACATACAGAGGCAAGCCGTGCACACGGAAGATGTGTTGGACAAAGAGATCGGCCAGTCAGGAAGCAGAAGGAAGACCAGTCAGTGGAACAAAATGAGCCATCTTGGAAAATCGATCCACCACCACCCAGACCACACGGCACCCAGCAGAGAGAGGCAGATCTGTGACAAAGTCCATTGCAATATCACGCCAGGGAGCATCAGGCACAGGCAGTGGTTGGAGCAGACCAGCTGGTCTGGAGTGGGGAACTTTATTTGCTGCGCACACCGTACAGGAGACAAAGTCTGTGACGTCTTTGGGCAGCGTGGGCCACCAGAACTGACGGGAAATTAGGTCTCATATCTTACGGGCACCTGCGTGACCTTCCAGCTTGGAACGGTGTCCCCAGCAAAGGATTCTTCCTCTGTCTACCAGACGTACAAAGGTCCTTCCCGGGGGAATGTCTCTAACTTGCAGAGGGTTGACAGAGATGATACAGGAAGGGTCAATGATATTCTGTGGGAGCTCCACGGTGTCCTCTGTCTCAAACGACCTAGACAAGGCATTGGCCCTCATATTCTTGTCGGCAGGTCGGCAGTGGAGTTCGAACTGGAACCGAGCAAAGAACAGTGACCATCTGTCTTGACGAGGATTCAGCCGTTGAGCCATCTTAAGATAGGTGAGGTTCTTGTGGTCCGTGAAGACCAGGATTGGATGAGCTGCGCCTTCTAGTAGGTGTCTACACTCCTGCAGGGCCAGCTTGATGGCCAGTAACTCCTGATCCCCAATTGAGTAGTTGCGCTCTGCGGGAGAAAACAGCTAACAGTAGTAGCCACAAACCACAGTCTTGCCTTTGGAACCTCTGTGGAACAGAAGTGCGCCAGCACCAACAGAGGAGGCGTTCACCTCCAACGAAAACTGTAGGGTCACATCAGGATGATGAAGAATTGAGGCTGACATGTATTAAATGCGAGTAATATTAGGTCATCCAAGGTAGATGGTAAATCACGAGCAGCAAGTTTGTCTTTAATCTCGGATGATAGACCATGCCAGAAGGAAGCTACTAATGCCTCATTGTTCCAGGACAGTTCTTGAGTCTCATGAGGCAATATAAAGGGGTGTGTATTGGCGCCAAGTTGGTGTTGGCGCTCATACAGTTGAGCAGCAAGTATACGTTGTCCTCTTAGAAGCCAACTATGACCTGTTCTCTTAAAACATAGAGGTGGAGTGAACCCTACAGGTGGCCACCCGGATTTCAGTCAGTAGGTGGGTGTGCAGGGCCAGAATTGCCGGACAAGGCGGGAGCTGTCAGTTGCTAGAGATAGCCTATAGGCTAAGCAAGGCAGGAGCCACTGAGGCCTAAGAGTACCTAATATGCCAAGCGGGGCGGGAGCTGCTGACAACCGGCGTAACAAGGTGTAACAAGTCGAATAAGGATTGAAGACATCATCACCACCACCAGCACGCGTATATATGTGGTTATAAAGACACTATTCTACACTAAATGTATTGCCTCAACGTGAGAATTCTGCAATAAAGAACTGTTGGTGTATTACCGGTGTCCGTGACGTTCTTTCCGGATTCAAAAGTGTCCACTGATCTGTGTATTTTGCCTGTGCAAGTTCTAAGTAAGTATCCCTGAATCTAGCCAATGGAGTGGTGTCTGCGATTGCCCAGAAGTCCCATCTACCTCCTAACTCATAACCATCCCTAACTATCTATGGGATATCCCCAAATCATGACCTGTCCGGTGTAGTTGAAATTTATACTGGACTGTTAGTGCAATACATTAATTTAAGTCACTGACTAAATAAGACTAAATAACAGTGTGCAACGCCAATCTGCACTTTCAATGGACAGCAGGATATTTCCATCTACTAAAAGAGAGATCGGGGCAGATTTACGCCAGTTTAATATACTAGGCTTTGCTATCTGCTCTGCTGGAGTAAGAAGCGTCACATTTATTTAGAGATGCACACCTCCAAATAAATCTGTTGCATCTTCTCGCTAGCCATGTGGCGCAATATCGCTGCCGTTTGCCATCCGTTCCCCCCCATCGGACATAAAATAAAAAATAAGTATACTCACCTCAGCACTCCTCTTCTCTTCGACATGTCCCCTCAGGCTCCCTCAGCATGCAGAGACTCCTGATGCCAAACAGTGTCAGGGCCTTATATGCGACGCAGCACTCAACGCCATCAGTGCTGCGTCACATACAACATTCTGATGCTGCCCGGCGTTAGGACCTTGCATAAGCTGCTGCACGCTAAGGAAGCTTGAGGGGTCACGTAGGGGAGAATTGTCCGAAACGGGGGGTAGACCGATCTGGGGAGGCAAGGTACGGGGCCTACGTTGCTACGCCCCCAGAGGTTTTTCTCCCTACATATACCTCCAATGGAAGGAAAAAAACGAGATTTGAACAAGTCCTTATTTGGTCATTGATTCATTCAGACCATCCCTTACTAGTGTATTGACCTTCTTCCGGATCAACCAAGGTTAACTAGGGTTCCTATTTTTCATTTGTTATTTTACTATTTTATGTTCTGAAACTCTCCTTCCACCAACTGAACTTTCTTCAACCATGCTATGTAACTTAGGGCAACCCTATATATCTTATTTATTTCATGTACTGCCCATAATGTAGAACACTTAAAAATGAAAGCCCAGCTGCACACACAATGTAACATATTGGGTGATGAATTTCTATTGTACTTGGAGTCCAGTGAAACATTTGACTTTTACCAATAAAGGAAACTGTTACATAGATCTTTATTATTAATGTTTACAATAAAAACAATAGTGAAAGGTGCTGCTTGTCACTGATGTGTGCCCATTACATTGTTTCTACCCACTGTCTGCTGTCATTGTGCTGCCACAAGATAAATGCCAGGAACTATGCACCTGTTTACACACCCAGAATGTGCCATTCTTTCCAGCTGGAAACACAACTTCTACAGTACGTGTGACATAAAGCCACACTGACATGCTTGTGGCCTCTGAATTCATTCAGGATCTAAATATCCTCAGATCTATTCATCGTTGAGTCCAGAGCGGTCTGTTCTTGTATTCTGTTTCAGTATGTGACCTATAAATCTGCTCTTTCGGCTTTTGACTTTGACTGACATATATGTCTGATAAATGGGGCATTTATTGGGCTATAGAATTGTACTGTTGTAAAAGTCCCACATAAGTATACATCCACAAAGAATCATATACACAAAAACTAAGCCTCTTTCTAATTTTGGTCCGAGCCACCACATTTTCCCATCATCAGGAAAGTTAGGCTTTGCACTTATGCGTGCCCCATGTCTCATCTCTTTTAATAGAAGAGTACATTGTAACCCAGTAGGACTTTTATCCCTTTAACCTCATAATGTTCCAGTTCATTAGAAGTAGTGATGGGGCAAACCTAACATTGACCACATGGGCCGCCATCATAGTGCTCCTGGATCCACATTTAGGCTCAGCCTAGCCTTACAAATCCTACTAATACCATTGTTGACCCTATACAAATTTAGACCAGCTTAATAATGTAAATGTTATGCGCCTCATGTTTCATTCTAACATAACACTCATTGTCACATAAATTTACTTGAATATGTTGCAATTTTTGGAATGATCTTTCCAAAACAGTCCAGTCATAGTGATGATTGTTATGTGCAAATGGGCAAAATGATTGGATCCAAGTAATTGGAAAACAATTTGACTAACTAAAAATATGTTCCATAATGATCACTCTTACCACTCATACAGTGTTAACAGTGATTGCAGTGAAGACCCCATTATGGGTTATGGAAACCGCGAATCTACCGATCGGCCCCGAAACCAAGATTGGGTACCGGGAGCAGTGATCATGGCTGCAATAACTCATCACTTCTAACTTTCTGGGCCTCTTTTGC
Organism: Rhinoderma darwinii; assembly: GCF_050947455.1. Lineage (NCBI taxonomy): Eukaryota > Metazoa > Chordata > Amphibia > Anura > Rhinodermatidae > Rhinoderma > Rhinoderma darwinii. The sequence continues at coordinate 342,229,323 of NC_134689.1, forward strand.
TACAAGCGGCGCACAAAACATCCTTATGCTGGCTAGCGTCAGGATACAGTGCGGTGGGTGGCGCTAAGAGCTGAAGCGAGGGGCAGCGAGTATAAGGGGGCGTTTGATTAATGTAATGGTTAAAGGGGTCTGATTAGTTTGGGGTCTGGCCTAGGTTCTGACTAATTTGGGAGGTCCTATTAATTTTGCGTCTGATTAATTTAGGGGGTATGGTCTGGGTTCTGATTAATTTATGGATCTCGGCTGGGTTATTATTAATCAAGGTTCTCTGTTCTGGGCTGTGATGCATTTATTAGCCTGATCTGGGGGTCTGAATTTTTTTAGGGGGTCTGGGGTCTAATTAATGTTGCGGTCTGGTAAAAAGTCTAAATCAATATAGGGGTCTAACAGATTGCTATGATAGCTTGCCTTTTTTAGGTATGCCCCCGCTTTCATCTGTACCTGTGTTTTCAGGCACTGTTAATTCTATGGTATAGTATTTAATGGCATTGGGATTCATTTTAGCTATAGTAATGTGGACACCAATAGCAGCAGCCTGCACGGTATTGGTGGTAGCACCAGGATGACCGTTTTAAAGGATGAGAGATTTGTATTGTTATAGAGACTGGGGATGAGCTGCAGAAATGAGGAGCCAAAAATTTCTTAACACAAAACCCTGCAGTCGTCAGGAGAAGTCATCCTGGCAGTCTGGGTGAGATGGAGAAGACAAGCAAAGCGAGCAACTACAATCAGAAGAGAAGATGTGCCCTGTAAATCACTGAAGGTTATTGTTATGTAATGGTATTGCCGTGTTCACTTGTATGGTCTGTGCCTATGTTAAAATGGTCTCTGTCCATTGTATGGGCACTGTATTATAAGATTATTTTGTCACAATATGTTACAAAAATTATTCGGTTACAGTATGGTGGTGTGATTGTTCTTCATAATGCCACTTTACAAAGCATTAGTGAGGCCTCATCTAGAATATGCAGTTCAGTTCTGGGCTCCAGTTCATAGAAAGGATGCCCTGGAGTTGGAAAAAATACAAAGAAGAGCAACGAAGCTAATAAGGGGCATGGAGAATTTAAGTTATGAGGAAAGATTGAAAGAATTAAACCTATTTAGCCTTGAAAAAAGACGACTAAGGGGGGACATGATTAACTTATATAAATATATTAATGGCACATACAAAAAATATGGTGAAATCCTGTTCCTTGTAAAACCCCCTCAAAAAACAAGGGGGCACTCCCTCCGTCTGGAGAAAAAAAGGTTCAAGCTGCAGAGGCGACAAGGCTTCTTTACAGTGAGAACTGTGAATTTATGGAATAGCCTACCGCAGGAGCTGGTCACAGCAGGGACAGTAGATGGCTTTAAAAAAGGGTTAGATAATTTCCTAGAACAAAAAAATATTAGCTCCTATGTGTAGAAATTTTTCCTTCCCTTTTCCCTTCCCTTGGTTGAACTTGATGGACATGTGTCTTTTTTCAGCCGTACTAACTATGTAACTATGTAACTATGTAACTATATAGTGTTTTTTTTATTAAGTCACGGCTTGGTGGTGCTGTTCAGTTACTAAATGGTGGTAATATTTGTTCAGGATAAGGTGCTATTAATCAATTACTCTGGTGATATTGGTCATGAAATGGTATTATTCTGTAGTCACTTTATGGTTGTATTTTTAGTAGTCACTGTATGGTGGTATTAATTATTCACGGTTTAGTACTAATATTAGACATGATATTGTTTTATTATTTATTTGTCAGTGTATGTTGGTATTATTCAGTCACTATATGGTGGTCATTGTATGTTTTTTCTAATTAGCATTATACTATTATATGTATATTAGTATTTGTGTCGAGCCAATTATTTGGTGTTGGGACTAATGCGGGACAAACATTTATGGATACAGATTCCGCAATACAGAACACGACGTTTGGAAGAATACAGCCCACTCTACTGAACACCAAGATTCACCTGGCCTTGTACACCTAAACCAGATGTCTCCATCTCAGTGTGTGGCACTGCCATAACTCCTAGGCAACACGCCCGCTGTCTTGGGGTTATTTTTGACTCAGATCTTTCCTTTACTTCACACATTCAATCACTTTCACTCTCTTGTCACTTTCACCTTAAAAACGTCTCCAGAATCCGCACTTTTCTTACGGTGGAAACAGACAAAACTCTCATTGTCGCTATGATTCACTCTTGTCTTAACTACTGTAACTCATTACTAATCGGTCTTCCATTCACTAAACTCTCCCCTCTCCAATCTATCCTGAATGCAGCAGCCAGGCTCATCTTTATGACCAACCGCTACACCAATACCTCAACCCTGTGCCAGTCACTGCACTGGTTGCCCATACCCTTCAGAATTAAATTCAAACTTATTACTCTCACCCACAAAGCTCTCCACAGTGCTGCACCTCCTTACGTCTCCTCCCTCATCTCTGTCTACCACCCTATCCGTGCTCTACATTCTGCCAACGACCTTAGATTAAAATCCTCCATAATCCGAACCTCCCACTCCCGTCTCCAAGGTCTTTCTCATGCTGCACCAGTTCTCTGGAATGTGCTACCCCAGACAATAAGATTAATTCCCAACTTTCACAGTTTTAGATGTGCCCTGAAAACACATCTTTTTAGACAGGCCTATAACATTCCCTAATCTAATTCCCTTCCCTGGCCCCCCTTTACATTAGTAATGAGGCCCCTTCATTCAGCAGTCTCCCCCATGCTCCCTGCACCCTAATGCACTTCATGTCTGTCATACACTGACACTGGCTGGTGACCGGCTGATGCAGCTTTATGTGTACTCCCCCATATGTATAGAACATGGCTGGATCATTGTACTTAAAGAGGCTCTGTCACCACATTATAAGTGCCCTACCTCCTATATAAGGAGATGGGTGCTGTAATGTCGGTGACAGTAATGCTTTTTATTTAAAAAAACTATCTGTTTTCACCACTTTATTAGCGATTTTAGATTTATGCTAATGAGTTGCTTAATGCCCAAGTGGGCATGTTTTTACTTTAGACCAAGTGGCCGTTGTACAGGAGAGTGTATAACGCTGACCAATCAGCGTCATGCACTCCTCTCCATTCATTTACACAGAACATAGGGATCCTTTTAGATCGCTATGTGCTGTCTTTTATACTAACACATTAACAATACTGAAGTGTTTAGACAGTGAATAGACATTCCACGGGATGTCTATTCACAATCTCTGCACTTCGTTACTATGTCTGTGGTAGTTACAGCAGAGGAAGCGTAATCTCGCGAGATTACGCGGTAAATGACAGGTTACAACGAGATCACGCTTCCTCTGCTGTAACTACCATAGAAACAGTAACGAAGCGCAGGGATTGTGAATAGACATCCCGTGGAATGTCTATTCACTGTCTAAACACTTCAGTATTGTTAACACCTTAACGACCGCCCACCATCTTTTGACGTCGGGCGGTGGAGGTACTCAGTCTACAACGACGCCTTTTGGCGTCGCTGTAGTAGAGTGTGTTTAACGGCAGCCTGGTCAAGTCTGCACTAAAAACCGGCTGTATGTAACAGGTCCGGTTCTTAGTGCAGCCATCAGGACCTGCCGATTTCGTCGTAACAGCATGTGACCGCTGTGACAGCCAATCACAGCGGTCACATGCTGTTACTGTGTACAGAGCCAGCTCTGTTCTTAGATCAGGAGCCAATAATATTGGTTCCTGATATTTTTTGTGTTCACTATGAGATCCAATCATAGTGATCACTACTGTAAAATAAAAGTAAAACATGTATCTGTTTCTCCTCACTCTGTTCTAGCTGTGGAGAGAAACAGATACAAGTGTGTCAGTGTCCCCTCACAAAATCACTTGTTCCTCACACAGTTTCAAAAAAAATAATAATTTTTTCAGTATTTTATAGTATATAGTATATACATATATATATATAAATATAAATATATTTACTGTATATACTAATAATCGTACTATAAACGACTTTCTTTTTAGGGTACGCTGTTAGACAGTGTGTACGCTGTTAGACGGCGTAGGGTACTGTTCTGGGCTTGGGTTTACAGTTTGTGTTAGGCGTAGGGTTTAGGTTTAGGTTTAGGTTTGAAAAAAAAAAAAAAACTTTAAAAAAAAATTAAAAAAAAATAAAATAAAAAGTTTAATTCCTTTAGTGTGATTAGTTGATAAAAAAATTGAAACCGCTAGTTACGTTTATTATTTGCGGTTTAGACTGTATAATCATTATGGCTGCCAAAAGATACAGCGTTGAGGAAGCCTATCAGATGCTATGCTCCGATACGGATTCTGCATCTGAAGTTGAGCTTTTTCTTGAAAGCGACAGTGAAAGTGTCGCTTCAAGGGATTCTACGGATATGAGACCCAGCACCAGTGATATGGGAGACGGCGCAGTTACCACAACGTCCGTTCAAAGTGCAGCCCCTGAAATTGCGCAACCCCACCAAACCGATTTAGTGTGGGAACCCACAAGTCTATTTTCTCCCACCATAAATGACTTTTTTGCTACTCCTGGCATAAGTCCCAATGTCAGTAATTTTTCACCACTAAATTATTTTAATATTTTTATTACGGACCAAGTTTTGGAACATTTTGTGCAGGAAACAAATTTGTATGCCAGGCAGTACATTGCCAATAAGCGTTCGTCACCTTATGCCAGGTTGTGGAATCCCACAAATGCAACGGAAATAAAAAAAATTCTGGGCCTCACCCTTAACATGGGAATTATAAAAAAACCCTCTATTAGGTCATATTGGGCATCAAGCCCTATACATGCCACCCCCATTTTTTCTGGCATTATGTCACGCAGCAGGTACGAAATACTTATGCGATTTCTCCACTTTAGTGACAACCTACAGGCACCCCCTTCCAGCGACAGAAGTCGTGACCGGCTGTATAAATGAAGGCCTTTGCTAAGTTTTCTTAATTCCTCCTTTTTAGGAGCATATACCCCTGAACAAAATTTAGAAGTGGATGAATCGCTAATGAATTTCAAAGGGCGTCTCTCATTCCGCCAATTCATACCCTCAAAAAGTGCAAAATACGGGGTAAAGATCTACAAGTTATGTGAAAGCACTACTGGCTACACATGTGCATTTAAGATCTACGAGGGTAAAGACAGTGAATTCAATCCTCCAGGGTGCCCTCCAAATATTGGTACCACTGGTAAGATTGTGTGGGATTTAATTGGCCCTTTCCTACACAAGGGGTATCATGTATACACGGACAGTTTTTATACCAGTGTGCCATTGTTTAGCGCCCTTCATTGTGCCAACACCGGAGCCTGTGGCACAATACGCAGGAATAGCAAAGGTTTCCCACGTCAACTTGTGGATAAAAAACTACCAAAGGGGGAGTCATGCACTTTTCAAATTGAGAAGATGCTGGCTTTAAAATTTTGTGACCGCAAGGACGTCTACATGATCAGCACTATCCATACAAGTGCAACAGCAACTGTTAGAGAACGTGGGGCCTCTGCAGATAGACAAAAGCCTGTGTGTGTCATCAACTATAACAAATTCATGGGTGGGGTAGATTTGTGCGACCAGATGTTACAACCTTATCTGGTTAAAAGGAAAACCAGAACGTGGTATAAGAAAGTGGCAATATACCTCATCCAGGTTGCAATGCACAATGCATTTGTCCTGTACAAAAATCAGCGGGCAGGGCGACATTCTTTGAATTTCAGGAGAAAGTGATTGAAGATCTCCTATTTCAATCTGCAGACCAGAGAGTAGTCCATGAGTCAGAGGATGTACGCCGACTTGTTGAAAAACATTTTTTACACCCCATCCCTTCAACACCTAACCAAAAATACCCCAAAAAACGGTGTCGGGTCTGCAGCAAACGAGGACAGCGAAGTGAGTCAAGATATTATTGTTCCGCTTGTCCTTCCAACCCCGGTCTATGCATAAGTCCCTGTTTTGAAATCTATCATACCGTCGCACATTACTAATTTTCTTTTGTGAGCTATAAAAGTTAAAATGCAGGATTTATTTAGGATTTAATTTTTCTGTACACCTCTTCTTTTTTTTTTTTTAGGGAAGCAGCTTCGCTTTATATTTAGGAGATGCCAAAATTTAGGGTTCTTTTAGAGATTTCTTTTTTTTAATCTCTTTTTTTGGGAGGGAGGGAAATATACTTTTCTAGATTGAGTCATTTTGGAATATAACCCAGTTATATAATGTGGAATAAGGCCCTGAAATTCATTCAAGATAAAATTGTGCCCTGGAAGCTTTTTATTTCCTTTTCCGTTATGACTATGTCCTGCCATAAATAGCTGTTACTCCTTATCAATACACTATGGGCTTTATTACAGTTTTGTTCGGGTTTTTGGTGGACCTCTTACACCTGACAATACTTCTAGAAATAGCGACATTAATTTGGGGAGTAGTGGTCCTTTACTGTATCTATACATACGGTGTGGGACACTGCCCCTTTATATATTCTACAGGTGATTGGTTGTTTTGTGCACATGGCGGTTCCTACCTTGCCGGGCAGGGGCTTGTTATGGTGTACCGCGTCACTTGGCACATTCGTCCCTTATATAGGGATTGATGGAGCTAAAGAGACGTTGTATGACCAGTCACTTTGAATAATAAAGTCATTACAGCCCTACAAATTTTCTTTCATCCTGTGAACATGCTCTAGTTTTCCACATAGCTGGATACATTCTTCCTCCTTTTTTTGGGGATATATTGCCTTTTTCTGCCAACAGTTTAATACATTTTCCCACTCTAACTTACTATATATCAGAGCGGGTTGATATACATAATGTCTATGGACTGACATGATTTCAGGACAGCTGCTTTCTTAGCACGACATAGTCATAGGGTGTAGAAACTGTTAGGGACATATATTTCTCAATCTAGAAAAGTAGAATCCTCCCATTTTCAAGCAAAATGTGTGTCCTGAAAGCCTCCGGGTGCTCCCTTCCTTTTGGGTCCTGCCGTGTGTCCAGGAAACGCATTAGGGCCACAATGGGGATATTTATGAACACAGGAGAAACAGGGTGATACATTTTCTGGTGCATTTCCTTATTCTCATGTCCTCTGTACAAGAAATCTGACCTTAAAATGACACATTTGTGAAAAAAAGTGAAATAAAATTTTCTTTCCACCTGCTTTGCATTACTTCCTGCGAAAACTGTGGGGTCAAAATACTTAGTACACACCTAGATGAATACCTTAGTTTTCAAAATGGGGTCATTTATTGGGAGTTTCTATCTTTTTGGCAGCTCAGTGCCTCTATAAATGTACAGTGGGACCTGAAACATTTTCAAGCAAAACGTGTGTCCTGAAAGTCTTCGGGTGCTCCTTCCCTTTCGGGCCCTGCCGTGTGTCCAGGCAACGCATTAGAGCCACAATGGGGGCATTTTTGAAAACAGGAGAAAGAGGGTGATAGATTTTGGGGAATGTTTCTTCATTCTCATGGTCGCTTTACAAAGAAATCGGTCTTCAAAGTGATACTTTTATATAAAAAGTGTTTTGTTTTTTTATTTCACCTGCTATGCATTAAATTTAGCAAAAAACTGTGGGGTCAAAATACTCACTACACCCCTAGATAAATACCTTAAGGGGTCTAGTTTTCTAAATGGGGTCGTTTATGGGGAGTTTCTTTCGTTCTGGTAGTTCAAAACCTCTCCAAATGTACAGTGGGGCCTAAAACATTTTCAAGCAAAATATGAGACCTGAATGCCTCCGGTTGCTCCCTTCCTTTCGGGCCCTGCCATGTGTCCAGGCAACGCATTAGGGTCACAATGGGGGCATTTTTGAAAACAGGAGAAACAGGGTGCTAGATTTTGGGGTGTCATTCTTCATTCTCATGGTCGCTTTACAAAGAAATCGGTCTTCAAAGTGATACTTTTATATAAAAAGTGTTATGTTTTTTTTATTTCACCTGCTATGCATTAAATTTAGCAAAAAACTTTGGGGTCAAAATACTTACAACACCCCTTAATAAATACCTTAAGGGGTGTAGTTTTCAAAATGGTGTCACTTGTGGGAGTTTCCACCATTCTGACACCTATGAGCTTCTGAAAACCTGGCTTGGTGCAGGAAAACAAAATGTACTTCAAAATGTATAAAATTATTACTAAACTTGTAAGTCTTCTAAATTGCTCAAAATTTTTTTATTTTTTTTCAAAAGTGCTGCCAAAATAGAGTAAAGCGATGGAAATATATATTTAATAAAAAAATTGTACAGTATGTGTGTACATATGTCACATATTGCAGTTAAAAATAGGGAAAAATGATAATTTTTACAAAATTTCTTCCATTTTTCTATTTTTTTATTAATTTCCGCAAATCGTATCAGTCTACTTTTACCACTAAAATAAAGTACAACATGTGACGAAAAAACAATGCCAGAATTACTTGGATATTCAAAACTTTCGCAGAGTTATTCTCTGATAAAGTCAGACATACCAGATTTAACAAATCTGGCTTGGTCATTAAGGTCTTTTCAGGCCCGGTCATTAAGGGGTTAATGTGTTAGTATAAGACAGCACATAGCGATCTAAAAGGATCCCTATGCGCTGCCTAAATGAATGGAGAGGAGTGCATGACGCTGATTGGTCACTGATTGGTCAGCATCATACGCTCCTCTGTACAACGCCCACTTTATCTAAAGTAAAAACACGCCCACTTGGGCATTAAGCAACTCATTAGCATAAATCTAAAATCGCTAATAAAGTGGTGAAAACAGATAGTTTTTTTTAAATAAAAAGCACTGCTGTCACCTACATTACAGCGCCGATCTCCTTATGTAGGAGATAGGCCACTTATAATGTGGTGACAGAGCCTCTTTAAAGAGGCTCTGTCACCAGATTTTGCAACCCCTATCTGCTATTGCAGCAGATAGGCGCTGCAATGTAGATTACAGTAATGTTTTTATTTTTAAAAAACGTGCATTTTTGGCCAAGTTATGACCATTTTTGTAGTTATGCAAATGAGGCTTGCAAAAGTCCAAGTGGGTGTGTTTAAAAGTAAAAGTCCAAGTGGGCGTGTATTATGTGCGTACATCGGGGCGTTTTTAATACTTTTACTAGCTGGGCGTTCTGATGAGAAGTATCATCCACTTCTCTTCAGAACGCCCAGCTTCTGCCAGATCACGCTGTGACGTCACTCACAGGTCCTGCATCGTGTCAGACGAGCGAGGACACATCGGCACCAGAGGCTACAGTTGATTCTGCAGCAGCATCAGCGTTTGCAGGTAAGTAGCTACATCGACTTACCTGCTAACGCCGATGCAGTGTGCTTCCCGTGTGTACTCCGTGTACACTTCCGTGTTTCAGTTTCCGAGAGGAAACTGAAACCCGTTCACACTATGTACACGATATTGTGAGTGCCGCACATGCTATTCCCTGTCCAGCGGTACTCCCTGTCCAGGGTGCTGAAAGAGTTACTGCCGATCAGTGCAGCCCTTTAACTCTTTCAGCACCCTGGACAGAGACTACCGCTGGACAGGGAATACCATGCGTGGCGCTCATAATATAGATTAATGGTTCATTAAAAAAAAGTTACTACTTACCCAGAACTCCCTGCTTGCCTGCTTCTTCCTCAAGTCTGGCCTCCTGAGATGACGTTTCAGACCATGTGACCACTGCAGCCTATCACAGGCTGCAGCGGTCAAATGGACTGCCGCGTCATCCAGAGAGGTCGGACTGGATGTCAGAAGAGGGACGTGTCACCAAGACAACGGCTGGGGTACGTATGAACTTATTTTTCTTAATATCGCTGCGTTCCAGCACTGATCAGCAGCCTCTTCTCTCTGTCAGTGCTGACAGAGAGAAGGAGCTGCCGATTAGTGCAGTATCTGTCTGTATGTGTACCTCTGCCCGCCCGGCTGTTGCTAGGCAACGGCTCCGTCACACACGGACGGCACACGGATGCCTTCCGTGTGCCTTCAGTTTTTTTGATGGCCCCATTGACTTGCATGGGCCTCACGGTCACGGAATCTCGGACCAAAGTAGGACATGCTGTACTTTTGTCGGAACATAGCAACGGGAAGAAAACTGAAGTGTGCATGGCCCCATTGAAATGAATGGGTGAGGGTGATAGCCGTCTAAGAAACGGCTAGCACCCTGAAGAAAAAGACTGAACTGGGCATGAAGCCTTAGATTGTACGCTCATATGGAAAAACTTCTTACCTAATAAATATCCTAAAATAAATTTCTTGTCTGTAATACACTGTCTTTTGTAATTGTTATAATGTGTTACCCCAATATTATGCTACACAAAGGTCTACAGGTGAGTTATGGCACTATCTAAATAATAATAATAATAATAATAATTATTATTATTATTATTATTATTATTATTATTATTAATAAAATATACAATGAAGAACCATTCTGACTTTTTGTGAATATCCTTTTCTCCAGCATAAATGAGTTATAGAGTTAAAGATTCAGAATGAGATAACATTTTATTGTGCGTGGAAGAGGTTAATAAATTACTGTTTAGTGTATACTACCACATCATGTAATGTATACAGATTATCTTTCTGTTTTCTTACAAGGGAAACCTGGGCAGGGAGGTTAACATGAGGGGTCACTGGGCAATTGTACTCTTAAAGGAGCACATTGTCTCCAACTTGTTATCTTGCTGTCCTGATCACAAACACCAGCAGAGTTCTCAGCTACTTCTCCAGGCAAAGTCCCCTTTCATCTACCCTATGGTGTAAACATCAACCAGCACTATCCCAGGCTAGGAAATGACTAATGCAGAGCAATGCTTTGTGTATGTACAGCTTAAAGGAACAGTGTCACCAAATTTTTTTTTTTAATATCAATTTTATGTTAGGGTTTTATTAAAAACGTTTATATTTATTTGTGTATTTGTGTGTTACTTTTTTCTATTTTTACACTTTTTCTTCCCTATGGGGGCTGCCATTTTTTTTTTTATTTCTGTATGTGTCGATTAACGACACATACAGACATGGAATACGGCAGCTCCAGTCCCATAGGGACTGTGAACGGGGCCCGTTCCATCCACTTTGGTGTACGCCGTGTGTGTGGGAACTGCGCATGCGCCGCTCCCACACAGTCCGATTTGAAATGCGCGCCGTCCGGCGCCATTTTCCTGTGGACCGGAAGTCGCGGCCGGGCAGTAAGATTACTACTTCCGGCCGCGGCTTCCGGACTTGTGCACATGGAGCAGCGGCAGCAGACGGAGCGGACGGACCGGAGGGAGCGGCGGCGACTGGAGCAGGTAAGTGATTTCTATGTATGTGCGTGTTTCAGTGTGTTTTACTAGTGTATGTAAACATTCTACACTGTGTGTTAGCTCAAAAAATGGCGACACACAGTGTAGGAGGTTAGACCGTTCAAACCCCTCGTTTCTCCCGGCACTAGCCAGGATAAAGGAGGGGGGGATTCTGAGAGCTTACTAGAGCGAGGGATTTTTTCCCAATTTTGCAGCATAAAGCAATGTGGTTGCTTTACCACATGCAATGCTGCAATTTTGGGAATTGCTCCATCTAGTGACCAGTGCTGGGAAATATTATAAATTGAATCCAATTTATAATATTTCCTGACTCGTGGAAAAAATAAAAAAAATTAGAACAATGTTTAATCACCTACACACTAACTGTTTAACTAAAAAAAAACAAACATGTTTTTCTGGCAACACATTCCCTTTAAGTCTCGCTCGGCCAACATTGCATATATTCTTTTGTTTTTAACATATCCTTTCTATGTGTAAATTGTTATGGAATTATAAAGCAAACTCTTATACAAAACAGTGTTTAAAGAGTACCTATCACGGCACATTGGGTACCTGTTTAGGTAATAAAACCTTTACCCCTTTAAGAAGTTAATATTTTCCCAAATGTATGTAATGAAATAATTAAATAAACCTCAGTATGAATGTACTTTAATTATGCAAATTACCCGACTCTCTGCAGGATTCAGGTCCTGAATTTCCTTTTTTGGTGCTCCTGGTATTCCCTGCGACTTCTGACAATTTCCCATGGTAGACTCCAGTCTCAGAACACAAGATCTCGCTGGGTATCGCAATAGCTCTTGTTTTGTGTAAAAAAGCTTAATATATTTTAGTGATATAGCAGTTACCGGTAAGTATGGATACAGCAGTTACCAATCGGTAATCATGGATATAGTAGTTGCCAATCGGTAAGCATGGATATAGTGGTTACCAATGTGTAAGCATGGATATAGTAGATACCAATCTGTAAGCATGGATATAGTAGATACCAATCAGTAAGCATGGATATAGTATTTACAAATCGGTAAGCATGGATACAACAGTTACCAATCGTAATCATGGATATAGTAGTTACCAATCGGTAAGCATGGACATCGTAGTTGCCAATCGGTAAGCATGGATATAGTAGTTACCAATCGGTAAGCACGGATATAGTAGTTACCAATCGGTAAGCATGGCTATAGTAAATACCAATTGGTAAGCATGGGTATAGTAGTTACCATTCGTAAGCATGGATATAGGGGTTACCATTTGGTAAGCTTTGGATATAGTAGTTACCAATCGGTAAGCATGTCTATAGTAGTTACCAATCGGTATTAATACACTATATAGAGCTCTTTTACGCAAAATGCGAGATCTCGCGTTGTGAAACTAGAGTCTACCGTGGTGGGTTGTAGGAAGTTGCAGGGAATGTCGGGAACACCAAATAAGGAAGTTTGGGACCTGAATCCTGCGGAGAATTGGGTAATTTGCATAATAATAGTAAATTTAAACTGAGGTATTTTTACAATTGTTTTAATTACATACATTTAGGAAAATATTACTTCATTTATTGTTAAAACAGATACCCTATGTGCAGTGATAGGTAAACTTAAAGAGGCTCTGTCACCACATTGTAAGTGCCCTATCTTCTACAAAATGTGATCGGCGCTATAATGTAGATAACAACAGTGTTTTTTTATTTAGAAAAACGATCAATTTTGACAGAGTTATGACCTATTTTAGATTTATGCTAATGACTTTCTTAATGCCCAACTGGGTGTGTTTTTACTTTTTGACCAAGTGGGCGTTGTACAGAGGAGTGTATGACGCTGACCAATCAGCGTCATCACACACTTCTCTCCATTCATGTACTCAGCACATAGTGATCTTGCTAGATCATGATGTGCAGTCACATACTCACACATTAACATCACTGAAGTGTCTTGAGAGTGAATAGACATAGCTTCCAGCCAGGACGCAATGTCTATTCACAATCCCGACAGCATAGCACATCGAGATCACGCTGTGCGGCCATTTACAGCGCGAGATTACGCTTGCTGTGCTGTAAATCCCACACAAACGTTACCGAAGTGTCGGGATTGTGAATAGACATCGCTTCCTGGCTGGAAGCGATGTCTATTTACTCTCAAGACACTTCAGTAACGTTAATGTCTGAGTAAGTGACAGCACATAGTGAACAACGCAGGATCACTATGTGCTGAGTATGAATGGAGAGAAGTGTATGACGTTGATTGGTAAGCATCATACACTTCCCTCCACAATGCCCACTTGGTCAAAAAGTAAAAACACGCCCAGTTGGGCATTAAGAAAGTCATTAGCATAAAGCTAAAATAGCTCATAACTTGCTCAAAAATGATCGTTTTTCTAAATAAAAAACACTGCTGTAATCGACATTACAGCACCGATCACATCATGTACAATACAGGCCACTTATAATGTGGTGACAGAGCCTCTTTAAGGATGATTCCATTGTTTCATATTTTGATATTCAGTATTTGGGTATGGTGACTGACATTGGACTGTCTGATAGATAGATAGATAGATAGATAGATAGATAGATAGATAGATAGATAGATAGATAGATGATATTTATATTGGGTATATTCTTTGTCCTCATGCAGCAATTTAAGCTACCAGTAGGGATACACAGGCTAAGGCCCCATGCACACGAACGTAAAAACGCCCGTAATTACGGGCCCATGGACTTCTATTGGCCATGGGTACCTCCCCGTATGCTTACGGGAAGGTGCCCGTGCCGTTGAAAAATATAGAACATGTCCTATTTCAGGCCGTAATTACGGCACGGGCAGGCCCATAGAAGTCTATGGGGCTCCCGTAATTACGGGTGACTACGTGTGTGCACCCGTAATTACGGGAGCGTTGCTAGGCGACGTCAGTAAATAGTCACTGTCCAGGGTGCTGAAAGAGTTAAACGATCGGTGGTAACTGTTTCAGCACCCTGGACAGTGACTTCCGATCACAATATAGATCAACCGGTAAAAAAAAAAAAGACGTGCATACTTCCTGCTTCTTCCTCCACTCCGGCCTCCTGGGATGACGTTTCAGCCCATGTGACCGCTGCAGCCAATCACAGGCCAATCACAGTCTGCAGCGGTCACATGGACTGACGCGTGGAATACGGGTGACACCGGACCCGTATTTATGGGCACGGGTCCGTAAATACTGGTGCAATACGGGTCGAATACGTGTGACCAAGGACCCGTATTTACGCCAGTATTTACGGGTGGACAAACATACGGTCATGTGCATGGGGCCTTAGGGCTGCACATAAACTTCTTGCAGACAGCAGAGCATAGAGGTTAAAATCTTCTTAAAAAGTGATGTTTGAAATGGTTTTGTAGTGGAAATGGAGGATATACTAAATGTGGAAAAAAATAAAAAAACAAAAAACAAATTGGTGACATTTACAAATAAATACTTCAGCAGAGCCTGGGATGGGTTATTCAATGGCCAGTGGTGGCATGATGTATCACAATAAGAACCCATTTTAATATTAGTAAATGGAAAAATTGTTTTTTATTTTAAAATTTGAGTGCCACCTAACCTAATATCAGTAACAGTAATGCTGGATAGGGCACATTATCGTATATCTCACTGTAACAAATGCGGCCCCTCAGGTTCATCTATTGTGTAAAATAAGCTGATCATTTTTGTGCATGAAGGACAGGCACGTAAAGGCCACATGTCTTAGGAAGAGAGATGGGGACATGTCATAGTACATTGCCATGTTCCTTATCATGTGGCCAACATGTTATAATGCAATATATAGTCATTATAGAAAGAGAGATGAGGGCACTAAGTCATTGCCCTGACAAGATTGTTTTTATGTGGCTTTCTGCTATAATGTTCCATCCTCTCTCGTCCTATAATTGTTGTAGTAATAGAAGTGTGGGCATGTTATACAATTCTGTCAGTCATAAACTCAGGGTTCCTTTACTGAGCCACACAGATAAGGGTTACAAGCCACATGTAGCTTCCAGAACCCCTGGTGAAACAGTGCTATAATGTCATCACTTGTGTTTTTGGCTAATGCAGTTTAATCGGATATAGACAGAGTAAGTAAATAAATAGCGAATATCAATGGGGGGAATGAAATCAATTAATGCAGTAACAAGAATTCAAAGCTTGTTTCCATTATTAACACAGTTTACAGTTTGGTATTTCTTATTATGACATAAAAACCAATGCAATAAATTTGAAAGATGGAAGTCTTTTAGTATTTTAGAAATTAATGAGCTATACCACAATAAATAATCTGCACACTTTAAACCTGCTACTCACCTCTCCTCGCTCCTCCGCTTGCTAGGCAACTGGACACAATTGTGGCTTAGAGGATCCACTTCTTTGTAGAGAAACGTAAAAAATCCTCTCAGGATATGGACCTCAGTGTGTAATTTCAAGTTCCTAATCAAGAATTACAAATGTAGTGTTGTATGCTGTTTATCAGCTTCATTCACTTGCAGGTTGCACATTAATTTTAATATTGGGCAGAGAAGGAGACTTGAATTACTTCTGCCCCTTACTCCCCCTTGCTGAGAGAGAGAGAAAGCTGATTCAAGCAGTATGAAACAGGGGAGGTGAAGGAGTGGAAAATGTATTGTGAGCTAGTAGGCTTGTTAAAATAGTGACCGGTGACCGAGATGCAACTCTACTGTATTTGAAACATGGCAGAAAATTATAACAACTTCTTGTTATGGAACTGGGAGGACGGTGAAAGGGAAAGGCTCCACAAAGGTACTACATAGGAGAATCTGTGACATTGGTATTTTTCATTGGAGGTATGCTTTAAGAAATATACCCTTTCTGCAACTTTTGTAGCACCATAAACTTGCAAGAGCTAAATGTACATCCCACAGGCTTAAATTATTTGATATTTCTAACACTTAAATCTAATAACTCTTTTTTTTAAGTCAGTTCCATCGATATTAACGGATGTGCAACTTTCCTGTACCTATAAAAGATGTTGACAGAACTTGGTATTTGACCGTCTCCTGTACTATTACCATCCTATGCATAGGGAGAGCAATGGGGCGGGATGAAACCGTAGCGGAGTGCGGCTTGACTGGGGGAGAGGTAAGCAGGCTCATTAATTAGATTAGATAGGTATATGTGATATGGGGTCTGCAATATTACTTTAGGTCACTAGGTGGGGGTAGGTGCATGGCCAGGGTAGGGGTTATAAAAGGAGGAGCTAAGGGGAGGTACCTCAGTTGGTGCCAGCAGAGAGAAGTTGAGGGAGCCGTTAGGATTTCAGGGAGCAGTTAGGATAGTTTCTGGGCATTGGCATGGCGTCCTCCATGGAGGATTTTTTTGCGGCTGTCCGCGATGCTGTAACTCAGCGGGGACAGGACTTGGTGCAGTAGTCCCGAGGACACCCCCAGTGTCCGGCGCAATTTGAGGAGCCCCACTAGGGACCCTCCCGCCGCTGCAGGCCGGAGGCACTCTGCTCCGGCAGGTTTGCGGTCGGGGAGGATTTCTGTGCGACGGCGGGACCCAGCGGAACGCGGGCGTGGGGCCGTCCCTCCTCCCCTTCTTCCCTACGTGATGTGGCGGTGAGTGGAGCGGCTGAATCCCCTGGCATGAGGCCGGCCGGGGAGGCAGTCAGGCATGGGAGCTTACCTGTCACGGGAGACGCCCGTACCCAGCAGCACGCGCGCTCCTGGAGGAGTGGCGGGTTCACCTGCAGGAACAGGGGGGAGTATTGGGCCTGCAGAGCTGGTCCTGCAGCGTCGCAGCCTGGTCATCCCGGCTGGTCGGCAGCATGTGCAATGAGGAGGAGGGGCGGAGCTAGAGTCCCCTGCGGCCGCATGTGCAGACTGAGTTGTAATGGTGGCTGGGGAGTCCCAGGAAGAGGGAGAACTGACCGACAATGCTGAAGTGGATCATGAGGAGGATGTCCCACCTCTGAGAGGACTGCTTCGTGGTGATGTGACGGCCGGTGGAGAGTCAGGACGTCGTGATGGGGCCCTTACGGTGGCTGATGGGGATGCTGCCCAGGGACAGCCAGGTGAGGGCGCTTTGGCGCAATTGTTGGATGTGCAGGGTGGGGGGGTCTGTTTAACCTGTGGGGAATGTTGGGGTTGGGCATCATGAGCGTATGGTACAAGGCGTTTTGTCTGGGATGTAGCAATGGTTGGCATGCATGGGGGGGTTCACAAGGCGGTTTAGAGTCCCCTCCGATGGCGTGGTCGGCTTTAGGGCTGCTGCCTGATATGAATGTCCTGGTTGCGCTGCCATCCATTGCGGGGCCTATGGGGGCGACTGGAGCTGGCGTGGTTGAAATGGGCTCGCCAGGGGTAGCGACGGTGGAGGGCGTTTCGCCCGGGTTGGTGGATGCTTCGGCGGGTTCTGGCAAAAAGCCTGATGAGAGTGGGGCCAAAGCCAAAGCGGTGGAGGACGTGAGGCTTGCGGACGCAGCAAAAGGGGAGGTGTATGTGTGTTTTGAAGGTCCATTAGGCGCTCACTTGAAAGGGGAGATCAAGGAGAAGATTTGAAAGGACGAGTACGTTGAAATCTTCTCTTTGTTATCTCTGGAAAAATTTAATTTGGATAGGGTTAAACCAGACGAAAGTAAAAAGGACAAGGAGGAGATGCAGCGTTATCGCTTGATTCCTCGTACTTTTTCAAATTGGCTGCAGGCGTTTGCGATATTGGCCAGTGTGGTGGGGGAGAAGGCACTGGAAAATTCTTTGGCGCTGCTTTGCTATATAGATGGGATTGGTGAAGCTTATCGGGTGTACGGTGGCGTGGCGTGGTTACGGTACGACGAGCAGTTTCGCCAGAGGAAGTCGGTGCGGCCTAGTTTGCGTTGGGACCATGCGGACATTAGTCTAGGGATGCGGCTTATGGCGGCCCCAAAAGGGGGTGCAGTCCTTTCTCGGAGCAGCCGAGGGTTCCTCTGCAGTGGGGTCCTCGGCTGGTTCACGCAAAGGCTGTTGTTGACAGTTCAACAAACAAGGGACACTGCAAGTTCTTGTCAGAATGTTCTTGTCGGTGTTTCAAGCGGGGAAAAGGTAAGGGTACGGATGTTGGACAGAAGCGGGGCGACTCCGGTGAGGGTAGCAGAGATGCTGCGGTTCCTCGTGAGGTATCCAGATAAGTCGGCAGCGGAATTATTGCGATCTTGGTTTTCGGACGGTTTTCGTATCCCTTGTTGATTGGATGGTACGGGGTGTGTTTATAAGAATTTGGCATCGACATTAGCTCAATCAGGGATAGTTTCGGAAGAAATCGCGACGGAAGCTCAGCTGGGGTGGATTGCAGGTCGTTTTTACGATCCACCTTGGCCTGACATGTGGGTTTCTCCGTTGGGCTTCGCCCCATAGAAGGAACCTAACAAATCTTGCCTCATTCACCACCTGTTGTACCCTGCGGGTGGGTCGGTGAATGACGGCATTAACCCCGACTTATGTTCTATGTCTTATACGTCGTTTGATACCGCCGTTGCGTGGGTGAGAAAATTCGGCAGAGGGTCCTTGTTAGCAAAAACCGACATCGAGGCGACCTTTCGGTTGCTGCCGGTGCATCCCGATAGCTTTCAATTGCTGGGGTTGTGCTGGCAAAGGGCTTTTTATGTGGATTGTTGTCTTCCAATGGGCTGTTGGATCTCGTGTTCATATTTTGAGACGTACAGTACATTTTTGGAGTGGGTAGTGCAACAGGAGGGTAGCTGGATGTCAGTGTTGCATTACCTGGATGATTTTTTGTTTGCTGGCCCCCCGGGTTCGCGGGTCTGCTCTATTTTGCTGTGTACAATGGAATAAAACGGAAGGTCTGTCGACGCAGGTTAAGTTCTCAGGTATCATAATTGATACTGTGCGGATGGAGTGCAGACTACCGGCAGAAAAAGTGGTTGATTTGCGTGATACTATAGCTCGCATGGGGGGGATGCGTAAAGCACAGCTTCGGGTGGTTCAGTCCTGGTTAGGCAAATTGAATTTTGCTTGTAGGATATTGCCTATGGGGAGGGTGTTCTGCCGCTGGCTTGCCTTAGCTACGGCGGGGGTGGCGGGACCTCATCATTTTGTTGACCTGGAGATGCATACGGATGCGTCTGGAGTGCATGGGTTTGGTGCATATTTTCAGGGGGAGTGGTGTGCATGTGCGTGGCCGTCTTATTGGCGGGATGAGGGGCTGGTTTCTAATTTGGCATTGTTAGAATTGTTCCTCATCGTCTTGGCGGCTAAGACATGGGTTGAGCGTTTGAGGAATAAAAGGGTGCGTTTTTGTTGTTACAATTTGGGTGTGGTGCAGGCCATTAACAAACAGACGGCCAGTCCCTCCCCCCAGTGGTGAGACTGTTGCATCAACTGGTGCTGCGGTGTCTTCGTTTGAATGTGTGTTTTGTTGTTGCTCCTGTTCCTGGCATTGTTAATGATATCGCCGATTCTCTCTCTCGGTTTCAGTGGGACAGGTTTCGCAGGTTGGCCCCGGGAGCAGAACAACATGGGAAGTCCTGCCCTCTCTGGCTGTGGTCTAGGGGTATCGGCGGCACTGATAAGACGGTCTGTGAGTGTGTAAAGGATTTGTCTGACACAGCTTCTGTGTCGACGCCCATGGTTAATCAGCCTGCATCTGTTCATAGGTTTGCTAGAGTGACTCGATCTGCTACCACTCAGGCTGGTAGACTGAGGAGTGGGAGAGCCTATCGCAGCCTGGCCAGACGGTTCTAGCTCCTGCCCTTGGTCTACTTATACCTTCATTTGCTGCTTGTCCTTTGCCTGTGATTCTCCTGTTTCCTGGCTCTGCTGTTCCTGCTGTTACCATTGACCTCTGCTTCATATTGACCCTGGCTTGACTGACTATTCTCCTGCTTTGCATTTGCAAGGATTGATGCTACAAGTAGGCGTGCTTGCATCGGATGATTCCTTGTTGACATTGTTGCTATATTTTTTCGTTTGTCTTTTAGCGAAGGGGCATCTTTTTCAGTGGCATCGCAGAGGGTGGCCGCGGTGGCATTTTGGTGTAAGTTAAAGGGGGTTCTTGATGTGTCCAAGTCCTTTTTGGTTCGACAGGCATTGAGGGGTTACCGCAGAGGAGGAGTTCAGCGGGATGCTAAGCGCCCCATATCGTTTGAGTTGTTGTGGAGGTTGTGTACCAGTCTGGGTGGAGTGTGTACTTCACAGTATGAGGCGTGTCTGTTCCAGGCTGCATTCTTGGTGTTTTTTGGGGCTCTTAGCAATTTCTGAGTTGGTAGCACAGAGTGGTTTGGTGGTTTGCTGGCGGATGAAGTCGCGGTAATGGGGGGGTCACATGTCTTGTTTACTTCGGCGGTCTAAGACTGACAAAGGAGGAAAGGGGGTAAAAGTGGTGTTGTCACATTTGGAGGGCTCTCCATGGTGCCCTTTGGGGTGTGTGGAGCATTTTTTGGATATTCGGAAGATGGGTGGGGGCCCCTTACTGATACACATGAATGGCAGCTTCTTGTCTAGGTTTCAGTTTGTTGCAGTTTTCTGGAAGTTTTTGGTGTCCCTGGGTTTGAACTCTAGGGAATTTTGTTCACATTCATTCTGGATTGGGGCAGTTACGGAGGCATCCCGGTGGGGGCTAGGGGATGCTGTTATCAAGAAGATTGGGCGTTGGGAATCTGCCAAGTTCAAGGGTTATGTTCGTCCTCAGTTGTTATAGTGCTGGGGGACTTTGCTTGTAGATGCTGGGGTGTTGTGGTTATATTTGTCTGCTATTTTATTATTTGTGTTTTCAGGAGCGGAGGAGTGTCTGTCGTGGATTGTTGGCCATTCATACGTGTACTGGGGTGCGCTGCGGGCTGACGTTCGACCTGACGGTCGGCAATTGGGCTTCAATAGGTCGGAGATACAGGTTCGCTGGTTAAGGCTTCGGAGTATGCTCTGGAATAGGGTATTGTCAGAGGTCCAGTTCTATGCAGGTATGGATAGGCCACCAAATATTTTGTTGTTACATGTCGGGGGTAATGATTTAGGACTCCTCCCCTCTAGGGAGTTTGTGCGGGATATCAAGTTGGATCTTTTGAGGCTCTGGTCGTCTTTTCCCAATTTGATTGTGATTTGGTCGGATATTGTGGCCAGACAGACCTGGCGTCACGCTAGGAGTGTGGAGGGTTTGAACAGGGCACGGGCGAAAATTAATAAAGGGGTGTCACGTTTTGTCTGCCGTAACGGTGGTTTGGCAGTGCGACACAAGGACCTGGAGATGTTGTCCCCGGGATTTCGCCGAAGCGATGGGGTTCACCTTAGCCCGGTAGGCATAGATATATGGTTTCATGCTGTTCTTTGTAGAGTTTCTATACTACTAGAATTCTTCAACTTTGCATGTGTGCGTATATTGGGGGTATTTTCTTGTATACAAATTGTACGTTTATTGCCTAAACTTGTTTCTGGTATTTTGATTATACATCTGGCCAGGTTGTATTTTAAATTGCATTTGTACTTTGTTTGGTAATTAGTTTTACCCTACTCCATATATTTATATCAATTAAACAATTATATATTTTCTATTAGCTCTGATGAGTACTGGATATGTCCTAGATACATTTTTTATTTTTTGTTTTTCTATAGATATGTGGTGTCTGGGACTGCAGGATGGATTGGAATTAGCTCTGAGGGTGTGGCGAGACGGCCTCCAGTAAGGAGTCACTGTTGTCCGTCTGTGGCGGAGAGAAGGGGTCATTGGAGGCAGAAATTTTATGGTTAGGTGCACGAAAATGGCCCGGGGATCTGAATTTATGGTGAAATACAACGAATGGAGTTCCTGGGGGGAAGGAGCCCCTCAGGAATAGTTGGATAAGTTGTATTCGGTGCCCTTAGGCCAGGTTTGGACGGCTAGGGGTAAGGAGTTTTTACCTCACTTGGAAAGTGGGGGTTAAACAATGGAGACTGCCTCTAAGGATCGTTTTTCCCCATAAAGCGGAGAAAATAGAATGGGGTAAAATGTTCTAGGATGTTTTTTGGAATATTTGCATAACAATGTTTATCTGTCATATATACTGTATTATTATGTAAAGTTATTAAAGTTATTTCTGAGAATATTTGTTTAATAAATATGGCTGCTATGGCCTTTCACCATAACGGTAGTAGAGTTTTTATTTAATGCGAAAAGTGGGGCCATGGGTGAGCCGGGTGTTAATCTTCTGTTCTTAAAGTCAGGAGAGCAATGGAGCGGGGTGAAACCGTAGCAGAGTGCGGCTTGACTGGGGGAGAAGTAAGCATTCTCTTTAATAGTTAGGTATCTGTGTTCCCTCTAAATTGTAAAGTGCTGCGTAATATGTTGGCACTATATAAATTAAGATTATTATTATATGGGATATGGTGTCTGCAATATTACTTTAGGTCACTAGGTGGGGGTAGGTGCATGGCCAGGGTAGGGGTTAAAAAAGGAGGCGTCAAGGGGACGGTACCTCAGTTGGTGCCAGCACAGAGAAGTTCCCACCCACCCGCCCGGTAGTGTTATGGGAGGGGGGGGGGTTCTTGTTGTTTGTCATAGCAGTTTTACTTAGGATCGGGAACAAGGGGTCCTTGGAGGCAGAAATTTTATGGTCAGGTGCACAAAAATGGGCCATGCATCTGAATTTATGGTGAAATACAATGAATGGAGTTCCTGGGGGGAAGGAACCCCCCAGGAATAGTTGAATAAGTTGTATTCGGTGCCCTTAGGCCAGGTTTGGACGGCTAGGGGTAAGGAGTTTTTACCTTACTTGGAAAGTGGGGGTTAAAAAATGGAGACTGCCTCTAAGGATCGTTTTTCCCCATAAAGTGGAGAAGATAGAATGGGGTAAAATGTTCTAGGATGTTTTTTGGAATATTTGCATAACAATGTATATCTGTCATATATACTGTATTATTATGTAAAGTTCTTAACGTTATTTATGAGAATATTTGTTTAATAAATATGGCTTCTATGGCCTTTCACCATAACGGTAGTAGAGTTTTTATTTAATGGGAAAGGTGGGGCCATGGGTGAGCCAATCTACTGTCCTTAAAGTCATGTTATTTGTTTTATTTTCATGACTATTCACTCTTACTAAACCATTTATAAATCTCTTTTAACTGATTACTTAAAGATTTAAAACAAGTTTGCTAAAATTATAAGGCCTCAAGCACACAAGCACACATCCGTGGCCCTTTATATGGTCGCAAATCACGGATCCGCAAAACACGGACCGCGCACGGATGCCGTAGTTTTAACGGACCAATGAATAGAATGGCCGAGACTGGAATAGGACCTGTTCTATAATTTGCAGAACGGACACACGGATCTGTAAAAAAACAAAAAACGGATGTGTCCATGGTCCCTTAGAAAACTGATAGCACGCTGAAGAATATTACTGACGTGTGCTTGAGGCTTAAAGAGGCTCTGTCACCAGATTTTGCAACCCCTATCTGCTATTGCAGCAGATCGGCGCTGCAATGTAGATTACAGTAACGTTTTTATTTTTTAAAAACGAGCATTTTTGGCCAAGTTATGACCATTTTCGTATTTATGCAAATGAGGCTTGCAAAAGTACAACTGGGCGTGTTGAAAAGTAAAAGTACAACTGGGCGTGTATTATGTGCGTACATCGGGGCGTGTTTACTACTTTTACTAGCTGGGCGCTCTGACGAGAAGTATCATCCACTTCTCTTCAGAACGCCCAGCTTCTGGCAGTGCAGACACAGCCGTGTTCTCCAGAGATCACGCTGTGTTGTCACTCACAGGTCCTGCATCGTATCAGACGAGCGAGGACACATCGGCACCAGAGGCTACAGATGATTCTGCAGCAGCATCGGCGTTTGCAGGTAAGTCGATGTAGCTACTTACCTGCAAACGCTGATGCTGCTGCAGAATCATCTGTAGCCTCTGGTGCCGGTGTCCTCGCTTGTCTGACACGATGCAGGACCTGTGAGTGACGACACAGCGTGATCTCTCGAGAACACGGCTGTGTCTGCACTGCCAGAAGCTGGGCGTTGTGAAGAGGAGTGGATGACACTTCTATACACAACGCCCAGCTAGTAAAAGTAGTAAACACGCCCCGATGTACGCACATAATACACGCCCAGTTGTACTTTTACTTTTCAACACGCCCAGTTGTACTTTTGCAAGCCTCATTTGCATAAATACGAAAATGGTCATAACTTGGCCAAAAATGCTCGTTTTTTTAAAAAATAAAAACGTTACTATAATCTACATTGTAGCGCCTATCTGCTGCAATAGCAGATAGGGGTTGCAAAATCTGGTGACAGAGCCTCTTTAAGGTGATCCTGTTTACTGCCCCTGATTTCTTGGTATTATCTCCACCACAACTTTTGTAATGCTTTAAAAATTCCTGTTTTGAATACTTTCATGTCAGTGCAGCTACTTTGTCTTTTTAGCTGCAGTTCTCATTTTCTATTTACTCTCTGTGTAAGTTCTTCTTGTTCTGTTTTATTAGGATGTTTTTTCGGAAGAGGAACACATTAACCCGTTAGTGACCGGCCCATAGTCTTTTTACGTCGGTCACTAACGGGCCTTATTCCGATGCCATAGACTTTTTACGTCGCGGCATCGGAATAAGTAAACAGAGCAGGGAGCTGTCAAATCTCCCTGCTCTCAGCTGCCAGAGGTAGCTGGGGGCGTCCCTGCTCTGCCGGGTGAGATCGATATTAGTATCGATCTCACCCGTTTAACCCCTCAGATGCGGTGCACAATAGCGTGCACCGCATCTGAGTGGTTTTGGAGAGAGGGAGCCCTCCCTCTCATCCCACCGGCACCCGGCGATACGATCGCCGAGTGTCTGTGTCTCCCATGGCAGCCGGGGGTCTAATAAAGGCCCCCAGGTCTGCCAGTAATGAATGCCTGCTAGATCATGCCGGAGGCATGACCTAGCAGATGCCTGTTTGTTTTAAACGGACAGGCAGTAATACACTGCAATACAAAAGTATTGCAGTGTATTATAATAGCGATCGCAGAATCGCATATTATAGTCCCCTAGTGGGACTAGTAAAAAAGTAAAAAAAAGTTGAATAAAGTTAATTTAAAAAAAAATGTGAAAAAAAAATGAAAAACCCAGCTTTTCCCCTTACAAAATGCTTTACTATTAAAAAAACAAAATAAAGTTAAAAAGTTACACATATTTGGTATCGCGTGTCCGTAACGACCCCGACTATAAATCTATTACATTATTTAACCCTCACGGTGAACGCCATAAAAAATGTAATAAAAAACTTTGGAAAAATTGCTGTTTTCTGTGAACCCTGACTTTAAAAAAATGGGATAAAAAGTGATCAAAAAGTCGCATCTACTCCAAAATGGTACCAATAAAAACTGCAAGTCTTCCCGCAAAAAAAAAGCCCTCATACAACCGCATCGGCGAAAAAATAAAAACGCTATGGCTCTTCAAATATGGAGACGCAAAAACAAATAATTTTGAAAAAAAAGCGTTTTTACTGTGTAAAAGTAATAAAACATACAAAAACTATACAAATTTGGTATCGTTGCAATCGTAACAACACGCTGAATAAAGTTATTGTGTTATTTATATCACACGGTAAACGGCGTAGATTTAAGACGCGTAAAAGAGTGGCGAAATTTCAGGTTTTTTTCTATTTCCCCCCAAATAAAAGTTAATAAAAGTTAATCAATAAATAATATGTCCCCCAAAATGGTGCTATTAAAAAATACAACTTGTCCCGCAAAAAACAAGACCTTATACAGCTATGTCGACGCAAAAATGAAAAGGTTATAGCTCTTGGAATGCGACGATGGAAAAACTTAAAAAATGGCTCGGTCATGAAGGTTTAATATAGGCTGGTCATTAAGGGGTTAAATATGAAAAGTATACCGTAGCCAAGTTTAGAAATTGTGTCCTGATAAAGCTTGCAACACATAAAAGTAAATCTAGGCCATACCACTTCAACATTTTTTTTCAATGAAGGGACACACATCACCCTTTTATTCTCTCCAATATATAAAGGGTTAGGACCTTCTTGGCTAATGAGATAGATGTGGCCATACACAAGTCCATAAAGACAATATAAGGTCAATGCACATGGCAAAGCTGCATACACTGATCCTGTGTGGCGGCATATGGTGTCCACGTGTTTCCATATTACAGAGCTGTAGGCACTCCAAGCCCTGCCGTATAGTGCATACGTGAACATTGCTTCAAAGCGGATCTGTCACCAGTTTACTAATGCCCTATCTCCTAAGTAATCTAATAGGCGCTATGATGCTGATAACTACAATGTGATTTTAATTAAAAAAACTTTTATATTTGCAAAATTATGTGCATTTTTCTAAATATCCTAATTTGGCTTTACTTGCCAAATGGGAGGTTACTCTTTCTTTTCAATCTGGGCGGTGTAATGTTTTCTGTATGACGCTGTCAATCAGCATGCAGCTTCTCCCCCTTCCCTGCCCAACAACTCCAGTTGTGTCACAGAACTGCTAGAATCTCATCTTCCATATGCGACCAGAACCGCTGTTCTAGGTGCTCCACAGCCTGAGATATGGCTATTTGAAGCGATCCCCCCTCCCTCCAGCCTCAGTCTCTCACACTATGTGAAGCAGCTTCATGCTGATGGGACAGAGTTAGATGCTGTGAGGTAGCTCCACCTCCGGAGAATCGCTGCTGTTGACTAGTATAGCCTCATTTGCATATTTAGCGCAAAGGTCATAACTTTTAAAATAATATATTTTTTGGGACACAATTTTCACTAGCATTCTCAGTGTGACAGTGCCTATTAGATTAGCTAGGAGATTGGGCATTACTAAACTAGTGACAGATCCTCCTTAAAGACGCTCTGTCACCACATTATAAGTGGCCTATCTTCTACATAATATGATCGGCACTGTAATGTAGATTACAGCAGTGTTTTTTATTTAGAAAAACGATCATTTTTGACGGAG
Organism: Rhinoderma darwinii; assembly: GCF_050947455.1. Taxonomy (NCBI): domain Eukaryota; kingdom Metazoa; phylum Chordata; class Amphibia; order Anura; family Rhinodermatidae; genus Rhinoderma; species Rhinoderma darwinii. The sequence goes on from NC_134689.1 coordinate 342,256,403, forward strand.
TTCTGAGCGATTTTAGCTTTATGCTAATGACTTTCTTAATGCCCAACTGCGTGATTTACTTTTTGGCCAAGTGGGCGTTGTGGAGACAAGTGTATGATGCTGACCAATCAGTGACCAATCAGCATCATACACTTCTCTCCATTCATTTACACAGCACATAGTGTTCTAGCTAGATCACTATGTGCAGCCACATACACACACATTAACGTTACTCAAGTGTCCTGACAATGAATAGGCATCATCTCCAGCCAGAACGTGATGTCTATTCACAATCCTGACACTTCAGTAACGTTTGTGTGAGATTTACAGCAAGGCAAGCGTAATCTTGTTTTAAATGACCGTTTACAGCGCAATCTCGCGAGATTACGCTTGCCTTACTATAAATCTCACACAAACGTTACCGAAGTGTCAGGATTCTGAATAGACATCACGTTACTCAATGCTCAAGTTACTGCTCCTCCTGCTCTATAACATGCTGCCTGTAGATTGGACATCATGTTTAACAGGTTACCTTTAAAGTCTGTGGATTAATTTTACGTAATTACATTTTCTTGGTTACCTGTTTCATTGTGTAGAGGTTCATTGAAGAAAAAAATGGTAAGTCCCAACAAAGAACCCATATACAGTAGGACTAAACAACAGTTCTTAGTAGGTTTTTTTTCAGTCATTCCTCACCAACTTTCTGTATGTATACTAATGGTATGTTCACACGCAAACTCAAAAACGTCTAAAAATACAGAGCTATTTTCAAGGGAAAACAGCTCTTGATTTTCAGAAGTTTTTTAAGCCGCTCGCGATTTTTGTGGCGGTTTTCGTGGCGTTTTTTACGGCCATTTCTATAGAGTCTATGAAAAACAGCTCCAAAAACGGCTTAAGAAGTGACAGGCACTTCTTGTTTGCGGCCGTTTTTTTATTCAGCCGTTTTTCAAACGTTTTTCTGCTTCCGATTTTTCTGCTGTTTTTCGGCCGTTTACGGCTGAAAATAAGCCGTGTGAACATACCCTTATAGAGGCAGGTGAGATGTACCACCAACACCATACAGGACTTCTAAGCAAATGGGATAAACTCAGCCTCACCAGAGTTTATCACATCTACAGTCCGCATAGCATTCCTAGTCATATAATGAAGTAAAGTAAAGACATCTATGAAGTATGACATCTATGATTGTAGATATTATATTGATATTATATTGATAGGAAACATTTTTATGGATTTATCACATTGCAGAAAGGGCTGGAGCACTGTCACCAACTTCCTGCAGCTCCTTAGGCTTGATAATAGCCAACACATTTCTGTGTATTTCATGGTTAACAGACCAAATATATATAAATAAATATATATATATTCAGAGTTCAATACTATATATATATATTCGTCCAATAAGAGAAAGGCTCCATGTAAAGAGCCGAAACGTCGCACAGGGGCTAATAAAAAGCCGTTTTTTCACCACTATTTGGAGTGCTGTCTCTTATTGGACGAATATTGAGGAATTGGGAGCTGTGATCGGGCTCCTGGGACGTGCACCCACCTGTATTTCTGACTGGTGCTGCTGGATGGTGGACTTATATATATATACATATATATATATATATATATATATATATATATACATATACACACACACATATATAACATATATATAATATTAAACTCTGAATATAGCACCAACATGTTCTGTATCAGTCCCTGTCCTCAATGGGGCTTACAATATAACACACACACACACACCCCACACACACACACACACACACACACGACCCCAGTGCTGCAATACCAATCATAGCCCACAGACAAGTGTGGTGCTATTTCTGAAAAATCTGCACTTTTTTTCTAATCTCGGACACTCCCTTTAAGACAGTAATGAATTCATTACATTAGGAAATTATGTTGTTTTGGAGTTTTCCTTTAACTCAAGTAATGCCATGAATCCTGTCCTCTGGAATGTGCTACCCCAGACAATCAGATTAATTCCCAATATCCACAGTTTTAAACGTGCCCTGAAAACACATCTATTTAGACAGGCCTATAACATTCCCTAATCTGACTCCTTTCCATGGCCCTCCATTTAGATTAGTCATCAGAATAAGATTCCCTCACACTCCTTCTCTTCATGTCCGTCATACACGGATACTGGCTGGTGACCGGCTCCTGCAGCTTTATGTTACCACCGCATGTGTATAAAAATGGCCGGACCATTGTACAGAACAAACACTATTACACTTTGTGTCTCCCTTATTTCCTCATAGATTGTAAGCTCTTGCGAGCAGGGTCCTCACTCCCCAGGTTTGAATTGTAAATGAACTTTGTCACTATGTAATGTCTGATATTGTTTGTTTCATGTTCCCTCTAAATTGTAAAGTGCTGCGTAATATGTTGGCGCTATATAAATAAAGATTATTATTATTATTATTATTATTGTTGCACTGTTCATCAATGTTGTATAGCTTCTCTTAATACTAGTCTTTGTTCTTGAATGAAGGTACATTATACAGGACAGCACATGTTATATTGCTGAGTGATTTAATCTCACAATCAAAACATATGCTCTAACCGAGAACAGGGATTTCTTAGCGGGAACAGTGGACAGTGGTTAAACAGATTGTGTGTTGAGAGGGCCTCTCTGTGATCTTGCTAGTTGGAAGATGATGACAGCCTGTAAGCCATGGCTAAGGTAAAAGGTCTGTAGATACAGTCAGCCTAGCAGTTAAACCCTGAGACTAAACAGGAGTCATGAAAAAGCAGTTTGCAAGAGTATGTCTGAAGTCATTAAGTGTCAAAGGGAACAATGCAAAGGCTTTGGCAATCAGGGTAATTTCAAGGCTGTTTGGTCATTAATCATTCTTTGACAATCTGAAGGGCCCAGTCACTCTTTAAAAGCTCAGCTGTCTGAGAAAAAAGTAACCAGAGACCAGAGGTAAGGTTACAGCCTCATCAGAACCCGCCTTTAATATAGGACAAGCTCCCAGTAGTTCCTAGGCAGAAATTACCGTATAGGAAACACTGGGCAGATGAGCAAGTTTTCATTCTGTGCAATTATTTCGACCAATTTGCAGTAACATTCCCAGTTCTCATGAAGAATTCTAGACTAAAAAGCTCTAAATGAAAAGTATTCTCCTAAACTGATCCACCAAATCACAGAATACATATGGATGCCTAGTCGGTAATTGAGAGCAAGGGGGGATTCACACGAACGTGTATTGGGTCCGTGCGGGCCGCGTGTTTTTCACGCGCCACGCACAGACCAATACAAGTCTATGGGGCAGTACAGACAGTCCGTGCTTTTTGCGCAGCGTTTGTCAGCTGCGCAAAAAGCGCGACATGCTTAATATCTCCGCGTATTTCGCGCATCACGCACCCATTGAAGTCAATGGGTGCGTGAAAACCACGCAGGTCGCACGGAAGCACTTTCGTGCGAACCGACTGAAACAGCGCACCAGCTGTCAAAAGGATGAATGTAAACAGAAAAGCACCACGTGCTTTTCTGTTTCCAAACATCCAAACGGAGTGTCTTTGAGATGAGCGAACCCGGACAACCGAACCGAACTTCACCGGGTTTGGCCGAACCCGGCAAAAAAAATTCCGGTACGTGACGTCAGGAGATAGTCACTGTCCAGGGTGCTGAAAGAGTTAAACTGTTTCAGCACCATGGACAGTGACTTCCGATCCCAATATACATGAACCTGTAAAAAAAAAACGAAGTTCTGACTTACCGATAACTCCCGGCTTCTTCCTCCAGTCTGACCTCCCGGGATGACAATTCAGTCCAAGTGACAGCTCCAGCCAATCACAGGCCAAGCACAGGCTGCAGCGGTCACATGGACTGCCGCGTCATCCAGGGAGGTGGGGCCCGATGTCAAGAGAGGCGCGTCACCAAGGACGCGTCACCAAGGCAACGGCCGGGAGGGAAGTTCTCGGTAAGTACAAACTTTTTCTTTTTTTTTAACAGGTTACTCGATATAGTGATCGGAATGCACTGTCGAGGGTGCTGAAAGAGTTACTGCCGATCAGTTAGCTCTTTCAGCACCTTGGACAGTGACGGGCGTCGACTAGCCTCATCTCTATGATGGCGGCTGCGCGAAAATCACGCAGCCGCGCATCATACACGGATGACACACGCAGCTGTCAAGTAGTTTTTGCGCGCGCAAAACGCTGCATTGTTTGCGCGCGCAAAAACGCAACGTTCATATGAATCTGCCCCAATACTGTCATGCTACGGTCTAAATAATAATGTTATACCGTGCCTTAATAATGGCACCATACAATGCCCAAATGACAATGCTATACAAAGCTTAAATATTACCTACCTATCAACCTACCAGAAAGTAAATAAGAGATAACGTAATAGTAAATTCATATTTCATTATTTACATTTTTATTAAAAATAACCACATGGCTATTATTATAGCAAATGACACAGTGGAGTCACATTATTATGACCACCAGCTAATATCCAGAGTAACTGCCGTGTGCAGCACAGACAGCAGCTAGACGGACTGGGAGTGACTCAATAAGGTGCTGGCAGTGCATCCCGCATTTCTTGGAAGGTGCGTGGGGGAGGATCCATAGAGCGAACAATACGATCGAGGTGGTCCCACAGATGCTCAATTGGGTTCAAGTCTGGCGAATTAGAGGTCCGGGAAGTACTTGGAAGTCTTGGTCGTGCTATTCCAACCACTGACGGACATTTCTATCTGTGTGACATGTCGCATTGTCTTGCTGGAAGATTCCATCTGCCACAGGGAAGACAAACAGCATGTATGAGTGGACATGATCTGCAACGATGAATTGATACCCAGATCGATTCAGAGTGCCTTCCACATGGATGAGTGGACCCAGAGAATGGCATGAAAAAATTTCTCAGACCCACGCATTGCCGCCACTAGCTTCCATTCTTCCAGCCAGTGGTGTAACTACCGCTGTAGCGGCAGCTATGTGGCCCGTGGCATGAGGGTGCCTGTGTTGGCGGGTGGCACGGCCCCCCCATGCCCGGTGGTGGCGCTAGCAGCCGTTATGGCTGTTACAGCGGTAGTGACACCACTACCGGGCCTGCGCTGTTCGACCCCTAATATTTATGGGCTGGACGGCAAGGGCCCCCTCATGTCCGGTGGCGTCGCTAGCACCGGTGGGGGCCCCGGTGCTAGCGACAGCCACATTCACTTGTATCTGCGTCCTCAGGTCGCAGATGCAATTGATTAATATAGGCTGCACGCCACATTAGGCCTGCAGCGTATAAGGCACTGGGAGGACTCCCTGCGCAGGTCAGCGTGATGACGTCACTGTATCACGCTGGCGTGCACAAGTGTTCTGCCCAGAGGATGTACAGAGCACCGTCCGTCATGGGAAAGGGGCAAGGTAAGTGCAAGGGGGGGCTGTGTGGCAATATACAGAGGGGGTTGCTGTGTAGCACTATATACAAGGGGGGGAGCAGAATGGCACTATATACAAGGGTGGGAGCAGGGTGGCACTATATACAAGGGAGGGGTGCTGTGTGGCACTATATACAAGGAAGGAGGGACTGTGTGGCATTATATACAGGGAGAGCTGTATGGCGCTATCTACAGCGGGGCTTTATGGCGATATCTACAGGGGGGCTGTATGACACTTTCTACAAGGGGAGGTGGGGGACGCTATCTACAAGTGGGGCGTGACACTGTCTGCAGGGGGGGCTGCATAACACTGTCTACAGCGGGGCTGTATGGCACAATCTACAAGAGGGGCTGTATAGCACTGTCTACATGGAGGCTGTATGGCACACTCTACAGGGGGCACTATCTACAAAGGAGGCTGTGTGTGGCACCTAAGGGGGGGCCCAGGCCCAGTCAAACGTATGCTATGGGACCCAGTCATTCATAGTTACGCCCCTGCTTCCAGCAATGATTGCAGGGTGTTTGTTATCTGATATTTCTCGCCTGACACGCCAACGTTCATCCGTTCGATGAAGCAGAAAACGTGACTCATCAGAGTAGGCAACCCTTTGGCAATCATTGGTAGTCGAATTCCAATACAGCTGTGCAAATGTAACCTTTTTTTTCTGATGCACCTTTGTTAGCATGGGAGCAGTGACCATCCATGTGCTTCAGAGCCCCATACACAGTAGGGTTTGCTGAACTGTTTTAGACACATATCTGGTAGCTCCATTGTTGATTTTCATGGTGAGCTGCTCCACTGTAGCGTGTTGTTCGGCTCTTGCGCATCTTCGTATCCGACGTTCACCTTTCACATCAATGGCACGTAGTGCTCAGAAGTTTCCACGCCAGTTATTCCCAATGGTGCCATTTGTCCACTCACGATACACTTTCACCACAGCAGCACGCAAACAGTTCAAAAACTGCGCTGTTTAAGACATACTGCCACTCTTGGCCCAAAAGCCAATAATCATCCCTTTTTGCAACTCAGATAAATCGCCCCTTTTACCCATGGCAACAGCGAGTAATTTGTGTTTAGACAGCCTATCGCACACCTTATATACCCACCAAGTCAGCCCACGACACATCACTTCCATCATGAGCTACGTGCTACCGACATCAAAAGTAGGAGGTGGTCATCAGGGCCGGCTCCAGGTTTATGTGGGCCCATGGGCGACACAGACTTAATAGGCCCCTTTGCGGGGGAACTCACGGTGGCAGTAAAATGGCAGAAAACATCACTTTGTGTGCCCATATAGAAGTTAGGCCCCCACATTGTACCCCCATAAATGTAATGCCCTCTGCAGATAGTGCCCCACAGCCCCCCTTCCAGGTAGTGCCACACAGCCCCCCTCCCTAGTAGTGCCACACAGACCCCCAGGTAGTGCAACACAGCCCACCTCCCAGGTAGTGCCACACAGCCCCCACCTCCCAGGTAGTGCCACACTGCCCCCACCTCCCAGGTAGTGCCACACAGCCCCCTCCTCCCAGGTAGTGCCACACAACCCCCTTCCCTGGTAGGGCCACACAGCCCCCCTCCCTGGTAGTGTCACACAGCCCACCCCAGGTAGTGCCACACAGCCCCCCTCCCAGGTAGTGCCACACAGCCCCCCTCCCTGGTAGGGCCACACAGCCCCCTCCCTGGTAGTGCCACACACCCCCCTCCTAGGTAGTGCCACACAACCTTCACCTCCCAGGTAGCGCCACACAGCTCCCAGGTAGCGCCACACAGCCCCCACCACCCAGATAGCGCCACACAGCTCCCTCCTCCCTGGTAGGGCCACACAGCCCCCTCCCTGGTAGGGCCGCACAGCCCCCCTCCCTGGTAGGACCACACAGCCCCCCTCCCTGGTAGTGCCACACAGCCCCCTCCCAGGTAGTACCACACAGCCCCCCCTCCCAGGTAGTGCCACACAGCCCCCCCTCCCAGGTAGCCCCACACAGCCCCTCCCTCCCAGGTAGTGCCACAGCCCCCCTCCCTGGTAGTGCCACACAGCCACCCTCCCTGGTAGTACCACACAGTCTACCTCCCTGTAGGTAGCGCCTTTGGGGTTCCCTTTAGGAGTGGAATCCCCAGCCAGAGCATTGCCGATGCTCTTGCTGGAGATTCGGCTTCAGGAGAAACCCCTGATGTCACTGTCCATATATGGACATTGTTGTCAGGGGCAACCCTAGAGCCATAGCCCTGGACAGAGAACTACTAGCATTCTGCCTAGTACTCCTGCTCTGCTCCTGACATCACTGTCCATATATGGATAGTGATGTCTGGAGCAGAGCTGAAGTCCTAGGCAGAGTGCTAGTAAAGCCTCTGCTCCAGCTCTGGGAAAGACCTGACATCACTGTCCATATATCCCTAGTGGGATATGTCAAAATCCCGAGCAGAGCGCTACTAGCACTATGCCTGGGACACTGCTCTGCTCTTGACAACACTGTCCATATATGGACAGTGATGTCTGGGGCTTCCACAGAGACAGAATCCTGGAGCAGAGCCGCTTGTAGCGCTCGGCTTGGGACTCCTCCTCTCCCTCTGACAGCACTGTCCATATTTGGACACTTATGTCAGGGGCTTCCCCAGAAAGGGAGTGTCCCGGAGCAGAGCCGCTAGCACTCTGCCTGGGACTCCTTCTCTCCTCCCTACATCACTGTCCATATATGGAGAGTGATGTTGTGACGAAGGCAGTGACAGCACCCTGCGCTGAGTGGGACCCCCCAAGGGTAGTGGGCCCTGGCATTTGCCCTGGTTCGCCGGGTGCTGACGCCGGCCCTGGTGGTCATAATAATATGACTTGACTGCGTATATCCATTAGAAGTATGAATTAGGCTACGTTCACACTACCGTTGTCTCCCGTTTAGGTCTCTTACGTCAGAGGAAGAGATGATCGAAAATCCAAACTGAAAGCATCACTTACATTTGAATTACCATTGATTTCAATGTGATCGCTGCAGAATGCTGTTGGCTGCAGCAGTCACATGGGATGAAAATGTATCACAAGAGGCCGGGTTGCACGGAGAACAGAAGGATGCATTGCTTTGCCAATGTAAGTATAGCCTTTTTTTTAATTTGTAATTTTTGCATCAAAATTAACGTTTTCTCAGTTGATTTTTTTCTGCAGCGGGTGTATGAAATTTGTTCAAATCTCATTTACGTTGCTGCTACTGTAATACGCTGAAGAATTTTCGCAATGAAATCCGTTCTGGAAAATATGCAGCTAATCCACCAAGTCTGAACATATCCTAAGGGTGCATTCACAGGTGCAGGTTTTGATCAGGATTGGATCAAGTTTTTTGATACAGTTTTTTAAGCTAAAACCAGGAGTGGATTCAAATATGTAATACCTTAACAGCTGCTACGCACATGTACATGGCATGTCGTTAAGGGGTTAATACTGTAAAATAGAAAAAAAATGAAAACAAAATAAATCAAATAAAAAAATGACTTCCTGTCCTTTAAAATATCTCTCCCTTTATAATCCACAACTGTTTTTATCTTCAAAAACTGCATAAAACAAGTCTGATCAAAACCTACAAGTGTGAATACACCATAAGGCCTTATTTACACGAGCGTGGAATACGTCCATGTGATGGAGGTTAAAACAACGGCCGTCACACGGACGCATGTTTTGCAATGGGGCCATTAACACGACTGTTGTTTTAACGTACCGTGTGAAGGGTCCATTGAAAAAATTTAACCTGTCCTATTATCTTCCGTTTTCACGGATCCCTCCATAGGCTCCAGTCTATAGGGATCCGTAAAAACCGGATCGCACGGGGGCACCTCGGACGTGAAAAAGTCACGTTTTTCACGTCCGAGTTTCCCACGCTCGTGTGAATCTAGCCTAAGGGTAAGTCATTTTTGTTGCCTTTTTTTTCCAGCGGTTTTGATAATTGTAGCAAAAGAGGTGATAAAAACCGAAAGAGATACAACTCATGTAAATGCACCCTAAGGCCTCCTGGTGTTATAAACTGCATGAAAAAAACAAATGGGAAAAAAAGTCATACCCAGAGCAATATACAGTACTGTGTTTTTAAAAAAAACAACACCGACTCCAAAAACTTTCCAAAAACATCACAAACCAAAATGCTGCATATGTAGACATTCTCATTCTCAGATGAATGGGACAGTAGTAGAAAGTTCTGCAACAAATCTGCCGCGTGTGACTATAACTTATCACACATAGTTCAATCAAAGAAAGGAAATGAACATAGTTTATGTCTGTTTATGATGTGTCCACATTTCCCACTGAAGATAAGGGGCTGCTAAATGGTTCTACATAAAAGAACAGGAAGAAGAAAAATTCTATTGTTGCTTTTGAGTCACTGCTCTTTAGTTGCTCTTTTAAAAGTGGAGACTACAGGTCTGCAAAAGTCGTGTGTATGGTCCCTATGCATGGAGTCCCCGCAGGTCACTATTATGGATTTAAGACATTGGCATTCCGAGTGCCACCGCATCATGTATCCGTAATAAAACATTCACTAGAAAATACTGAGATTTTATGCTCTCGGATTCCGTATAATTCTACGAGATAAAAACCTCTATATGCCTCCACATAAAACTGTGGTAAAGGGTGCTGTATTATGGATCAGAACAACCACTTAGGTTGACTCGTGCCATTTGCAGTCCCTACTATGCCTCCTCCTTTATTCTGTATATATAGTTTCAAATAATACAATCATACAGTCCCCAAATAACATTGTTGTTAGGTGCCTAAGTAACACTGTATAATGAATAGACTAGTGAATGTAGCTTCGTCCCGTGCAGCTGCCATTCCATAGGTTCAGGCACCAAATGTGGAATCCAGGGTGCAGACTCAGGGTAGTGACAGGTGATATATCCTGTGCAAATGTTAATATCGCACACCCCTAAGGCTTCGTTCACATCTGCGTTGGGGTCCCGTTCTGACGTTCCGTCGGAGGTTTCCATCCGAACGGGACCCTAAACAGACACAAACTGACACCGACTTAAACCAGAGGTTTCCGTTTCCATCACCATTGATTTCAATGGTGACGAATCCGGTGCCCATGGTTTCCGTTTGTGTCTGTTGTGCACCGGACCCGTCGTTTTGCCGGAAGCAATGGCGTAGTCGACTACCTCTGGTTTCTGTCGGTGTCAGCTTGTGTCTGCTCAGGATCCTGTTCTGACGGAAACCTCCGATGGAACGTCAGAACAGGAACCCAACACAGATGTTAACGAAGCCTAAGGCTGCCCTGTTGGTGGAGTCTTCATGAAGAGAAGTGATCCGTGCAGAAGAGGGTGATCCTGGTGTATGTGAT